>NC_142400.1:20229183-20829183 GCF_059441095.1 Idiotropiscis lumnitzeri | reverse complement strand
CTCCCAATATCTGCCTATTAAAATACTGCTCTCAACAATCTAATGCGACATTACAAAAGAGCGAATAAGTGATAACCCCGTTTTGTGTGAAACTCTCAGTGAGGTATACAATTAATTTGCTAAAACTAAAGTTGTATTTTCCACTCACATTGGTTTTGTATTGGATCTCATTAGGTATCACCTAATATCTGCAGGATATTGTTTACCACATAGTGTATAAGGATAGGTCTACACTACTCATAAAAATCAGGGGATATTCAATTTTCAGGTGAAATTTTAGTATAAACCTATCATGCAATTAAACCTCGACTGGTGAACTTCATTGTACCTCTCATGTCAGACTGTTCAACATTACAGTACTCTTGTTCAACGTTCTCTTCTAACGAGCTGAACAAAAAACTTCACAGCAGCATGTTTGATCCACAAATTCACCAGTAAATGTCCTTGTTTGAATTGGTATTGAGTCTTCTACATTTTGACATTATGAACAAACCTAACAATCAACGAGTACAATGTTACAAACATGAGGCTTTAAAGGAGAAGTCAACTCCCAAAAATGATTTGCAAAAAAGTGTTCTATGTGTAATCACTAGTCTAAACATAGCATTCTGATAAATATTGCATTTGCGGAATCTGACTTAAGCAGCAAAATCCACCCGCTTTTAGCCATGTCAGGGGGAGGCCATTTTGTCACTTTCTATTGACTGAAAATTACATCACAGTTGCTCAGGGCTCAGGTCATGACCAACCGCAGCTCACCAGTTTTCTTAAGTTGAGCCATGGTTGGTCTTTACCTGAGCCCTGAGCAACAGTGATGTTTTGTCAGTCGACGAAAGTGGCAACAGTGCAGAGGTCGTGGCTTCGATTCCTGCTCCGGCCTTCCTGTGTGGAGTTTGCATGTTCTCCCCGTGCCTCCATGGGTTTTCTTTGGGTATTCTGGTTTCCTCCCACATTACAGAAACATGCATGGCAGGTTGATTGGACACTCTAAAATGCCCGAAGTATGAGTGTGAGCGCGGACCGTTGTTCGTCTATGTGTGCCCTGCGATTGGCTGGCAACCAGTTCAGGGTTTACCTTGCCTATACTGCCCGAAGATAGCTGGGAGAGGCTCCAGCACCCCCGCGACCCTTGTGAGGACAAGCGGTACAGATAATGGATGGATGGATAATATTTTTTTATTTTGCATTAATTCCAAGATATTATTCAAGTAAATATTTGGTACAAGCTTTACAAAAAATGTGATTAATCACAATTAATCATTGAAATATTTGGTGAATAGCCACTGATGGTGTAGTGGTACACTCGCCTGAGTTGTGTGTGGGCAGCGTGGGTTCAGTTCCCACTCAGTGACGATGTCTATGTCTGCCCTGTGACTGGCTGGCGACCAGTTCAGGGTGTAGTGCGCCTTTCGCCCGTAGTCAGCTGGGATAGGCTCCAGCACCCTCCCTCTACCCTATACAGGATAAGCGGTGTGGAAAATGACATGACATGACAAATATTTTCCGATTAATAAGTTTAAAAAAACTAATCACTTGACAGCACGAATATATTTATATACATACATATGTACAAACACACATATTTCCAAGGTTTATCATCCCATAGCTAACCATGGGAAAATCTTTGATGTGTACTGTAGCTGGCAATTGAGACCTAGTGGTGTTTGGCATGATAGTAAGTGTGAAAGATGAGATTTGCATCAAACTAACCAGCACGGATTCTCTCTATCCCCAGGTATAACAGCTATTCTGTTTCAGACGGAGATTATTGTCACCCCCTGCGTTGGACATAGGTGATAAAGGGACAGATGACGCGAGTGAACAGCACCCATCAGCGAGTCTTTGCTTTGACAATGAGATGACTTAGCCTGGTTAAACTGTGGCTGTAGGGGTGGGGTCAGGAGTCCATACCCACACACACACACACACACACGCACACCCCCCCCCCCCCCCACACACACACACACTCACACACACACACAGCCACGCACAAAGAAACATTTTCTTCGATCCTGCCTTGACCCTATGCTGACCTCAGCCAGTCTCTGATTCGTCTGTCCACAGAGGATGTCTTCAACCTTCCTCACCTGTGAGTGTCCACTTGCTTTGTCTTACGCAGGAATCAATGAGATTGTAGTTCTGAGAGCAAGGTTTTATGTCTCATATTACCAGTCAACTGATTATTTACTCATTAAAAACCAGATGACCAGCGGTCTCACACAGACTATAGTGTCACCCCCAAAAACTTTAGAGCCCTTTTTTAAAGCAGCACACCTAGCTGAGGTAGAGGTGATGTGTAGCTAATGAGAAACAGCCCTTTTACTCCCCCCTGTGGGAAAAAAAACACACGTTTGACCTGCAGCTAACCTTTACATGATTACAGTTCACATGATGTCCCGTTATTTGCTCAAAAGTGCTTTTTATTTACTTTGAATGATATCAGTGCTTTTCAATGTCCATACCTTTTTAAAGAAAGTGATATGATATATTATGTTTTTATAGATGCATGCAGTTAAATATGTCGTTTTTAAACATTTCCCCTAAAAGCATTGTGTTAAAGAGACAGATCATCTTGTTGTAGAAACCTATTTCCCCTTTGCTGTAAAACTCTTAAATTGGACAGTACCTCGTAAACTTGCAGTCGTTGTAAGTAGGAGTTAATACAAAAATCTGTAAATTCGCCTTGATACATAAAACAACAACAGACCAAAATTTAGCATGCGCTTGATAGTGTTGTCACTCTGCCACCAAGATTCCAACTTGGGATCGGAGAACGCTCACAAGCTCGCACCCTTTTTGAGGGCACAAGGAACTGAGGTTCTCAATTCAAACTGGCATCCGTTATAGTTAAGTTCCCCCACAAGGATTGAGAGTGAGAGAGTGAGGGAACGCAAAGTTTCTTTTGTTCGGATCCTTATCAAGCTGCTGCAGATCTTGATGATAAGCTGATCATTTGAATCAGGTGTGTTGGAAAAGGGAAACAACTAAAACATGCAGGATAGTAGCCCTCAAGGACGGAGTTTGGCACCTGTGCCTTCGGAGCTCCGTTGTTGTCTAATGACTGATGATGAGAGTGAAGTATGTCCTTCACCTTTACATGACACCCATCTGTCCACCATTGTAACTGGAGCTCTACAGAGAAATGGCCAGTATGCGTGTGTGTGTGTGCGCGTGTGTGTGGGGGTGAGTTGGGGTGTGTGTGAATGAGTATGACAGAGACGTCCACGGTTTTGACTACTTAGTCGTCCTATCATCAAAGCTCACACGTGAGAGCAGCATTGTGGGTACTGACTTCTCATGTTTCCCTTTCAACTCTGGGGGAGGCAGATCAAAGACAAATAATACACGCACTCACACATTAAGAATTGGTGCAGATTGCTCAACCTTAGAAAGTCAGGTGAACATCATCTATATAAGGATGTGATCAATACACTGAGAAGTAAAGATGGAAGAAGTGAGGAGTTGGTCTCTGCTTTTCACTCATGACTTTCTACAAGATGTCGTAGTATGTCACAGTCTCAGTTTTAGTTCCTCCCAAAATATGCTGACTGGGTTGAAGTCAGGGCTTTGAACTTGTTCCACACTAAAGTTATCCACCCATCCTTTTTTTGACCTTCCCCAAAACTACAAACGTGAAAACCGAATTACCTAAAAACTGGTAACAGCCAACCCCGATTGATTAAACACCGATCTTTACCTTAGCTTGAGAAGGCTTTTGTGATTGACTTTTAAGCCTCCAGAATCTCTTTAAACAACTTTGTCTTTGCCACTTTGACCTTCCCCTGACAAACTGTAATTCTCTCGCTGTACATCTGTATTTCATAATCTTCCGTGGAATATATCATAGACATCTCCTCCCTGACTAAAATATGAATGCAAGCTTATAAATAAGACTATTGCTGCTTAGGTTTGGCCATTACTCATCTCTCATCTGGCTTATGTGGGGATCGTGGGGAGATACTGGTAATGACCTGCCAACTCTTAAGGCCCATCTTTGACTGTTTTCCTCTTCTGGACTTGCATGAAGCAAACCTGTCAGACCTTGTTAGCAAGACAGTGGGGGTAGGCCAGGTGCTTGATAGCAGAAGCCAGAGCAGGCTTGACACACAACTTTCAGATGAGAGGAGCACCCAGCTCTGAACTTCATGCTTTGGAGTGCACCACTTTCTCGAAGGCAACTTGACACTGAAATCAGCCGTTGTTTGATTACTTGCAATACAGCTAACTTTTAAGTACTTGAAACTCAATGTGTACCTTCACATTATAGCCTTGTTGTAAAACCTTCCAAATAATAGAGTTCTCACAATTGTCTTCATGAACTTTCAACCATTTGTCTTATTTGTAAATCAATATTTCTCCATGATGCGCTGTAATACAGCAAAGTACCTGTGGTAATATTTTCCAGTTGTAATGGAACGCTGGCTTTGGCCAGTTATGCTACTTTGAAATGGGATCCTTCATGATCCATTGTCTGCTTTAATTTGTCTTTTATCGGTGATATGCTCAGCTCGCAAATATGCATTCGAAAGCCAACTATATTTTGCTGATGCTGAGATTTCTAAGCTTCTTCAGAGTAAGAGATTGACCAATACTTTGAGCAAATGGTATTTCGATTTAAAGGAGAAGTCAAGTCAAAAATGTTTTTTTACACTAGTGTGATTTATGCGCACCCACTATAGTCAAAACCTGCCATTCTGATATATATTAAATTTGTGAAGCCTTGAGTTTTGGTCATGTCCTAAATGCAGTGGTGGGCAGGTCGAGGCCTTAAAGGCCTTCTCTGCTAGGCCTAACATAATTAAGAAATCATTATAACATTTAAGATAAAAGTTGATTTTATTACGAATAAAATATCATAATAAATATTTTAACTCCGTTTTAATTAACAAGATATACGATATTATTCAAGTTAATCCCTGTTAAAAGCTTAACAGGTATTTGTTTAATGTGATTGATCACAATTAATTACAGAATTTTAATTAGTTGAAAAAATATTGAATCGCTTGACAGCATTTATTTTTTTATCCAATTCAGCTAGCTTGTGTTGCCCCGTAGATTTCATAGTACGCCTTCAGAATGAATCGTGCAAGTGTCTGTGCTGTGTGAGTGAACGGGCTCTTAGCGGTGATAGACAGTCGCGATAGCCAATCAGATCATGAGTTGGTGACAGTAAGCCTTCTCGCAGGCTGCATATTGAAGTGATGAGTCCTGTGATTCAATAATCACTTGTTAGACGGCAGAGCTATGCGGAATCAACAAATCCACACCAGGCAATCTTACTCTGTTTCCATTAGAAAATCTAAAATATATATATAATGTTTTTTAACCCACAATGGCCAAAGTAGCGAAAAGTGATTTGATTGCAGTTATACTTGCAAGTCCATTTTCAAGACGGCCCTTTCAAGAGAAGCTCACTCGTGAGCCGAGGTGTTGCAACACTCAGTATTGCGTAAGTGTGTATCTGTATATTATTTCTACAGCCGTGGTGTCATAAATAATGGTGTTATGAGGGGTCTTTATTCAAGTCAGACCAAGTAGTACTTCACTGAAAGCCAAGGTGTGAAATGTACATTCCGCCACTCTCTAAACATTGTCTTTAACATATTAATGACAAATCACTGTGACAAAAGCTCTCACCTTCTAGCTGAAGTGACTTGTTGTGTTTGGTGGATTTCAGATCAGCTCTCATAAATTCAAAAGAAAGAAAGCCTGCAACGTTGTCCCAGCAGGACTCCAAAGGCTTTGCCTGAATTCAAGCTTTGTTGCACTCTAACAGCATACCATACTTTCAGTTTACATTGTGCACATGTGGGCAGTATATTTTAGTCTAATAAGCATAACCCCAACCTGCGCACATTCAGTGCCCTCTGCAAAGACAACAAATGAAAGTGTGGGAGGATCGCAATAAATTACATGAATGATGTCGATCAAACAGAAGAACTCACCCATCTTTCATTTCTGGAACATACAGTATGCTATTCCCTGCTGTGCATCACAAAGGGGTAAAAATGTGGAGTGATATTTACATGAAAAACCTTGTAAAGTTTTGTTCAGTACATTTTACAAAGACAGTTTTTGAGTAAATTTTACTTGAATACGATTAGTTTATTAAAGAAAAGTCACTCAAGGGTTGAGAAATAAACTCATAACCTTCAGGTAGGGAGATGACCACTCTACCACCTCAGCCATGTACTTCCTGCTGGGTGTTAGTGTATTCTTTGTGTTGCTTTTACCTCCAAAAGAAAAAGATTTATATCCAAAATAGGAGTGACATGACTCCAGTGCAGGAGTTGCTTTCATCCTACCTGAAGTTGCGGGTTCATTCCTCAACCCTTGAGTGACAATTCTTTTAATAAATGAGCACTATGCAAGAAAATTTTTCTCAAAGTCTACTTGCAATATTTACTTTGGATTTTTCTTGTTTTTTTTTCAAGTAAATGTCACTAATTTGTAGGACACAGAATTGATATTGAATGTGTTGGAATAGGATGGGTGGAAGTTGACTGAAAAAAAAAGATTATCCATTTTATCAGTTGATGGTCGATACCGCTTATTACTCACAAAGCACTGTAGTCTGTCATAACTTTTTAATCTTTCTAAACCAAAGGCATTGCAAGACAACTTCTCACCTGTTGAGCATTTTTCAAGGTAGCACCACAATCCTTGTAGGACAATTACACATCTGTTCACACTCACCTAACTGACTGTAAGTCACTTTTATGAGAATGACCTTCCATTCCGCCTTAAACTTTAGCCGCTACCACCCATCAGTTATGACTCTTTGGAGCAAATCTAAGCAAGATTATATAAACAGTAGTAAAAAAATTATATATTTTATTGTATAAATGTATAGAATGGAAAGGGCATGCAAGAACATGTTTTAATAATAATAATAATAATTATATAGGTCAGTGTTGGGATTTTTGGCCATTACAAAATGGAACACTTGACAACTTTCACTGTTTTCTTCGAAAAGATTTGAGCATACATGATTGATGTTACACCCAAGAGAGAGCACAGGTCACATTGTGTTGTCTAATTAATCCAACACGTGTTTGAATGTGGTTGAGTTTTCTTCTCTCTTCCACACCAAACCCATCAAAACTGTTCCCAAAAAGTGAAGTTAGGGTTAAGACTTGTTCAAAAACAATTAGATGTCAAGCTCCAAACATGTCCATTGTGGGTCATGTGGGAAGGGACAATATAAATGGGATGAAATGACTGCAACATGATTTATAAATGTGTTTTAATTTCCTTAAAGTTGTGCCCTTGAGACACCACCATCTCCCTGAATTTTTCTGAGTCCTGGACATATTGTAGATTTCAGTCAGTCAAGTTCTCAGCAGAGTGACGGAAGTGCTTTAATTTGCCTTTTTTTGGTCGTGACCTCTTTGGGGGCCCCAAGCAAAATTCAATGGAGGGGCACATCTATTTGACATGTACTGTGACATGCAAATCATTTGCAGTTTAGTCATACTAACAGCAACAAAGTACAGACCTCCATCCCTCAAATTTGTTCTCCGTCTATGTTAGGCTTTCATCAAATTTGCTCAAGATGAGCCGTATCCAGCTTTATGCAGTAGACCACTAATCCACATGTTAATTATCACTGCTCATTTTATTCGTACCTCATAACCGTAACTGCAATTACTGTCTTGAATCGAAAGCCAGGTGCGTCCAAGAGGTGTGAGCATGCTTTGCATCGTCTAGGCGGCTTGTGCGTGACTATTTGAATTGAATCCTTGACATAGTTGTCTTTTCCGAGCAAGAGGTTGTAAACACAGCTGGCAGTTATCAAATGTAAGACAATTCAATAAGATTTATTATGTTGAGGAAATCTCTAAAGTAAAAAAAAGTGCATTAGTTTAAAAATTCTATCAAGTGAGTGATGGTTCGATTTTTGCCTTATCGGTCAGTGTTTTGCCTCTGCTTGCAGCCTCATGGAGACAAAAGTGCCCACAATCTTTGTAACCAAGACTTGAAACATTCCTCATAACGTAACATATCCCCTCCTTGTGTAGTCCGTCAGCTAATCAGAGCTTTGCGTTGGATGTTGTTTTTTTTTTTATGTTGAAAGTACCGCATTGCATATTTCTCTGCTCTGCTTCCTTTACAGAATGTTTTTAACTTTCTTTTTTTTTGCAAGCAAATGATGATGAATGGCTTTCGGAAACACATGCTATGTTACACTTCAGGCACATAAACCTTTGATGAGAACGAGACACACATGACAGGTAGGATGTTGGCGAACGTCTCCTTTGTCCAAATAAAAGCTCTTTTGATACTTTTGTTTTCCAATTAGTCATCAAAATGTAAATCGGTCCGTTTACAGTATTTGAACGAATGAGAGCAATCAAAGCTCATGACATCATGCAGCTTGGAATTTCTTGCCTGACTTCCTCTCATTGTGTGCTTTGCAGAAGCTGTCATTTATAATTTATTTCCATGGATCACACTCGGCCGGCGCAGTGGACGACTGGTGAGCACGTCCGCCACACTGTACAGAGGTGTAGGGTTCAATTCCGGCTACAGCCTGCCTGTGTGGAGTTTGGATTTTCTCTACGAGCCTGTGTGGGTTTTCTCCGGGTACTCTGGTTTCCTCCCACATTCCAAAGACATGCATGGTAGTTTGATGGAACACTCTACATTGGCCCTTGGCTGTGATTGTGTGTGAATGGTTGTTTTTCTATGTGTACCCTATGATTGGCTGGGAACCCATTCAGAGTGTACCCCGCCTACTGCTCATAGACGGCTGGGATGGGCTCCAGCATGCTCACGACCCTCATGGGGAAAAGCGTCTCGGATAATGGATGGATGGATCACACTATGATACTTGCTTCTTTCCTATGAGGGTGCTAATAACAGCTCAGAAATGTTTGATTATGTTTGCCATCATCATTAAAAATTACTGGAGAGATTGTTTTACAGGTTAAGCTTTGTTCAAAGAAATGCAGCCTGTTTCCAGAATGGTGTGGATGTATTGTTAGTGGGTGCTACTACAGAGGAAACACCTCCCAACACCTGCCATTCAGACTTAACGTTGCTACAGGTTGCCAAGCCTCCAGTAGTCCATTATTTCTGTCTGGAAAAGCTCTGATTAGGTGCTAAGTGTCTCATAAAAGGTGAGATAAAACTGCTTAAATACGGACGTGACTCCCACCACACTACAGCAATCGCTTCATCACTTGCCAGGAAATGTCCCGGGTGCTTTCAAGCTGCACAGATGGTGAAACTCTAATTCGAAGGGTTTAAACATTAAAAACAACAGCTATCATCTTCAGTGTATGGTAAAGATACTTTTGTCGTGACAATCCCCACATGACATTGCATGGTTGTTTGAGTGGATAGACGACTCTTTACTGGAGGAACGTGGATATAATTTCAGTCGTTTCTATTTTCAACAGTTCCTCACATGACCTTGAAACATAAACACACAGTAACAAGGCATACCAGCGTACATTTTAAATCCTAACCATTCAAAGAACCTGTCACACTGTGATTTGATTCCATCTGAACATTTTGTCCGAAATGCCAACCTTCTTCATCTCTCTTCCTGCTGTGCTGTTAGAATCGACCACATCTGGTTCAGTTCTCAGAAATCTCAGCAGGCAATTTTAAGTGCACAGCTCACTCTCGCCTTAGACGTAGATGTCAGTTTATATCAGAGGATACAATGCAAACACTACTCAGCTCTATTTTGTGTAGCAAAAATAGAAGTGTGTGTAATGAATAGCACATAAGTTTGATCAGTAAAATTAAGTAGTAGTAGCAACAAAAGAAAACAAACTGCATTTTTTGCTGTTTTTTAATGACTACTCATCATGAATTAGTCAACTGTATTTTTCTTGATGCAAATGTTCAGTCACTGATGTGTAATGTGTAACAAATGCAATGCACTTCCTTTCGCATTTGAGGTAATACTTGAAGTCGTTTGTGATGACATTTTGCTTGCACCTCTGCTGAAGAAATTGGTGGAAGGCTTGCGAAGGGTGATCTCTCCGAGGCAGTATATTTTGTGTGTGCTTCAAAATGCACAAGCTTCAAACTTAGGTTGTTGCAATCTATTCGCTCACCGACAGATTTAGTCTGATTTGTGAACAATATTTAAAGATTATAGAGTAGAGGAGGCGTTAGATCTTCTCCAAAATATTGACAAGTCTGAGCCTAAATTGTTGGATGAGAAAGTAAAAAAGTAAAAAAGTCCCCCTTGCCTTGGCCAAGTGGAGCCATGTCGCATGTAGTAAAAAAAGGGCTGTTCGATGTGCTAGGCACGACATTGTGGCCAGTGCATGCCAGACAGTCAAAATCAAAATAATTATCTTATGTGGAGCTTGATGAAATAATTTCCTCATGGAAAAAAAGAGTTGCAGTTTGCGCTTGGGAAGGAGCTGTTTTGTGTGCTGTACTAGAATTGACTTCCTATTTTTCTTTTTCTTCTATGAAGTGCAGTAAAGTCCATTGCAACATGTGTCTCCTTTCCTTCAGCGAGAGCCGCGTGGGAAAATGGCGCACAATGGCGCAAACGCCCTCGTTGCACCGGTAGAATTGGGTGTAAAAAAAAAAAAAAAAGCAAACTCCACCCATGTGCGCATTTCTGTTCAACTTCGCCTAGAACAAAAATAGGGCCCACATTTTTATGGTGGAACTTGGTTGTTCTCAGCTAGCTCATCTGTGCAGAAAAGACACGTGTGAGAGTGTTGGAAGCCTGCACTGATACGGGTCATAGAATCCACAAAGTACGGGAGGAGAAAACATGTGAACGTACATCATCCATATGCCCTGACCACAACAAACTAACATACACATACCCTCATGGATAAGACATTCCAGTCAGCTAAACAGCCATGATAGAGTTTGGCAAGTTGTTCCCATGAATGATGTATATTCTCACTATGCACAACATACATCGACAGCCACACCTGCACAATCTGAGATTCAACACAAGATCATAAAAAAACAGCATTTAGTAGCGCATAGACCTGCACCAAGGTCGGAAGATTATGGTCTTAATATTAACAGAAATGCCTCCTGCAAGGCAAAGAACAATTAATAAGCAAATTGTATTCATAGAGCTACATATAAACAGGAAAAGGATGAATGATGAAAGGGACGCTTGATTGACATTAACATTTCCACTTATACAATAAGTTTGCATGTAAAAATGTAGTAATAGTAGTAAAATGCCCACCCCAAAAACACTGTAGTGATTTTTTTTTTGTGATGAGATTTACAACAAATTGGCAAGCCTCCTTTAGGAGCTCGGCATATTTTCTTCCAATCTCAGCTGTCAGAATCAGAATGCCCTTTATTGTCATTGTACTAAGTGTGCAACAAGATTAGAGAGCTCCCCTGTCATGATCCGTCTGTTTGTTGTTACAGCTGAGTGGTGGGCATTCCCTCCTGCGCTCGTTCCCGTCACGTCACCTGGCCGGGAGAGACGCGCCCACGAGCCACTCAGCTGAATCACATTCCGTCGTTGATTACGGGCTACCTAAGCGGACTGGTCCGCGTCGGATTACTATCCAGCGTCGCTCTTGCTCATGTTCTGTGTACTAGTTCTCTGCCCTGTTTTTCCCGTGTGTAGTCTATTGCGTTTTTGTGTTTACTTAGTCCAGCTACTCCTCGGCTCGCCTTTTTTTCTTGTTTCGTTGTTTGGATTCTTCCTTATCCTTTGGTGGTAAGCAATTCTCCGTTATTCGTGCTCCTTGCATTTGCAAGCGCCTTCTGTTAACTCGTTATTCCTTTCCTGGTGTGAGTGTCTCCGCCAGCGTTTTTCGTTCTCGTCCCCGGCGACGAATGTAATTATAGATATCCTATTGCCATCTATACTCCCTAGTTATTCATACTATTGTATTCTTGTTAAGTGATTCATAACCTGACGGTCATAATAAATATCTTTGCAACCTCATTTTTTCGTGTCAGCGTTTTGAAGAGTCCACCCTCCGTTTTCCAGCCACGGCTGGGAAACGATCGTGACAGAATAATCCGACCATGGAATAATTTTCGCAGCTGTGGCCAGTCAAGGACGCTTAGTGGGTCAACAGGGGACCGAGCTCGCCACCCTACGCGATGCGGTCGGCCTGTTGGCTCATCGCTTCGAGAGTTTTGACACTTGTATGAGTTCCCTCTTCACGCCCGCCGCTCCGGGTTCCGACCCGGTAGCTTCCGCGTCCGGAACGCCGCCTCCGGGGTTTCCGGTAAGAGAACCCAGCCTGCCCCACCCCAACCGCTATGGCGGTGAACCCGGCCTCTGCGGGCCGTTTATCCATCACTGCCGGTTGATCTTTGATCAGCAGCCACTCACGTATGCGCACGATAGCTCTAAGGTCGCGTTTATGATGAGCCTCCTGACTGGTCAAGCGAGTGCATGGGCCATGGCCGTGAGCAACGCACGTCCGGACATTCGATCGTCCTTCTCCGCCTTCCTAACGGAGTTCCAGAGGGTGTTTCACCACCCTATTCGGGGAAAAGAGGCGGGGGCCGAGCTGCTGGACTGTACTCAGGGTTCCCGATCGGTAGCGGACTACTCCATCGCCTTCCGCATTCGGGCCGCAGAGAGCGGCTTCGACGACTGCGCCCTGCGAACCGTGTTCCGGAGGGGCCTGAACTCCGCCCTGAAGGACGAGCTGGCCGTACGAGAGGACGCCGAGTCGCTGGAGGAGCTCATCACCCTGGCCATCCGCCTAGACAACCGTCTACGAGGGCGTCGCCGAGAGAGGGTGGTGGAGCAGCGTCGCACCGAGCCCGCACGTTTCCGGGTCTCCGAACCTCCTCCAGCCGACGAGCCCATGCAGCTGGGAGCGGGCCGCCTGGAGTCCAGCGACGGCGCAGTTCGGGGGCGTGCTTCTACTGCGGTCTCCAGGGTCATCGAGTATCGGCGTGCCCGGGAAGACCTGTCCGCCGAGAGTCGCCTCCTGGTCACGTCGAACATTGTGAGTCCGCGTTCGACCTCCCCGCACCCCTCTACTCCGGGAAGGAGCGGTCCGGCGTCGGGCCCAAGAACATTGGGACGACAGTCCCAGGGGCGCTTTGAGACTGGAAGTGGAGGGGGTGATCATGGGTCCGAACACTTCCATCCGCATTCACGCTCTGATCGACTCGGGGGCGAACGATTGCTTTATCGACTCCGGGTTAGTGGCCGAACTCGGCTGTACGGTCACAGATCTCGATAAATCCGAGAAGTTGTGCGACCTTGACGGGCGCCTGCTGGTGGACATACGGCGGTTAACACAACCCCTGACCCTGAAAATATCGGGGAACCATATCGAGCAGCGTTCCTTTTTTGTAATGCCGTCAAGGGCAGCTCCGGTCGTTCTCTGTATTCCCTGGCTAAAAGCGCACAATCCGGTCATCGACTGGGAACGGTTATTGATTCAAAACTGGGGTTCCCATTTTTATGCTCATTGTTTGCGATCCGCCGAAGAGGGGTTACAGGTCAGAGCTGCCCCAATTAAAGAAGCAAACCTCGAAAACGTGCCACAGGCATACCACGACCTCCGAGCCGTCTTCAGCATGGAGAGCGCCAAGTCCCTGCCACCTCACCGCCCATACGATTGCGCGATCGACTTACGGCCGAACTCAGACCTGCCGTCGGTTCGTTTATACAAGGTCTCGCAGCCGGAACAAGCGGTGATGAAAGAATGTATTACAGAGTCCCTGGCCGCGGGCCTGATTAGACCCTCAAAGTCCCCGGTCGGAGCGGGGCTGTTTTTTGTAGAAAAGAAGGATAAAACCCTCCGGCCGTGCGTAGATTATAAAGAATTAAACGCGATTACGGTCAAGAATCGCTACCCGCTGCCAGATTCCGCATTTGCTCCCTTACAAGCAGCCACCATCTTCTCCAAATTGGACCTTCGCAGTGCCTATCACTTGGTCCGTATTAGGGAGGGCGACAAGTGGAAAACCGCGTTTAAGACGCCCCTGGGCCACTTCGAGTACTTAGTCATGCCTTTCGGCCTATCGAACGCCCCCGCGGTGTTCCAGGCGCTCATAAATGACGTGCTGAGGGACATGCTCAACGTCTGCTGCTTTGTATATCTCGATGACGTTCTCATATTCTCCCGCTCCGCTCAAGAACATCAATAGCACGTCCGGTCCATTCTACAACGCCTTCTCGAGAATAAGCTCTTTGTGAAAGCCGAGAAGTGCGAGTTTCATCAGACCACAGTCCAATTTCTCGGGTTAGTGGTGGAAAACGGGCAGCTCAAGGCCGATCCGGCCAAGACTCGCGCGATGGTGGACTGGCCGACGCCAACGACCCGAAAACAGCTGCAGAGATTCCTGTGCTTCGCTAATTTCTACCGGCGCTTTATCAAGGACTATAGGACATCCCCGCTCCAGTGCAATACAACAATAATTTAATTATGTATAAAAAAAATCGATTAATTAAAGATTAAATAATTAAATAGAAAATAAATATGAAATTTGATAAATGAAAACACATTATGTCGCTGTTCTGCAAGGTAAGAGTAGTTGTGTTGTGTTAGAGTTCAGCATGGAGACGGCTCTCAGGAAGAAACTGTTTTTCAGCCTGTTAGTCTTTGTTTTGATGCACCTGTAGCGCCTGCCAGAGAGCAACAGGTCGAACAGGTGTGAGTTCGGGTGAGTATTGTCTTTGATGATCTTGTGAGCTCTGCTGAGGCACCGGGTGGTGTAGACGTCCGACAGGGAGGGGCGAGGGCAGCCAATAATCCTCTGTGCTCACATCGCATCACTCTGTCTGCCTCAGTGCAGCCGCCGTACCAGATAGAGACGCAGAACGTCAGCAGGTTCTCGATGGACGAGTGGTAGAAGGCCAGCAAAAGCTTCTTGTCCATGTTGAATTTCCTGAGGACTCTGAGGAAGTGCGGACGCTGGTGGACCTTTTTTTTATCACTGCTGTGGTAGCGTGTCTCCAGGAGAGGTCATTGTCACAGCAGGGAGGCAAAAGTTGTAATATTGCTCGCTTTGTCTGTTCTGTTGACTAAAACGGCGACCGATCATGCCTGAAATGCAAGTGCACATTACTAGTCTTGTCCACTTGAACTGTGAAAGTAGAAAAGCATTCTGCACAATGGTTTGGATTTATTGACATCAAACGTGTGCTCATGTGTTCACCTTCAGAAAATCAAAAATACCGTGCCGATCGATTCTCCACTTACACAGGCCAAAGCGGACAAGAGCTTGAATGGCTACACAAACCCCGGCTGGTTATATTTTGGACATGCCCACATGAATTTTGGTGCCAATTGATCCCCATTTTTGGACGTTCTGAGCAATGAAAGTACATTGATTTCCAATGGAGAGTTTGTAATCGGTCCATTCAGTGACTTCCGCATTAACATGGAGAAAGCGGCCATATCATCATTCAAAGTAGGCATTTTTCATCACTTATTTCTTTTATTTCTCCAAAATAAAATTATAACTAATTTCCGTTTCCTGATCAAAATGGGCATCTTGGCTGGACCGATACTTTAAAGGGATCATTTTTAATCTTCCATGTCTTGGTAGGAGTCACATCAGGGAACAATCACAATTTGCCTATTCAAAGTGACTGTAAATATGTCACTAATAATGTCAAAATAACAGGTCCAACCGGCCCTAAAATGTACATGGACATCTCTACTTTTGCCCACTTCAACGTCTGAAAACAGGTCATCAAGATACACAAACACAATGCATTCCAAGAGGCTTTTCATAAGGTTAGTTGTTTGTTATGTGGTACTATTTAATTTATAAGTGAGCGTTTGACTTAATTTTTTTCACCAAGGCCATTCAGGGGCTACGCCTACACCACTCATCCGAAAACAATGTGATCAATGTAGCCACATTCGGCTGTGGAGTCTGCCTCCTTGCTGGAGCTCAGTTGCTCTAAATTTTTCAGTCTGGTCATCCATTTTCTGAGGTGCAGATCCTCACTGGGGTTGTGCACTGATGTGCTGGATTAGGAAGTCCAACTTAGAAATTTCACTAAGGCATGTCAACCAGGGTTGGCATGAAGCTCGCTATCCGACAACCATGCCTGGTTGCCTCCCGAGACTCAACAAAACTTTAGGGGGTTACTTTAGTACTGATGTAATTTTGACATGCATACCTATTGTAAAAGTGTCCCTTTAAGAAAATTAAATGAAGGTGGTGTTCCAATTGTCAATGAGGGTTATGAAATAAGTAAGCACTTAAAATAAATGAATAAAATAAAAAGCTCAGATTCCACAAACAGACATTAAAATGGAATATCATAATGAAATGATGTGAGGTGCTTCGATGTTGGGTCTACAGCATATAGGATGTGATTGTGAATGAAATAATGAGTGATATGATGAACTGAGTATATTTTAACTGGTAGTCATAATGTATTCCATTTAAACAGAACAATTACTTTATTGTAATAAATGAGCACGTTGGTTTACCAGAACTTGTACATATTTGCCCTGTGCAGAGCAATGATCTGTCCGTCCTGTTATTAATATAAAATGCTGTCATAGTGTCCATTCCCTCATTCGCTTGTTAAATCTGGCTAAACTACAAACATTTGTTGTTTGTGATTCCATTGGGAGACGTGTAAATGTGTCACGATCGTGCCATGTTGCCTGTATGCGTGCGTCTGCTCACTTGGCAGTTGCACTAAGTCATCGTTGTCGGACGTCAGGGAAAAGATTTGGTCATGAATGAAGAGCAGCGCTGACCACATACGAAAATGAGGACTACCCAGTATGCACGCAAAATGAGCACATTTCCTTCTTTTTATGGCAATACCGATGTACAACAGTAGCAAACAAGAAACTGAGTGGAAAATTGATTGGTTTATTTAAAGAAAAGCATCAGTGCTTGTAGCTTCCTGTGATAACGCACTGCATGGTGAGTCAAAAATGACCACCGAGAACAAACATTGACTAGATGAAAGACGGAAAAGGAAGTTGGGTGACAGGACGTTCAGTAACCCCCTTGTCTTCCGAGGCTAACAACCTTCTTTGCCACTTCCAGGCGGGTGTCTGAAAGAGGATGTTGCATGTCCTGGGCTGCTCTGCACTCCCTCAAGTGCAGCTCTATCACTTCAAAAGCATGGCCTCTCAACTGTTTGTTTACAAACTGCACAACACTGATTATAAATGGTCTGTAGCCTGGACTACAGCATATACAAATCAAAAGTGGGACCCTAACAGTCACCGTGAAGAGTTGCTTTTGCTCAAGTCTGACATCTCGTGGCACATGCATTCAGTATCTTACTGCAATCAAGTAATACAATACAATAAAACTTCTTCTATACGTATTGCACATTTCACAACAGCTGGGACTGTAACAAAGCAGTTTACATATATATATATATATATATATATATATATATATATATATACATATATATATATGTGTATATACATATATATATATATATATATATATAAATTAAAACATATAGACAGCATACACCAGAAAACAGTAGAACAGTGACAGTCTCATGTTGAGTTTTAAAGAATGAAAATGTGTCTTCAAACGAGTTTTAAAAGTGGACAGAGTGGAATGGATGGTCATTCAATAGAGAAGGACTGGCAACAGAAAAGACGGAATTCCCCCTGAGGCTCTGATTAGTCCTCGGCATCTCCAGCAGCATTTGGTTCAGTCATTACATTAGGGCGTGGTTTCAATTTCAACTAGACAACAATCGGGGTCGAATGCAGGTGACAAACCATCCAGTTACATCCTAGACTATGCGAGAGACACTAACATTCTGTTTTTAACAATGTGCCCAAACTGTTAAGACTTAACGATTTGCAGTGTAGTTGAGATACTCAAATTAACGTACAGTGAGTGTTGTTGCAATGTCTGGATTGAATTAGGGGATGAAAAGAGGAATTCCCTCCACCAAACTCATTCCTAATTACAGTCTCTAGTCTCTAATTGTGGAGATTGTGGGGTTTTGTCACTGTTATGTGCCATTGCAAACAAACACGAACACAGCAAGCTTCAAAGGGAAATCCAAGCAGATTTAAAACCTAACACACTCCGTCTTCCGATTAGAAACCATCGAAGGTGTTTATATTTAACAAGACAAGTGATGAGTGTGAGGTCTCCAATTGTTTGCCCTGCATAAAGATGTACAACAAAAGATCATGGTGGGAACAATAGACAACATGCGCCACAAATGGTGCGAGCCTGGCCTAACATGAAGGTGCGGAGGACTTACTCCCTTTGAAAAAAAGAAAAGAAAAGAGGAGTGTGGTCGTCTGGCTGATAAACATGAGATCTGCTGCCTCGCTCTCAGGAGATGCATAATAAGCCAGACTGTTTTGATATTTGTCTACCCTCTGGCCAATAAAGATGCTGCCTTTGTGTCGTTTAAAAACAGTCTGATCTAATTCTCAGACTCCAAAGTATTCCCTGTCATAACCAGGTAATATAAGTAGTTATGCTTTTTTTTTTTTTTGCTGTTGTTAATCATTGGCTAGTGTATCATTTAGCTAACTTCTTAGTGAGCATTGGAAGCAGGGAGATATTTAAAAGAAACAAAAATGTGCTTGTCTCAAAGGCATAAAACATTTGATAACATCTCCTTTATTCTAATTTGGAAAATGAGATGACATCATCCGATATAAATACCTTCAGACAAGTCAGCAAAACACATACATTAAAAGGGTATGCTTGTAGTATATAGAACAGAGTAGGTAAGGAAGAAAACATCCCATATCCTTCTGATTTTACACCGCTTGGGATACGCAACAGAGGTAGTAGATTATTGGGAATTTGTTGTGCTCATGAATTGTATCGGAAAAAATAAGTATTTCTTTTTTATTATGACAGTTAAAGATTAGTTTCATACCTCCACAAATAGTTACACAAACTTGCCAAAATCTTACATAAACACCTGCACAATCTATTGATTTACCACTGTAAAATGTACATACAAATACGGCCCTCATTAAGTGAATATTGTAACGTGGCGAGCTGAAGTGGAGCTCACAGCTTGTGCATATTGTGCTACATTTCAAGCAGCTTGTGAAAAAGGCTTTAGTTCATAGGCGGTTTTACAGGGTGGCAACAGGTGGCAACTGTCACACTAACCAAATGCCTTGATACAGAGTTGCCAGCCCAATGAGTGTCATCAAATGCTGAGCTTACAAGTAAAGATTTTCACTGCCTCATATTAAAGGCTGATGCTATATAAATACCAAACATTATTATTTGAATTATTATTCTTATGGCAAGTTTGATAGTTTTACAGGTGTCTCTGGATACTCCTGTCATCTCGATTGTCTAGTACAATGCTTTTTTCTTGCTTATTTTCTGTTAGCACTTGTTTAGTGCAAGGTGGTAATTGCCGACATTTTAGATAAATCTTTTCCCAGTTTTGGCCTCAAAATAGATATAATAGTCTTTCAGTCTTTGCGGGATCTTTGCGATCAGGAAAGCGGCATGAACGAGGGGGTAACACTAACAAAAACATGACTGCGCCACGAAAAGCGTCCAGAAAGAGAAGTTGCCATTGTCACCACATCACCAGCCAAAAAGTTTAAAATGACAAGCTATAACTGAATGTAACAAGCTGTACGGTCCGTTGAGACCGATCATCCTTTGCCAATGTGATCGCAAAGTGAGTGGCCAGGACTATTAGCTCAATGGTTAGCACTGTGTCTTCCCAAGCTGCAAATTTGCATTTTGAAGACAAAATGCTTAAAGAATCTTGTTGCAGTCTTGTAAATAGTAGTGACCGTGCAATATTAACAGTCTTTGCAAAATCTTAGTCTGAGAATAGGCTGACACTAAAAACTCTGGAACTTGTGTTAGATGTTGAGTAGGTATGAATTAAGTCTTTCCAAATCTTGTCAAAGTCTTCAGATGTAGAGGTGGCATAAAGTATCCTCCTATCACAGGTTAGCTACGGACAGTCGGGTCAGCGCGGTTGCTATCTTTAATAGGTTCAAAAGGTCTGTCATGTATGACAGCTTAGAGTATGTGAATGTGGTTAGGATTTTATTTTTTTAGCTAATTGGTGCTTAATGAGGTGCTGCGACATGATACCCTTTACTAGTTTGTTGCCTAGACCCTTTCTTGTACTAAGGAAAATTTGAAAACAATACTTTGTCTTCCAAGGATTGCGGGAGTGTCGTTAGTCAGTAAACATTTATTTTCAACAATTGTATGGCGTATAGCAGAGATGGACATTCTGTCTCATGGACAGAACGGTCCATCCGGCTCATTTTGGGGCCGGAGGATGAGTTGTTTTTTTGTATTCAAAAAAAGCATGGAAGTGAGTTTTATTGGTTGTTTTGGCAGAAAAATGTTAACTTGGTTGTTACTTGAACAGTTGCAAACTATTCAGTTAAGAAAAATGGCTGTGTTGTATGCATCCAAGACAGGAAGCCCAAGCAGGACCGAGGAAATCTCTGCTTATTCGCTTCTCTCTTTTTTAGGGCTAATGTTCCTGCCCAAGATGGCTGCCGGCCCAAGGTGAGTTGAATGAGCTGAATGAGAATCTGAAATGGTAAACGTGCCTTTGGGAATGAGTGAAAGAATCTTTGAAACATGGTAAGAGAGAATGAGGAGAAAATGTGAAAGGAGATACAGGAATGTGAAATGAATGACGTGACTCTTTTGACTGGCACCATGTAAATGTGAATGGTGAATGTGCCACTGGAAATGAATGAATAAATGAATGGATTACTCTTTGAAACGTGGTAAGAGTTAATGAGGTGGAAAATGTGAAAGGAGATACAGGAATGTAAAAGGAATGACCTGAATGTTTTGAATTTAGAACTGGAACTACATAAATTTGAAATGTTGACTGTTCCATTAGGAATGAATGAGAATTCGTGTGTTTGCTCAGACAGAAAAAAAATAGAGCAAACATTGACTATAGTACTGTATGTCTCATAATCATTTAGCGATGTTTATTTTTATGGTCAAATTGCTAAAACACCTCTCGGCGTGATTTTCACATCATAAAACTCTCTGATAGTGTCAATGAAAACTAAAAAATATTCTGATTCTATTTTTTTTTTTACAGCTCTTCTTTCCGGTATTTCACAGGTGAACTTTATGGATTGGCTGGTGTTTGTCTTTGTTTTCTTTTGGAGCCTGCCAAGAGTCATTATCTGAGCCTTGAATGATTGAGTCTCCATTGACATCAGATCTGCTCTCTTTGCTCAGTCTCTTGCTGAGTCCACTGAAGTACTTCTCTCTGAAGGTGTTGTGTCCCTGATAGGCGCTGAAGTGAGGGTTTGAAAGATGAGCCAGACTGTCCAGTTCCTTTAGAAAGACAGACAAAGGTTAAAGGTGATATGTCGCCTGACTCCAGAAGCAAAAGCAAGCATCCATTTATTTTCTAAACTACATGTCCACATTTGGATCACTGGTGAGATGGAGCCTATCACAGCTGAATTTGAGCAGGCAGGCTACACCCTGGAGTGGACACCAGTAAATACACAAGTGTACGCGTACGCACACGCACGCGCGCACACCCACACACACACACGCACACCCCCCCCCCCCCCCCCCCCCACACACACACACAGTAAGTATTTTCACCTATGGACCTCTGTCAAACAGAAATTCCCTCACCCAAAAAAAAAATTTATGTATTAAATTTTCTACTACTATATTACATTGAGGATTGATTCCTTACAACGGAAATTCCGCTATCGGAAACCGGAAGCCATAGCAAAGCCCACAGTAGCGCAAACTCAAGCAGTTCCCGCTCCCGCTCCATACAACGGAAAAACATTGACAGCTCCCCCATTATCAGATCCAAAACGGCGACATGTAAATGACCCTTTGTCATGAGTTTTACTGAAATTGAGAAAGATTTAAAATCCATTCATTTACATGTATGTCCGTAGATTATGGCATCCAAACGAAGAAGAAAGGTAATGACTGTGGAAGATAGTGAAATGCATCTTATTAAGCAAAGCGGGATACAAAGTAAATCTAGATTCCGGCAGTTTACCTGCGCGGAGGAAATTGCTAGTGGCTTGACAGATGAAGTGTAGCGGTGTAAATGAACGTGTCCTAGAATAATTTAACTGTTGTGCTAAAAACCTCCCGCTAACTGGACCGCTAATTAGAAAGAAGGCTAGATCAATAGCACTATATATGGGCATAGAGAGTGAGTGAGTAGAAGAAAAAGCTGTAAAAAAAAAAAACAGCATTTTGTTAACATACTTGCACATTCATACAGGTTTTGCGAGCATTGTGACAAGCTTGTGTGTGACGTGTGGGGGTGTGTGTGTGTATGTGTGTGTGTGTGTGTGAGTGAGTGTATATAGATAGATAGATATATATAGAGAGAGAGAGGGAGGGATGGAGGGAGAGAGAGAAAGAGAGAGAGAGAGAGAGGTATTTGTATGTTGATGTGTATGTGTGTGTTTATGTGCGTGTGTGTGTGTGCGCATGTGTGAGGAAGAGTGCAGTGGCAGCACATGTCACACATGTACCCTCGTCGTTTCCCACATAAGGAAATTCTGTTTTCGGAAAGATTGGACAATACAAATATGATTCCGTACTAGAGAATACTTACTGTGTGGGCGTGTGTGTGTGTGCGTGTGCGTGTATATATATATATATATATATATATATATATATAAATATATATATATACATAAATATATATACAGATATATATATATATATATATCAGTTTGATTTACTTAAAAAATAATTAGCATTCTTTGCAAATATTGTGCCAAATTAGCTGTCTTGTGCACGTCTCAGAACAAAACACTGTGTTTAAGTTACCACTGGGCCTTGCAAACCAACACTGCTGGAGTGTGGCGCTTGTGGGCTGTTTTGATAAATGTTTAGAAAATAAATGTCTGCACAGATGTCTCCATTTAGATCGTATTCAAGAATCCAAGAAAGCTATTAGAACAGTCCTTGAATTAAATATACTTCATATTTTGGTGATTTTGCATCAATTCCAAGAGATTATTCAAGTAAATATCTGTTATAAGCTTCGCAAAAAAACAGTAGTTGGAAAATGTGATTAATCATGATTAATCATGGAATTTTTTTTGTGATTAGTTAAAAAATAATCACTTGACAGCACTAATCTAGTTGCACACTTGAGTACAATGACAATAAAGGGATTTCTGATTTCTAATATGTATATATATATATATATATATATATATATATATACAGTGAAACCCCGGTTATCGCGGTTAATGGGGACCGAGACCACCCGCGAAAACTGAAAATCCGCAAAGTAGCGGCGCCCCTTCAAAAATGCTTAAAAAAAACCTATACAGGTATACAGTATACCCCCCTGTATACAGTACACCATATAGAATACGGGTAGAGAGAGAGAGAGAGAGAGTGAGAGTGTTATAACAAAAAAAACACAAATTATTATTAAAACTAATTATTTTTTTATTCCCCAGCCATTATTTTTGTATTTATTCAATTACTTCTTTTTGTATTTATTTAATTACTTCGACTTTTACCTGCTGGTACGCCGTCCGGTGTGCCCTGTGAAATGAAAGGTGGGATTCTTAATTTATTTATTTATTCATTTATTCATTCATAACTGGCAGCCTCGCGCTCCGCTCGTGCCCGGGCGGAAGAGGTGCTCCTCTTCGGCTTAATTGTCACGCACGCCGGACTTGCTCCCCCGAAGCGTGTCTCCGTTTGGTTGAACTCGGTTTCATTTCGCCCCGCTCGTGCCCCGGGCGGAAGGTGCTCCTATTCGGCTTAACTGTGACACACGCCCGCCCTCCTCCCCCGGAGCTTCCATTCGGTTAAACTTAGGGGCCGCTTGGCACCGCCCGTGCCCGGGGATGGTGCTCCTCTTCGGCTTAACTGTGACGCGAACATGCCCTCCTCCTCCGGAGCTTCCATTCGGTTAAACTTAGGGGCCGCTTGGCACCGCCCGTGCCCGGGGATGGTGCTCCTCTTCGGCTTAACTGTGACGCGAGCATGCCCTCCTCCTCCGGAGCTTCCATTCGGTTAAACTTAGGGGCCGCTTGACACCGCCCGTGCCCGGGGAAGGTGCTCCTATTCGGCGTAACTGTCACAAACGCCGGCCGGCCTCCTCCGGAGCTCTCGTACGGTCCCGAATGGAGCGAAATGTCGCCCCGCTCGTGCCCGGGCGGAAGGTGCTCCTCTTCGGCTTAACTGCCACGCACGCCGGTACGGTCCGAACCGCGCGAAACGTCGCCCCGATCGTGCCCGGGGGAACGTGCTCTTCTTCGTCCACTCTCCTCTTCGCCCACGCTCTTCTTCGGCGCACGCCGGCCGTCTAACCGCTCCAGCGCCCCGTCATGCCCCTGGGCGAAACTACAATGCCCCCGCAGAGCGGAGCGAATGGAGAACCCCGATCGTGCCCGGGCAAATAAGTTTTTAATTTTTGAATATTTTTTTTAGACCCGCGAAGCACTGAACCCGCGAAAGGTGAACCGCAAAGTAGCGGGGTTTCACTGTATATATATATAAACACTTCAGCAAAAATAGATGCATTTGTGAAAGGGATAAAAGAGAGAGACGGGTTTTTTTCCTGTATTATGTGTGATCGACTTCATTTCGGTTTCCAGTGTGAAAGAAATAAGGTGAGCATTGCCAGATGGTGAAGCTTTTGTCTAAAATGACACAATGGCTTCCATTCCACATGCACACACATGTACATGACACATATTTAGGTGGTTACGTATTAAAAAAAAATTGATGCAAACCAATAAAAGGGAGGATAGGCAGTTTGACATGTGCTCTCATTTCACATGAATTATGTCATATCTTTGTTGCTGTGCATGCTCACATATACTGTAGTAAACACAAAAGTTGTTACTGTGCAGATGTGTTCCTGTCACTTATAATTAGGAAACCACAAAACATAACTTAGAGCAGCACACTCTGAAAAGTCCTGACTTTAATTGCGAGAGGAATTAAAGTCTATCATAAGGTGAACTCCAGTCACACTAAGAAACAATATTCTTAAACACTTTTCTCAACAGAAAACTAATTCACATAACTTTGGCAAATTTTCACAACAGTGCATCCATAAAGAAATGTTAAAGGATACAAGAAGTAGGCCAAACAAGAGATGTTACGTGATAATTCACACAAAAAGACATGATGTAGACTATATACGAATGAGCAACCTATAATTTTCAACCTCCCCAAAAACATAGCCACACACCTCTGGTTCTTTGACTTTCTCCATGGTGATTAGGCGACGAGACGTGTGGCTTGATAGCATCTGTTCACAGTTGCTAATGAGCCGCAGACATGGATGGAGGGGAACCATCTCCTCGCAATATCTGCAAACATGCAAAAACATTTATTAGTGTCCAATTAGTCAGCCATGGGAAAGCCCAAAAATTATATTGAATAAAAAGAAATATCATTGGAATATACAGCACATAAACAATTACAACTCATTTTCCATTCACCAATTACATTCAAAGTCAATTACTATCTTTAGTTTTAGACAACTTTGATCCAAGTGTTCTAGTGCGTGTGGCTGTGTTTGCACATTAGTGACAAAAGTCCAACAGTTTTGATTTGCTAACGACTATTTGTTTGCACCGTTGCCATGACGACATGTAGTCCAATACAGTCAGCCAATGTTTAGCTGACACAGGAAACTAGATGTGATGCAGGCAGCCTACAATTCTTCCTTGGGTCTTTGGTCAGAGTCATTTCACACTAAATGCAGCTGAATACATTTTGGTGTTCATCCATCAATTTTCTATACTACATTTACTCATTAGGGTCACAGATGGTGCCTATCCCATCTGACGTTTGGCAAGAGGCAGGCTACATACAACTGGTTACACATACCAAACCACCATTCACAGTTCCACACCGATGGATAAATGAGAGCAGAGATTTGAAACTTGACTGTGGGGTAGACTGCAAAACACTAGTGTGCTTCCTGGTGTGCGGTTAAAGCAACACAAGACTCAAATATAATTTTCCTCTCTTTACTTAGGCAATGTGTATGAACATTAAAAATGCAAATATCAACGGCATCTGATTCCCAGAAAAAAGGTTTAAGCCGGTTAAGTCACAAAATATTGACATACCTTGTACCATAATGGACATTTTGACCGGTTCACTATCACTGTGACGTCTTCTTGATGTAACACAGTAACACGATACTGTTCATTTTGGACTTATTTCCTGATCTATTGTGCTATATGATGCCGCATGGGGTCATCAAGTTTTGCCATAATTTAGGAGGCACTCCTGGTTTCATATTCTTCCTTTGCGAAAAAGAATTGGCTAACGCAGCTAACCCGTGTACAGTACAACGGTGTGCAACCGGTCCATTTTGGTGGCATAATGTACAAAAACTGAGGTAGATCCTCACCAAAATGTATATGGACAAACATAGACGTGATAATCATAGTCTGAAATATTACAATAAAATTGGCAAAATGTATTATCCTATTCACGTCGTAAGGTTGTCTTGTAGTGATAAAACATTACGTCACTTAATATATAGAAAACCTGCACATAAATTGTGGTGACAATCGATTACATAGATATGAGTATCTTAATCACAGGCGGAAATTATTGAAATGAAACTAGCAATATTTTGGATTGTATTAACGTCTACACGTCCACGTAAAGGTGAGGATCGATCACGTTTTCCGTACACCACAATGGATTGGTTGCACACCGTTTTACAGTACACTGGTTGGCTGCATTAGCCAGTCGCTTCTGCAATAAATTTATTTTTTACCCCCTTTCACAAATGAAGTATATGAAACCTGTGATGGTTAGGATAGCCATTTTATGGGAACAATTGATGACGCCATATGGTATTTTGATATCACAATAAACCAGCAAAGAAGTCCAAAATGAACAGTAGCATGTTACAGCACAGAACACATCGCAGTGTTGTCAACCGGTCAAAAATGTCCAATATGGCAGCGAACAGGGTTTTTTGATATTGTTAATCATTTTAACTTATTTTTCTGGGAAGCAGACACCTTTGATATTTGCATTTTTAATGTTCATACACACGGCCTAATAGAATGAAGAAAAATTAGTTTGTCATGTGTTGCATTACGGTAAATATTTTACTTCCAATACTCATTCAATAAATATAACAATCCCAATTAATCATTTCTTCTCCACGACATTGTGAAGATGTAATGATGTGATTTTGTGACACCTGTTAATCTCACACACGCGCACTCACAAAAACATCTGCACACATATGAGCATGTGCAAGAGGCACACAGAAGGCAGGCAGACGCATGTGATCTCCACTGTTCCTATCATCCAAACACGGCTGCAGATATGTACACAAATTGGGGGGCTGGTAACAGAAACCTGATAGCTGCCATGTAGAGCTTCAGATTAGGCCCAAGAGACAGAACACATTTGGGCTTCCACACATATGAAAGCACACGGGGGTCAGACTGCAAACCACACAGACAGACAGTTGACATACATCTGACGTGCCTGGCTTCAGTCGTTTATTTTGGCAGTGCTCTGACAGACAGAGTCAAGCACGAGTAGATGAGTAGGAAAGACAAAAGTGTGAACATTATGACACACGTGTAAGCATGTGCTTGTAGGGGGGGCCACCCGCATCCGCGCAAACTCTGTGATAATGCAATTACAAATGCAAAAGCAGGAACAAAAATGATTGCTTCACGTAACGTTTCTGGATTTGCTGACAAACTTGCAGGAAAACCCAAACGATTCAGAATTATCTCATCGCCATCTCCCTTCAGGGTGTTATTATACAAATGTCCGTCATAGCTGCTGCTGTTTGTTGTGGTTATTACCTTTACCAACACCTGCATATGCAGTCAGCACAGAACTTTCAACAATAAACACCTTTGTTTCATGTGATACAGTACATCCTAAAGTGGTTCAGGGTAAAAGGGGGCGCGCTGTTGTCAGTTGTGGTTAAGTGGGACCTAAGGGGAGACACTTGTATAGTGCTTGCTGCAAATACTGTCATTTACACAGGTGAGTATGCACTTACAGGGCAAGGTTTCATATAAGTGGGAATGGGATAGTGCTTGAGGGCGTTTTGCAAAGCAATGGGAAAATTTGTTGAAAAATCCTTTGTGGTTCTGGTCAACAGCACAAACTGAGACAGATGTTCAAACTGCTGAAAAACAGCTGAATTTCCCGAAACGTGTCTCGGGTGGTTTCTCAGGTCTTTACTATATACAAAAGCAGTATATAACTCTAATAGAGTTTGGTGCTGTTTTTGGTGCAAAGGTGCCCCCTTTTGGTAGGTAATCGCATTACCTCACAAGCATAAATGAAGCGATGCAGTGAATCACAACAGGCCTGAATAAATCACAGGGAAAGTTGACTGAGTGAAATGCAAGAGTTCCATGGAAGAACCAGGAATGCATTTCATTGAACATTTATCACTGCCTGTGGAGTTGAAGATTCCTCTCAGTTTCTGAGATATTACTGGTCCTCTACTGCGGCAGTTTACAATGGTTCAATATTATACAAAATGGTTGATATTGTTTGATAGTTCAGAGCTTATTATCCACTGATAGCATACATAGGTTTACTCACTCTGGCCTATAAACAGGCAGCCAGTAGACCAGCCTCCCTCCCATGACCAAGCGATGAGCAGAGAAGTTTAGCATGTCAGCTAATATTTCACTCAGGTGGTAGGACTGGGATACAGCCACGTGGGACTCGGCATAGCTAGAATGAACAGAATATTTAACATTTTCCCATTACTTTTTTGGTGGTAGACTATCAAATTAACTTACATTCCATCCACAGATTTTGTAGTTTCTTTCTGGGAGCCTGTTCTCCTTGTGGACTCGCGTATACCATAAGGAGCTGATAACAAGAGACAAACAAGTGACACAAAGATTTTTAGAAACAGAAGATGTATAAACCTACAAAATACATTCACATGATCAACTTGAGATAAACTAACAGATTTATACCAGTTTCAATTTCTGTAATATAAGCATAAATGCTTAAGAATTATTAACGTGGCGGTCCAAATGACAAATTGAGAAAAACTACACAGATGCTATGATGAGAAACGAACATACGATCGGTAATGATGGCATCAAAGAGAGCGGTCTCTCTCCACACAGGCTTGGATGCATCAGACACCATCACATCCACGTACATCTTCTCTGTTCCGTACTGTCGCAGGTTGGCTCTGATGTTCTCATCTGGTCCTCGCCACTTCTGATCTTTGCGGCTGGACCTTCCTAGAAAAAAGAAGAGAAGATAACACTCAATGATACAGTTGAATTATATACCAAATTCAGACCTTGTGTTTTGACACGTTTGACTTGCTAGAACATTTCCACATCTTGATGAACAAACAGAATGATTACAACTATGATTATGAAGGGGAAAAAAAAGATACCTTTGCCATGGATGGTGTTGTAATCAATATCTGATCCACACACATAAGCTCCAAAATGCGAACAAGCAACCAACAGGCTTCCTTTAACACATCAAGAGAATGCCATTTCATTCTAAACTCTGTAATCAAAATGTCAATGTCATCACATTTTTCTAAATAATTATGTTATTGTTACATTATTTAATAATACATCTTTATCAAGGTACTTCTCTGCATGTGCATGACGGAAATATAGAAGCAAGCTAACTCACCAGTGCCGACAAACGGGTCAAAGACAAGATCATACTCTTTGACCTTGCCGTGGTTGGCCATGATGAAGGAGAGGCCTGCATCCATACTGGTGTTTCCAATGAAGTGTCTGTTCTTCACACTGTGAGAACGAATCAATTCACGCTGCCCATCCGCTATCTGTGTGGAGATTAATCACAAGTCGTACCGCAAAATGATGACAATATTTTTTGCACATTTAAAGCTACTATTCAACTTGCTTGTGGGCTCTTACTGGTGTCAAATGATTTTTGCTTCTAGACGCCACCGGCTTGTGCGTAAAGTAATGTATTTTCAAACCACTGTGGTGAACATTTTTTGATAATATAATTCTATAGAAGAAGAATAAAGTAAGAGAACATATTGTTTGAAATATACCATATATAGCATTGAAATAACCACTTTCTGGGAAATTCTAAACATGTCCACATTTGTCATAGCAAAGACATAGATATTCTTTTCTTGTTAAAAATGTGAATCATCAGCACAATTTTGAAGCTCTTATTTAGATTATTATATCATATTATCTAACTATTACGGCTGTGGATTCTTGTTAAAATATAGATGCCATCTGCAGTCCAATCTCTCAAGTTTCTCACCCATCGGCCAAAATAAATATAATATGGATGCTGAGGAATGTTGTTTGGGTCAGTGCCGTAATCTTCCAGCAAACAGAAGACATGCTGAGGGCTCTTCAGACTTACAAGACCCTCAAATGGAAGGTAATCCATTGCCTGTAGAGATAATACACAATACAGTCACTTAAGCTTGAGATACACGTACACCCCCATTTCTAATGAAATCAAATACAAGAAAAGTCCAGTGATTTGATTTTTTTATTGTCAATGTGTTTCGATGGGCCACTGATTTTACATACCTAAGTAGCTGTAAAAAAGTAAATTCCCATATTTGTTCTTGATATTTAATTTTTTATAGATGATTCTGCCTCACGTAACATGTTCTTAATGAAATAAAGTGGGCAAAGTAAAGTACTCATTACGTGTATTTAACAAATGTGTATCATTTGACCTGAGCTTTAACACAAGACAACTGAAGTGTCTCTGTTTGAACACTGGGTGGCACCCACGTAATGATGTCTATCACATGCCAGAGCACTCTGATGAGTTGAAAATATTAATAATAATGCATAAATAAACAAAAAGATGATTGTTGAAAATACAGCACGGAGCAGATAGTGACCCTACCTATTGTGAAACTCTTTGCGGCAATCAATGGCTTATCTGTGGTGGTCGGAGCACAACGAAGCTAACCTAAAGCTAACAGCCCACATTCTATCACCGCAATGAACACATGCTATTATCTGGTTACAAAAACACACGAGAATCAACTGTTGTTATACAATGTGGTCGACCTCAGTGACTTTCCATCGGACAATGCATGTGTGTTGAGAACCAAAAATTCACATTGGTGCCAAAAATTCACATTAGAAAAATTATAAATAATACTACATACCATGTCATAATATCATTACACAGCATTACATTGGCACAGGAAAGAGTCATAGTTGCCTCTCGCACGGGGCTGCAGTGGAGCGAGATGGTTCACCTCTGACTGTGACCATGCCTCTTAGACCAGTGTTTCTCAATTAATTTCTGTTACACCCCCCCTAGCAAGAAGAAAAAAAAATTCACCCCCACCCCACCACCCACTCTCCACCCCAACTCTAAATAATAGCATTTTTGTTGCAAAGCAAACCTACACCGTCGAGTTAATACTCGCTGTGCACAATGGGCAATGAGAGTGCCACTGCCAACTACTGGAGGGGATGTGCAATTACACTTTATTGCATGAAAGTAACAATAATTGTCCAATTAATTGGCCACGGCCTACAAATTTGTACTGTTGGCCTAGTTGGGCTACCATGAGTGGATTTCAGTTGGCCCAACACAGTCGCGGTGGCCACGGGGCCACTGTTAACATCCAACCCTGTATATGCAGTATTTTATTTTTTAAGATTTTGTATATAAACCATAATAAAGCATAATGGCTTATGACGAAACAAATCGTGGGGTTGTGTGAATTGATGCACAAGTTGATCGAAATTAGGGCTCCACAATATATTGAAAAAAATATATTGATTTTTGGTTGCGATAATGGCCCATATACATATACATATTACAAAGACATGTAATAGTTTTCTGATGGAATTTTATGCTTTTATTTGAATTTGACCAGTCAGATGCAAACTTAAATGCTCATCGCCAACTAATTCTTGGATTATCTAGAGGAATTACAATTAATTAGCTCTGAATGTTAAGATTGCTTATTTCCACGCGTGAAAAAATGTGACTTCTTTCATTAGATAATAAATATGTCATTTCTCTAGGTACATGTTAAATATCGCAATAATATTGATGTCACTACAGTAAACATCCATAACACATGTTTTTCCAATATTGCACAGCCCTAAATGAAATGCTAACTATTTAATTCAAATGTACATTCCTATTTCAAACACTTACATCAATTCGTTTAATTCTCTCTGTGAAATCCAGGGTTTTGTTGAAGGTGTAGACATTGATTCTGTATGTTGAGTCTTTATGCAAGAATGGCAACTGCAAAGGTAAAGCAGAAAATTAATCTTTTAGTAGAACCATTTTTTTACACTACACAGTATCACTAACCATCTTTTCTGCTGGGTAGTTCAGTAAGGATGTTCTGAGCTCACTGTGGTTTCGTCCGTGACCCCATAGCTCAAACGCAGACCTTGAAGTATATTTAGTAAGAACAATTTCATCAGTGTGCATAACACCCCATAAAAATACACCTCATAAATGGCAATACATAAAAATCTACGACGCAAGCATAAAAATTCTTACTTTGCACAAACAGATCGGGCCATGATGCAGCAGACATCGTCCTCTGTCAAATCCTCTAGACACCAGAAAGGACACTTGGAGAAAGTTAAAGTCCCGTTAACTTTATAATTCACTTGAAATTAACAATTTTCCTCTTTTGTATATCATTTATATCACATAATCATGTTAATGGTCACAGGGCGATGAAGCCTATCACAGCTGACTGCGGGGGAAAGCCAGACTACACTTGTGACTGGTCATCCGTCAATCACAGGGCACAGACAATCAAAGTTAGCTGAGATTGGCTCCAGATCACCGGCAACCCTAATGAGAACGATCAGAAAGTGATGGATGGAAGGACGAATGTCTTCAATTATCAATGGAAGTGGCCCAATTTCAGACAAAGACAAAGATTTTTTTTTTATATTTTGAGATTATGTTTGTTTTTCTTTTTCCCTTAAAAGCAGATTACATGTGTCCTTGTGCTCTGTCAATAATGAATCTCATATAAAGTAGGAATGGGCAAAAACAGATCAGTATCAATCATGCGTTGTCAATATATTGATATTAACATGCTACTTACAGTGCATCCAGTAAAGGATTCGGTCCGAAATAAAATAAATTAATTTCTTCTCCTCAAAATTCTACACACAACACCATCGTCACACCATAAATTGAAGAAATTCCGAACCAGCATTACTCTTCAGAAAGTTGGCCGCCCATCTTTACTGAGCAATCGGGGGAGAATGGCCTTTGTCAGGGAGGTGTGAAAGAGAGGAGAACCAGGCCTAAAGTTGGAGCTGGATGGCAAGAGACTGTTGGCTTGGCTGAGCACACATATACATGTTGTTGTTCTACTTTGGATGTCTTCTTTGTATAGAAATAACCTACTTGTGTAATAATTTGATACTAACAAAGGGGTAGGACTACATAAGTATTATACTTCTTCCAACTCCCTTTGAACATGTAAACCGAGTTGATCAATGACATCTATTGATTTTTTTTTTTGTTCCAATTAAGGCTTTTATCTTGTAATGTGTTTAGATGCTCAATAACGCAATCAATCAATATCATAAATTCATTATACAAACCCTGTGGTTACCTTTTCTTGAAAGTTCTCCCCAGGATTGAAACATTTTCCTCTGAGAGCCAGCAGAGCCTTGATTTCCTGGAGACATGAAGACGTGAAAAATTATTTTAGATATAGCACACCTTTTTAGATAAATGTAGTATTGTTGCACCAGCCAGGCCCAGATTGGGTAATGTGGACATTCTGGCGAATTGCAGCTGTGCCGGACTACAATATACACTAGAGATGAGCAACTCCAATTAACTTTTCAGTATTTTCTGATTTTTCTTCATATCCCCCCATCTCCCATGGGAATCTTATATTGGATATTTATCAAAGTTTTCTAATAATTTTGAGGGCTTGTAATATTTTTTTCCTGAAATTTAATCAAAGAGCAACTTAGAGTGCGGCCTGTGGCCTACCAGTTGCTCATCCCTGATATACACGGATGTAGGGCTACTTCAGCCTGCCCTGTAGTTGTTTTTTTTTTTTCGGCCAGCAGTTCTGTTTTGAAAAATTTAATGCGTTCACAACATTTGAATCTGACGATCTCATTGTTGTTCAAAAATATTACTTTTGCTCATGACAATGGCCATTATATTATGTATAGCACTTACTACTTTACTTACCTACCTTTGTTACTAAAGGTGACACTAAATCACAAAACCAGCGAAAATGTAAAAGTGTTATTTGTCACAACAACAAAACGGGACGGGAAAGCCTACAACGAATTCCGTTGCTGTCTAAAGTTAGCATCAGTCGGCTTAGTAGTCCATCAGAAGTGGTATGGCCGGGTAACTAAATAAGAGCTCAAAAGGGAAGTCAAGTTTTTGATGCCTTTGTCTTGCTAGCTCAACAGCGTTTGGTAAATGTGTCTTGTTAAGTGTAAAACGTCTTATCCCATGTTATGCATACTTCCCTGTTGGTCCCTTTTGCCCTAACGATTTGTGTTGTCGTATTTGTTCAAATAAACACTGATTGTGATCTTATATGCAAATTCAATTGCAAATTCGATTTTGTAATATTTGCAAGATGGATATCATTGGATGAAATGTAAGCTACGTTGTAACGATACAGTTATAAATGTAAAAGTGTGTATCCGAATTAAAACGTGAACTCAAGTGGACCGTTCTGAGCCCGAGGGCTACTCTGGGGCTGAAAATGAGTCGCACGCAAGTCCTGACAACAGCAGTGGCAGACGAATAAGTGGCATTGAAGCAAATCCGTATTATGAAGAGAGGGAAAAAAGACATTGTCTAACCTAAAAGCTTACTTTATGGCGACACAATTATTGTAAAAATAAAGGCAAATACCATTCAGATAAACCAAATTGGATACATCAGGCAAATACTGACCAATTTAAATTACTTAAATTAACGATTACAACAACGGAACCACAATTATATGATTTACTAATAGTCTCATTTTTTATGTGATCACACAGTCACGATAATCAAAGTATTCATTTATCTTAATTCAACCGTTCCCTGAAATCTTCCGATTGCATGAGCGGGCAGCTAACGCGATAGTCGGACGTCTAATTTCAACTAAATCCAATTTCTCAAAATATATGCACTGTCCCTCGTGACAACAGCAGGATGGAGTTCATATCGGTTTATCTACATTTACCGGTAACCTGAAGTCCAAGTTATCTTGAGCAAGATGTATTAAATATTTAAAGCATGCACGTCTGCCGGGGGCTGCCATGTTTGTTGTTGAATCAAAATACGCCCGACTAGAAACAAAGTTGACGTGAAAAATGACCCATTGAGTGGGAGAACCTGTCTTCTGTGCCACACGTGATTACATAACAACGTAACGTACTAATAGGATAACAACAAGCCCTATTAGCTGTGTATTGTACGCAACAGGTGTATGAGAAATTATTTTAATAACACAGATATATGTGCAGATTAAAATATCTCACCTCCACCCCGAAGGTATGTAATCTAATTGTTAACATGCATTTATTCACCAAAGTAATTTAGTACCACAGTTTTCGAGCACAACAGTTTTCTTGTGTGTCAAGAGCAATCAATTCATTCCAGGTTGTAATCTGCTTTACCTCAATTGGGCAGCGTCCTGTCCATCCCGCCTTCTCTCCGCTGTGATTGGCTTTTTGGGTCATCTCGAAGCGCTCATTGGTTGAAAAGGGTCTATCGCAGCGGCTTTGCTTTGGCACAGCGATATTCTCGATGTCCACTTTCTTTAGGCAGCAATGGTGCTTCACTATTTACAGCAGCTGATTTTAATACCGGTGGTCGCTATGCACTTTGGCTCAAGTGAACCTTCATTGCACGAGACGATTAGAGTTTGAGATGTAAGTTTCATCACGTCTACTAGTTTAGATACCATTCCTTAAAAGGTGTCGCTATAGAGTGGAACCGGTATTTTTTATTTATTTTTTTTTTGGGGGGGGGCAACTAGTTTACTGTTCAAATGACGAGGAAGAATACTTTCTTAAAGATTTGATTTAAACCAGAATTTTGAATGCATATTTCTTTAACCTAAATGTTTCTTCTCCAACAAAGCAATTTGACTGGAAACTAACAAGGCAGAGCCCCATCATGATGGATGGAATTAATTCTCCTGCTCAGTTCACGGATGACAAAGCAGCATGCATCGTATCTGTCAAAGGCCTGAAGGACAACTGGCAGAAGTGGTCTGATAATTACCAAGAACACCAGAAGCACAACCCCTTCAGTCATGACAGCAGGCCCATGGCAGTGGTCCCTCAGAGGGGTCACGATGACTATGGGAGGCCGCTGCAGGGCTCATTGACAGCACAACGTGGGGTGGATGCTCAAATACACATCAGCAGAGAGGTTCAGGAGTTGTGCGAGGTGATTAAAGACCTTGGGATGCAGAGCCACAAAGATGGGGATGGGAGTGATGTCTCAGTGGAATTTGGCAAGCTTTTTGAGCATTATGTGACTATCTCCAACAAACTGGTGGGGATTCTTCTCAGAGCCCGGAAGCAGAAGCTGGTTAACTTTGAAGGGGAGATGCTGTGGCAAGGGAAGGATGACCATGTAGTGATTACTCTCTTGCAATGACCAAAGCAAAAGTCGCGTCGTATGCTGCCATTGTTTGTTGTGGTTGCTCATTACAACTTGTTTTAAATTGAAATACTTTTAGTAACATATCCGAAAATCAAGGTGAGGTTATTATGTAATGGTAGATCTGCAGTTTTTATTGTTGCTAAATCACTAAAACAAATGTAGTTTATAGCAATTTACGTAAGCATGTCAACATCAATGTTGAGACTTATACTAATACTGTATTTAAAAAGAGAACATAACTGATGATTCATATATATCAGTCAAGAGCCACTTATTTGCCAGCAGTGCTATCAATAGTTCATGCATGCATGCATACATTTGTGTTGTGTGGATGAGTTGAATTTTAAAATGAAGTAAAAGTAACAAAAGACACGGTGCTACAATTTACATATATTTTCATGAATTTCATGTTAGACATGCAAAGATTTACAACACAATAACTGCTGTTGTTAAAAGTAAAGCATTATTTTTTTCACCAGTTTGCGGCTTGATTAACAAGTTCAACCATTTAGACATAGATGCTTGAATAAAAATAATAATATCATTTTTTAAAGTGCAGTGTTTTGTGACCGTGGGCCAATGTTTAAAGTAATGACAAGAAAAAGTGTTTGATGTTTAATCACAATATATTAATGATTATTAAAGTGCATAACTTTTTACATTTCCCTGGTTTTACATTCAGATTAACATGCAGTGCTGGGCATATTCTTGCTAAAAAAAAAATAAAAAAAAAACAACAACAAAAAAAGCAACCGAACCTTTGGTCACTGAGTAACCCGCGCTACCAAATGTGCTCCAGCCACCCAGCAAGACCAACATGTTGGTCACTAGTGATCACCAGCTCCTGGCAGGACCCCAGCAACATGCTGACATCGCTGAACAACTGTGGCTCAGTTCATAGAGCGAGTTGCTAAGTGATAGAAAGTTCGGCTTTTCGTTCTTGGCTGTTGTTTTGTTAATATTGCACAAAAACAACAACACCATGCTGGGTTTTTCTTTAGTAGGGTAGGCTAGACCACAACAGTGGTGAGAACGTTTTACATTTCTTTTCAAAATGAATCTTTTCAATAGTTTACAATAAAATACAATACTTCCACACATTTGGTCCAGCGCTTTGCCATACAAATATGGTTTGCCAATGTGAATAGAAAGGCAATTTTCTAACAAATGTATTTGTCGCAAAAAAAACACAAATCAAGGTGCAACCAAGCAACATTTAACATGTTTAGGATTTAAGAGTTACTCATTTATGTCAATTATGTTGTATAATAAAACTAATCAGCACATCACTAACTTACAGACGAAAAAATTGATCAATCTTCACGCATAAATGCACAAGATTATAACTATTTACTTTTTCTAAGGGTTATGAGACATATTATACTTAACCCGTAGTGTCAGGCTTACTTACTTGTTTCCACATAAAAGGCGCCTTATAAATAGTTCATGCAGATGGTACTTGATGCTCGAACTCTTATTTCCACTGTTACAAAACACCCAGCACTAGCGATCCCACATAACTGAGGTAGTTATGCAATTTGTGTTAAATTTGCTGTATGTCACAATAACGAGATGATCCAAGGTTAATATCAAACTGATGAAGGCTTTTGTACCTTGATCAAAAAGTACTTTCAAATAATGTCATCGACCCATGGATCCCTATTTTGGTAGGCAGGTGACCATGCACTCAGCGTAAAAATGGGAGCAACTTCATTTTGGTGCCAGGGCAAGTCTAGTCAAGTGTGTTTGGAACCGCAATGGGCCCCATGGGGCGTTGCGGCACCCCTGACGCACCTGGTAATTTGGTAACAGAAAGTAGACTATGCTCGCCGTCGAAATGGGTCCATGCCATTTTTGTGACAGGAAAAGTCTATTTATTATTGACACATACGTGGCCAACTACATCATCCGCAAAGGGGAGTTCTTGCAGTTTTCCTGCCAATGTCATGCAGGGTAACAACAGTAAGTTTAATAAATGTAATTCTGTTTCCGCGAAGTCAAGTACGGCATGCACTCTGACAGCCCTGATTTGAATGAAAATGAAGGATGCTGCCACAATTGGTCCGGTCTCAGATAGGTTCCATACCCACGCCCTGTTATGTCCAATTCTACCAGAACAAAGGCTAACAAAATACTAAAAGAAAGAGAAAGAAAATTCCTGTTGCGCACAATTAGAGTACACTTTGTGCTAGACTTCCGTTGTGTCCAAAAATAGGACCCATGGTCTAAAATCCTGAGTTGGTATCATTTCAACAAAAAATATCACTGTTTATGTTGGTAAAAAGAAGATTCAGAATGTTGTATCATTTGCCTCAATTTAGACATTAGGCACAGGAACACCAATTGAACTGGATCCGAAGTACAGTAAAAGTATATTCAACTGCTTTCTTCCTTGGAGTTGAGAAGATCTATCAGTTGCTCTACCTGAAAAACATTAATGTAAAATAAATTCACACATGCTATTTCTTTTTGCTTAATCAGAAAACACAAATAATGTGCATGAGAGAGAATTAACATACTGTAGATGTCATGTCAGAGACAAAATGACTAATGTGACAGTGCAACTACAGAATAAAGATCTTTGAGATCATTAAATGATGAGCCATCCATTCAAACATACATCATCTACCTCTAATCTTGCTTAAGGGTGATTTGGGCAACAGTTGGAGTTGACTGTGGCTTAGACGGGGAGTAGCCAATCACAAGGCATATCATGACAAAAACATTCATTCACACATACTGGCAATTTAGAGTCTCCAACATGCATTTAGGAGTTTGATGGCAGTTTGGAGTACCCATATAAGCACCTCACTAAGCACACAAACTCCACTAAGCTGCCCTATAAAGTTAATATTCTCAACTGTACAACTACTAAAGAGCGTAGCATAATAATATAGGGGAAAGCTTACCGTAATGAACCAGTAGGAATTTAATCTGTAGAACAGGCGTGACATGAAGCTCATCTGGCTGGCAGGTGCCAGAACATGAAGGTGTAGATGTGTGACTGAACAGAAGGGGGGCCAATGGAACCCAAACCTGTAGAGAAAGCAAGTTTAATTGAGAACCAGAAACAAGTACAAACTGTGATGTCATACAGCGTTTGGGCCACAGATAAATAAAATAACAATAATGATCATCAGATTTTTTTTTTTTCAAGGAGCGGCCCATTATGTCGAAAGCCTTTGATATCCAGTTTAAGGTCCATGTACTAACTAGTAGGCCTATGCAAATTGTCTTCAATGGTAAGATACGCCTGCTTACACTAGAATGACAGGGACAAACTATTAAGTAATGTTTCCCCCACCCCCACTACTACTGTCACTTAAGGTTTAAAATTACACAATTACATATACCTGGTCAACTAATGTGCAGCATTAGGAACACCAATAGGCCCAACTAGGAGCCATGTGTCACGCACTCCTAATCAAGGATCTCAAATACATGTATAACAGCATGAATAAATGTTCTTTCAGTGAAAATTACAATAAAATAAAACATCAAATATAATCCAAACAATGTGCAACTGTTCAATTAAAATTATTCAAATGGAGGAATGGACTATTAATTAAATGTATAATTAACCAATAAACTACTTACGACTCTAACTACATGCTTTCCATGAAGCCATTTGAGCATTTGGGGACATATTCTCCCGTTTGTTTTTACATTAAGTCCAGTTTGTTTGTTTGTTCGTTTTTTTTTTTCCGCGCCTGTCTTGTGCAACGTTTATTCTGTCCAGATTTCTGACACACCCACCATGTCCAACCTGGAAATGCATGTGCAAACACCAAACAGACATGAATCGGTGTTGTCGAAGGGTGCCCCTGATTTACGTAGAGTGGTGTTTTAATGAAATGTGAATTGCAGAGATTTATTTAGAAAATATGTCACACTTTAAATGTGAAATTGACTTGCATTGTGGATCTGGACGTTATACTGATCGTCGCAAGTGACGTGTGTGCAGCTCATCTACAGGTTTTTGTATTCACTTATTAATGAATCCAATACATGCAATTTAATCAGAATACAAAAAGAAGCCATTGCAAAGTCAGTAAAAGTAGATCAGGTTGCCAAGCAGCGCATCGCGCGCATGGCCCACACTTGATCAAATACTCTACAAACAAATGATTAAATATCTATAATTCACTGCAACGTTATTATGATGTCTGTTGATGTTTCTGATCAGCGCTACAAAATTTCAAGCCCCCACCAGCATGTGGAAATGGTCCTCACTGGTGAAAAATACAGTAAATTGGAGTTGCTCCCGTTTTTCACCAATTAATATGATATACTGCAATTAGCCAACGTTCGGCTATCAGTGTAATGTTGTAGGGAACCCCCCCTGTAATAATATTACAAATATATTTCAAATAACTTGCTGTATTACTACGTAACTGCCTCAATATAATATACCCCCAATCCCAACACTGCATACTAGCACATATCAATAATACTGAATAATTGCTCAAACCACTTGCCATACGTCTGACAACAAAAAGAAAGAATTAGCAAACAAGAAACATGTGACGCCACAATACATTCAAAATTGCTTACCAGAGAGAAAACAAGCACAATTTGTGTTTTTTTAGGCATAAAATAGTATTAATTCTCAAAAACAAATTTATTTATTTATTTATTTTTAACTGTTCATCTACAACAGTTTTACTCTAAAACCATTATACAAAAAATGTTGGCGACCACTGAATTAGATAGGTTAAGAGTTGTGTGCTGGAATGTAGCTCACCTGACATCGCTGAGATCAGTCACATTGTTTTTCTGCAGGATTTCCTTCCCTATCTCCACCATGTGTTTTACTGCATATGAGAACAAATACAGGACAATAAGCAAACTGTTAAAATATACAGTATGAACATGCAAGGTTGGATAATGGTAGGTACAGCAGATGTAAAAAACTTTAAAAAAAAAAAAAACTCTCCACACCAGTTTTTGTGATATGTTTTCCCCACCATTAGTGTTACCTGTAACCTTACAACTCTATCGATTGTTTTTAATATAAAACTTTTAGAGAGTGGAAGTAAAAAAGATGTGATGTGGTTGTGTTCAGTATTAACAAATCAGTACTTGTACTGAACATCCCATGCCATCAAACCTTTCTACCGAAAATGTTTAATGTGGTGCCGAGGACCAATGAGTCTTTCCCAAAAAGACTGAATTAAGTAATAAAAGCCAAAGGTGCTGACACAAATTAGTCAGTCGAATGCGTTAATATTTATGCAACCACATTTTCCCCTTATTCATTTTTATTTGTTTCACTCTATCTTTTGAGTTGAGTCATGCTTACGTCACAAAAGCCTGTCTAGCAAGTAAGATTGTTTGCTGTCAATACTCAACTTGATGTGCCTGTGCTTGAGGTACTTGTAACGTGACTGCCACAATCAATGAGCATTCAGCATACTGTATCACAAATATGTGAAAATGTGACTTTACCTAAGGGCACGTGTTCTTTGCGGAGTGATTTACAGTTTCCAACATGCTTAGTCGGGACAACTAGGTAATGGTGCGGCGCTCCAGGCTTGATGTCTCTGAAACATGATATATCCTCATCCTGTGGTACACAATGGACTTGGATGAAGCAACATAATGAGAGACCCCTTTCAGACCCCAGTTCACTTCAGTAAAACATTCCTTCAAATGTACTTGTTACAATAGGAACAACGAGCAAACGGTCTGTAAACAAGAGATGAGTAGAATTAACCTCCTCGTGTAATAAACACACTAAATGAACCCAAGGACAGAATATGAGACCAATATATATTTTTTTAGCAAACCGTTGTAATATGAATTACAGTATCGAGTGACTCGACTCGAACGACATGCTAGCTAGCGAGTACAGTATGCTACGACTATTTTACACGTTATATTAAAATGTTCTCACATAGTGGAGAAGTTCCGTGTCCATTTCGTGATTAACAATCCTGCAAAAAATACATTTTTTGTCATATCCTTCGGCTAAAACGTTAGTATTGGAATTATCCTGCACAGGTTGTGTGACGGTAACGTCGGATCCCTCCATTTTTAAGAGTGCAATTGGAAGACTACGAGAGAAGCCTAGAGGGAGGGCGCGTTCAGAAATAAATTCGAGCGTGCACTGGTTCACTTCGACCGTTCGGAAACGTGGTTGTGTCCGAATGTCCACCCTTATCCAGTAACTCAATATATATCCTGTGCCGTATGTAATACAATAGCCCTGTCCAAATACCCACACCACATCCAACAGTCCTTAATGTCGTGAACACCTAGAAGAAATGTATGTAGTGTTCAGATTGCAGATTACAAGTGTGCGAAACTGTAGGATTGGGACGGTGCGTGTGACGCCATCAATTTGCGCCATAGTGTAAACGTCAGCGTCAATCTTCTCAAATCGCGTACGGTATTGTTTGAAAGGGAATTCAACGAGGAATTAAAATCATTTAATAGATTGATGAATATTTTAGTAACCTTGTGGCTATAATGATTTTTGTTTTCATGAAATGTAATACTTCACATGTTCTCTAAAACAAAAGTTTCAGAGATGTAAAATGTTTTGTTTAGCAGCATTAAGGATTGAAAGTCTGCATACCTCAAACATTCGTTTAATATTTATTGAATATTAATTGAAAGTTGAGTAAACACTAAATATTTATCGAAAGTTGAATATTCCTTGAGTATTCATTGGCTATTCATTGCAAATCGGACTCCTTATTGCTGCTAAACAAAAAAATTAACTCTCTGAAATGTTTATGTTTTAGAGAACGCGGTCAAATTATTGGTCAAAAGGTCAAGTTAATAAATTACGCACCAATCTTTTGCAGATTAAGATGGGATAGGCTCCAACACGCACGCAACCCTCATGAGGATAAGAGGCTCGGATAATGGATGGATTCTTTCTTAAATTCCCTTTCCACCAATACATGTTTTGTGAATATTGGCCCAGTTGTTCCTGAGATATATACAAGGTCAAAGAAAGGTGACCAAGCCCCTTTTTGCCAAATTAATAAAATTGGTGGGTCGTAACTCCCAAACGCCTGCTCGGATTGACCAAAAATTTGAGATTTAGTGTTGTGCCATCACTATCAACAAGTACACTGCATTCATTAAAATGAAAATCTGCTTGGTTAAAACTACTGGGTGATTGGGCATGGAATGACCCAGAATCCTCTTCTGTATCCTACTTTTGCCATGCACATAAGCGTGTAGAACTGCGATGTTATGTATTAATAATGTATGAATGGTTAGGTTTGTATATGTATATATTTGCCCACTGTGTACATTCCCTGACGTTCTTGTCGTTCATCTATTTTGTAGAAACAACAATTTAGAACCTGCCTTTAATTAATCCATTGGTTTTAGAAATGTCTCATATGAAAGCTATGACCATCCCAAATTATGTACATGTAAACTAAAATAAATTTGATTCACTGAAGAAAGCTTTATCATTGAATCAACACAGAAAGGTCAGATTTTGGCAAGACAAACGCTTTGTCGACAACAAAGAGTAATGTGAAAATTTAACAAATTTACTTAAAATACAAAATAATGTTGCTTAACATCAGTGAATGAAGTAGTGAAGATCCATATTCAATATCTTGACTTTCATGAGCTTGAGGACAATCCATTTGGTTTGGCAATGATTCATGCCATTTATTGATTAAGTCACCAGGAAAAGCAATTAAAGCAGTCCCAGAGTTCATCAACATTCTTTGGTTTCTTCTTCCATGCTTACCGCTTTACATTCTAACCCAGACATGCTCAATGATGCTCATGCCTAGTGATTGGGCTGGCCAGTGATACACCACTAACCCGACACATTAGCGTGTAGAACGAGCTTGAACTTTTTATTGCTCCTGACAGAGATGACGCACACATTTTCCAGCCATCGCTACAGCAGCGCAATTTTTTTACACTCTCTTTTCAAGTGTCGTCCTTTTCTCTTGTGATTCTTCTTCACTGCTTCACTTCGCCAACCACCCTTTCAAATAAAATATTCAACACTGCCCTCTGCTGTACTGCACAGTATCACACTAAATGACTTACTAATTAATTGCAATATTATTTCAATGAAAATATACTATTTCAGGTGTTACAACATTCCCCCCCAAAATAAAAGTTGTCCTCGTTTGCATAGATTTGCAGTAGTCATAGCATACAATAGCTCAAATTACAAAAAATGCAATATCCAAATTAACGCACAAGGTTTTACATTAAACAATAGCTTTAACTACCATTTAAAAAGATGGATTGGCATAAATTGGTTCAAATGCATTTCACTGGGTTTCTACCACAATTGAGAACTTTTTTTCCAACAGACCTAGGCTGTGACGGAGAGCCCCTACACATCCTCCACCCGAACGCTGAGCACCGGTTGCCCTGAGGGATGCGTGCCAAGCCCTCAAGCCCACCGAAACAACATCATTGTCAAATTTGCTGTGGTCGGTCTGATCTTAAAAGGAGATGAAAAAGATGGGGAAGCCTGAATGTGGCACAGGGAGAGGCATAATCCTCCATCATAACCATGAAAGTCCTTACCACACCAACCCAAGGTACAGGAAGAAAACAAAATCTTCCAAGTCAGCAATAGAACAGCTTCACCAAGACATCTGATGAAGTATCAGCAGTCTCAGAAAGCTCAGATGAAGAGGAATGTTTCTGGCCTCATGGTATATTATTATATTATTTTAAAGAAAATATACACTTTCAGGTGCTGCAGTAGCACCATCCTGCTGCAGAATTTGACCTCTTTTATGGTTGGGAATGTAAAAGGTAGCTAATAGAATCACAAAATTCATCTTGTCTTCTTAATGGTTATTAAGGTAGCTAATACTTCTTAATATTTTTGACTATTGATACTGGCTTCCACCCTATAAATCTCTTGCGCACACCCATACTGGATTGAAGCCAAGGCCATGATTTTTCCGCTGTTTTTTGGGGGAGAATCTTGGATTATGCAAGTTCTAGAAGGTCTCCTGCAATATTTGCGGCAGCTGTGATGTAATTCAACTGAAGAGTCATCTGATATCCAGATCCACCTGCCACTTTTCCAGCTACCATCCTTTTAGCGGGTCTTGGCAATTTTTTTTAATTGCCTTTTATTCAGTGCATGTTTCTGGGCACTGATTGGACAATGGAGGCCATTTTGAGACATAAATCTACAAACTGTTCTGGTTGACACGGGGACTAGAGGTGACCAAGCCTGGTAGAGCTTTGCTGCAGTGCAAAAAGGGCTGACTTTGGATTTTCAAACCAACAAATGGTCCTCCTGAGCAGTTGTCTTGCTGGGGCTGCTGGGCCTGGGCTTGTCAAAAACATCTCCAGTCTCTTCCTATCTTTTTCTTATTTATTTCACATGACGCTAAAGGATAATGTAATCATGGCAGTCATGATCTAAACACAGAGCAAAGGGTAGACTGATAGGAGCCACCAGCATGACTTTTGTTGTCCCGGCATGAAAGTCCATTGTTTCAGAGGTGTCGCGTTCACACCTCCTTTGTTGCAGCCTTGATCCAATCTTCCTGCAGTCATCTCCTGAGGGTCTTGTCATTAGCATGGTCCAAACTTTGGTTACACTTAAAGGATTTCATACATTTGACTATTAAAGGAATATAGGAATTTGAGCTTGGTGTAGACCATTAGATGTTGCTGCATCCTGTGTGTGACTGGTGGAGCGGAACGGTGTGTGGGGTGCAGGAATGTGCAAGAATGGAATGTTTTAGAAGCAGACGGTGCTGAGCGAGACGAGATAACTCGGGGGGCAGTGGATGAATGAGAAGCCATCAAAAGATCACACGCAGGAGGAGCCACGGGATTCGGCGGGGGAGAAAGACCAATGAGAGCAATCTTAAGTTAACTGCAAGATACACATGGCCAATAGAATCATGCCAGGATGCCTTTGTCTCTGTGTCATTTGCATATTGTGTAGTATGAATTATTGCTGAGCAACAGAGGCGAGCAGAGCTGTATTGAGAGGGACCCAAGCCCAAAGTGTAGACTTGTGTGTTAGGAATAAATCCACTCGTGTGTGAAAATGCCGGCTTGCTGATACCTTTTTATTGCAGAACGAGCGCGCATATTGTTGGATGAGTGACAGTTGCAGAAGGTCACAAATTGGAGTCAGATTACTAACTTAAATTTATGTTGATTGAGAAATACTTCCAACAACGCGAAGACACATTGAAGGTGTCAGCCACCTCAGCAGTGAATCTGTTCTTGAACCTCTTGGTTGTCAATGCTTTGGTCTCTGGGTGAATCTTCGGCATGTTGTCAGAGGTCAAGTCGCAGTTGATATGAAGGTCTGGTGTGCTAGGGTTCTTTTTATATACTGTATTTTCGTGACCATAAGGCGCACTTTAAAGTCCCAAATTTTCCCCAATACAAACGAGAGGCGCCTCGTAATGCGACACGCCTATTGTATAGACCAGAGGTATTCAGTTAAAAGTCACAGAGGTCTACGACGAAAATTTCTTCCAATTAAAAGGTCCGAACCAAAGTTCAACTTCCCGAAATGTCTAGCCTAGGTTCACATTTTTATATAGTTTCAATATTTAGTCATTTTCAACAGAGCACACTTATATACTAAATATTTAGCAATGTTCCCATTAAACACCTTTGCCAGTCAAACAAATATAAGGCGTTTATTTCACATTCAAGAAATGTGGCTCCAGGAATTTAAGGGTGCCACTTCCAAAAAAAACTGTAAAATATCTCCTGCAGAAATATATCAAGTGCTAAGCATTGAGTTAACATCTTTTACCTTTTTTTTTTTTAAATCATTGTTGTTTTCTGCTCAGCTGACGTGGGGGCGTTCACTTCAGCACCTGTTTCCTGTCTTGTCGTCACGGCTGGAGAGACGCGCCCACCTGCCACGCACCTGTTGCCCATTGATTACCTTGCTATTTAAATGCGCCGCGCTGACGTCTCAGCGTTGGATTATTCCCTTGTGCGCATGTCCATGTTCCAAGTGTTTACGCTCGCCATTCTTGTTAACTGCTTTACGTGTTTCTCCACCTCCTTTCCGCCCATTGACTATGCACCCAGCCTTTGTCCTTCTCGGCCGTGTTTGCTCGCCAATTGGCTCATCTTACCCTTTGGTGGTAAGCGATTTTTGTTCGGTTTTTGTTCCTTGCCTTTTGCAAGCTTTTTCTGTTTTCTGCGTAGTTTTCCTGGTGTGATTTTTCCACCAGCGATTTATGTTCCACTTTCGGTACCGCGTAATTGTTTGTATAGATCTGTTTTTGTATATAGATTTTGCTACTGGAGTAATAAATTCCTTGATCACGAATCTCTCTTCTCTGAGCCTGCGTTCCGGCGCTGCCGGAAAAGCAAACCCAACAGACACCACTTTTTCTTTTGAATATTATTTTAACTTCTCTTAATGATAAAAATGAGTGTAAAATATTTGCTTGTAGGACTGATTTTCAGGAGTTGATAACCGCTGCAGTATGTCCAGTTAGAACACAATATTGTCCAGATGAGGAATAATCAAACCAGTTTGGTCCATGTAAACTTTAATTTGTTTCGATATGGATGTGTGTATGTGTGGTTTCTGTAGAGCAAATAAAAAGAAAACATGAGCGGATACAATGGAAAGCCTCATCGACACAACATTAATTGCCGTAGTCATAACCATAACAAATCAACAAAACAGCACAAGCAACATTAGCTGAAATGCCCACAAACAAATCGCGTTCCCACAAAAAATGATATTTTATGTTGAGTCACTTACATGCTAATGCACGCACACCTTGTGGTTGGATGGCTTCGGAGAGAATGACTGTACATCCCTTGTCTGTTACCTTTCGTGGGTCCTAAAATAGGTGGCTAAAAACATGCCCATCTAAAATTCAATTGTATGAACAGGCGAGCCACCAGAGGGTGCTACAACGGCATACTACAAAACAACCTGACCTTTTTAACAGCCGCCCCCAAATCTGAGAAGCAGATTTGTATCCCTTGAAGCCAGTTAATTGTCTTCTTCTGGTGGAAAGGCGGGCAACTTTATGAGGCGAGACATCAGTCTTACGAAAATTTTGTCATTCACGCGAACCTCTGCCGGTTGGATCCTATTGTCTCTTCCCTGTATAGTAGTCTTAACTATTCCGACAAGCCAAAGGGCTCTCTGAGACTGTGGGTCCGCCAACATCACCACAGCTCCGACCCTGAGGTCATCCTTGTCCTCTGTCCATTTGTTAAGAGTTTGTAAGGCGGGCAGGTGATTTTGTGTGAAGCATTTCCAAAACTGGTCACCAAGAATTTGACTATGTCTCCAACGCTTCCTGCTCAGAAGATCGGATTCGGGGTACACCACCTGTGGCAGAGATGAATCATGCCGCCCCGTCAAGAGTGTATTTGGTGTAATGGGATCGGGATCTGCGATGTCAGATGGGTCATGATGGGTTTGAGTGACCCAAAGTTTTGTACTTTCCGATGCGCACTCAACGGGAAGGTGTTCAAGCGTTTCTGGGTGACTGGTTGCCCACTGCCTGAGTTCAAATCCACCTTCTGCCAGCAAATCTCGTAGTTTGTTGGCTAGTGACTTAGCTTTCTCGACTGATGGTAAACTTTTCAGCCAATTGTCTACGTAGAAACAACGCTCAATTGCCGCACGCACATCTTCATTAGGTTGACTGTTATTTGTCACATGCATTTGCAAAGCAAACGTAGCACAGCAAGGGCTTGAGACGGTTCCGAACAACAGAACTAACCACTGGTACACTTCAGGGGGTTCAGTCACTGTGTTCCGCCAGAGAAATCTCAGGTACGACTGATCTTCGGGAAGGAGACGTATCTGGTGGGACATTCCCTTTATGTCGCTGCTAATGGACACCATATTCTTTCTGAACCGCAACAAGATCCCCAAAAGACTTGAGGTTAGTCTGGGGCCGGGCAGCAGATGTTCATTCGGTGATAGTCCTTTATACTTGAGTGAACAGTTAAACACTATTCGGTTTTTGGCATTGTGCGTTACCGTGTGATGGGGAATGTACCAACCTTCGCTGGAATCGACTTCGTCAGGTGGGATTTTCTTGATGTATCCCAAGGTGGGTAGCTTGTTGATCTCGTTTTTATAAGCTATCAACTTACTATTATCCTTTGTTAACCTTTTCTCCATACTGCGTGAATGAGGTAGAACAGCTTCTTTGGGTGCGACCAGCTGTGGCAGATTCTTTCTCCACGACAAGAGTGTGGCATATCTGGAGGCACCATTTACGTCACCCTTGACAGGTTTTTGGGATAACGTCTCGAGTGCTTCAGTGTCATCCCTGGACCTGATAACCACCCTCTCACTTCGATAAGGCAAGATGTCCAACTGCCATAAACGTTCGACATGAGTAAGAAGATTGGCTTGGGGTGGCTGAGTGGAGGTGAAATGGCATTGCGCGGAGTGGGGGGAATGCTTCAGGTACCGGGAAGGACCTTGCAGGGTCCAGCCCATCGCTGTCTTGATTGCAGCTGGACCGTCAAGTGGTCCGCGCCGGACACGCTCTGTTGGTAGGATGAGGTGTGGATGGTCCGACCCTATTAGGAGCAGTGGTTGTGCATTATATATTTCAGGGATTGGCAACTCTCTCAGGTGGTGATATTTCGTCTTGAGGGCGGCTACTGGGTAGGAATGACTTCCTAGAGCTAGCTCTTTAGCTGCAAAGGCATCTTGTATTTGGTATTTATAATTGGGATTGGTCGCTGAGGACACGGTGAATGACACAGAGGCACCATGAATGATACAGACATCTTGCCGTACAGTGCGCAGGTGTAAGTCCTCCGGGCTCCCCAGGATACCTAATGCTTGAGCTGCCTCGTGAAGTAGAAAAGAACGCTCCGATCCATCATCGAGCACAGCATGGGTGTCGAGTGATGCATCTCCATGTCTCAGGGTGACAGGAATAATTTTGAGCAGCACTTTATTGTGTCCAATTGGTCTGTCCACATAGAGTGTTTCGGCGGTAGAATTTATTGCACGGGGGCTGTCGGCCATGATCGGATGGATGGATGTGGGAGTGGGAAATTCACCGGCATTTACCTCATGAAGCACTTCCAAGTGTTTCCCTTTGCATTTATTACATCTTGCCTTTAAAGTGCATTGTGATGAGAAATGGTTACGCCCACATCTCCAGCACCTCTTGTATGTCTTAATCCAGTTATTAATTTGCTCTTTTGTGAGAATCTTAAAGTTTGTACACTGGTTGAGATAGTGTTGAGTGGTGTTACAGAATGGGCAGAATTTTTTTGGTTCTATTGTAGTTTCTTCGGGTTCGCATGTAACTGTTATGCTTTCTATTTGATTATGATCACTACCAAGGAGAACAAATGTACCTCTAGGCCTAACCCCTTGTGCTTGCTCTTTCTTGGTGAAAGGGCGGTCTCTGCTGGCGGTTTGGGGGGACTGCATACTATCATCTTGTACCCTGACTTCGTATTCGAGCCAATCTGATAAGTGTACTAAGGTAGGGATGGGGGTTCTAAGAGGATTAATATGTCTCTTGAAGTCTGCTCTGAGATGATGCGGCAACTTAGTTAATACTCGGGTGACATGTGATCCACATTTTAGCTCCGTTTGGCCTATGTCGCCCAACTGGTCCAGCATTCCTACTAGGGCCCGAACCTTTAGAGCAAACTTTCGGAATGATTTTATGTCACCGCTCTTGATGTTCGGTTCATCCATAAGCTGGGCGATACGCTTCAGTGCTAACTGATGGGGCTGACTGTATTGTTCATTAAGAGCATCCATAGTGTCACTGTATGGATAACGACTGCTACAGTACGAATCGGCTATAAGTAGTGCCTCCTCTAGCCTGAGATGATCTAGTAAAATCTGGTATTTAAATTGTTCTGTCGCATCCCGTGGCAGGAGATTATCGAGTGCGACCTTAAGACATGTGAACTCTCGTGGGTCTTCATTTACAAAATGGGGAATAGTAGGAGTTGGCCCTCGATATGTTGGTTCACCACGAGGTGGTGAAAATGTACGTTGGCGTGTATTGTATCTAGGGGGGTCATATCTGTTCTCTGGACTATCACTTTGTGGGTTGTAACTTGAATCAATGAAGGTGGACATGATTCGTCTTTGATCGCCTGACTCATAGTGATGCTGGTGGTGAGAATAATACTGTCTATTACGCTGCTGGGTGAGTTCATGACGGCATTCACGTAGATTCTGAGACTCATGGTCACGCTGGCAATGGTGTGAAATTGAAAGTTCACGACGGTGATAGTGAGGACTTGCAGACTCACGAAGATGTTGACGCGAACTTGAAGCTTCACTACGGTGGCTGCGCGGACTTGGAGGCTCGCGACGATGATGATGTGGACGACGGTGCTGACGTGGACTTGAAGACTCACGATGGCGATGATGATGTGGGCTTGAAGACTCACGACGGCGTTGGCGTGGACTTGAAGACTCACGGCGGTTTTGCTGATGACGATGACGTGGACTTGGAGGTTCACGACAGTGTGGATGAGGACGATGACGTGGATTTGAAGACTCACGACGGCGTTGGCGTGGACTTGAAGACTCACGACGGTGTTGCTGATGAAGATGACGTGGACTTGGAGGTTCACGACGGTGTGGATGAGGACGATGACGTGGACTTGAAGACTTACGACGACGTGGACTTGGAGACTCACGACGATGCTGACGTGGACTTGAAGACTCACGACGATGCTGACATGGACTTGTGGACTCACAACGATGCTGATGTGGACTTGGAGACTCACGGCGATGCTGACGTGGACTTGAGGACTCACGACGGCGTGTACTTGGAGACTCACGACGATGCTGACGTGGACTTGAAGACTCACGACGATGCTGACGTGGACTTGAAGACTTACGACGACGTGGACTTGGAGACTCACGACGATGCTGACGTGGACTTGAAGACTCACGACGATGCTGACGTGGACTTGTGGACTCACAACGATGCTGATGTGGACTTGAAGACTCACGACGATGCTGACGTGGACTTGGAGACTCACGACGATGCTGACGTGGACTTGAAGACTCACGACGATGCTGACGTGGACTTGTGGACTCACAACGATGCTGATGTGGACTTGAAGACTCACGACGATGCTGACGTGGACTTGGAGACTCACGGCGATGCTGACGTGGACTTGAGGACTCACGACGGCGTGGACTTGGAGACTCACGACGATGCTGACGTGGACTTGTGGACTCACAACGATGCTGATGTGGACTTGGAGACTCACGGCGATGCTGACGTGGACTTGAGGACTCACGACGGCGTGTACTTGGAGACTCACGACGATGCTGACGTGGACTTGAAGACTCACGACGATGCTGACGTGGACTTGAAGACTTACGACGACGTGGACTTGGAGACTCACGACGATGCTGACGTGGACTTGAAGACTCACGACGATGCTGACGTGGACTTGTGGACTCACAACGATGCTGATGTGGACTTGAAGACTCACGACGATGCTGACGTGGACTTGGAGACTCACGACGATGCTGACGTGGACTTGAAGACTCACGACGATGCTGACGTGGACTTGTGGACTCACAACGATGCTGATGTGGACTTGAAGACTCACGACGATGCTGACGTGGACTTGGAGACTCACGGCGAGGCTGACGTGAACTTGAGGACTCACGACGGCGTGGACTTGGAGACTCACGACGATGCTGACGTGGACTTGTGGACTCACAACGATGCTGATGTGGACTTGAAGACTCACGACGATGCTGACGTGGACTTGGAGACTCACGGCGATGCTGACGTGGACTTGAGGACTCACGACGGCGTGGACTTGGAGACTCACGACGATACTGACGTGGACTTGTGGACTCACGACGATGCTGATGTGGACTTGTGGACTCACCACGATGCTGACGTGGACTTGAAGACTCACGACGACATTGGCGTGATGACTCTTTTTTTCTAAGACTGTTTTCACCACTCATTTGTACTGCTTCTTGATTCTTTGGTGGTTGTATTGACTGATCGTATGTCAAACAGGAGATTATGGTCTCTTCCGCTGGACTGTCTTCAGAAAATTCTTGTTCATTTACAGATTCCATTAGTTGAGTATGTTCAGAGTCATTCTCGTGATGTTCAGTTTTAACATCATAGTCTTTTAAGTAGTGTGGAGGGTGAGTTAAACGTTTAGGTCTGGTTTGTACTTCTTCCTGAGAGGACATCGTTGTCTGCAGTAATTATCGAATCCGGCTCGAAGGACCATGTAAAATATTTGCTTGTAGGACTGATTTTCAGGAGTTGATAACCGCTGCAGTATGTCCAGTTAGAACACAATATTGTCCAGATGAGGAATAATCAAACCAGTTTGGCCCATGTAAACTTTAATTTGTTTCGATATGGATGTGTGTATGTGTGGTTTCTGTAGAGCAAATACAAAGAAAACATGAGCGGATACAATGGAAAGCCTCATCGACACAACATTAATTGCCGTAGTCATAACCATAACAAATCAACAAAACAGCACAAGCAACATTAGCTGAAATGCCCACAAACAAATCGCGTTCCCACAAAAAATGATATTTTATGTTGAGTCACTTACATGCTAATGCACGCACACCTAGTGGTTGGATGGCTTCGGAGAGAATGACTGTACATCCCTTGTCTGTTACCTTTCGTGGGTCCTAAAATAGGTGGCTAAAAACATGCCCATCTAAAATTCAATTGTATGAACAGGCGAGCCACCAGAGGGTGCTACAACGGCATACTACAAAACAACCTGACCTTTTTAACAATGAGTTTGTGACTGTTATGTATTTTTGGTCTGTGTTGAATCTCGTGGTTATGCGTGACGTCATCACGCAGTGCGTGTGTTGACAATGTTAATGAGAGCTCTTCATGTCATCCTGCTCTGCTCCGTTGCGATTAAAAAGTCATCCGTCTACACCTGAGCCTTCCTTCATCCTTACCCGAAATAATAGTAGAGGATACAACAAAAGTGGCGACGAGGACGTCTGAACCTACAACGTTTTTTTTGGGGGGGAGTTTCTGCGGGTCGCGGAGCTCGGATCCATGTGTTAGTCGGTGCCAGTCCCCCGGCGGTGACGATGTTTTTTCTCTCTCGGGGAGGACTTTACGCTGAGTGCGGAGGAGAAGTGGCGGCAAAAGGTTTTTGGAAGCTGCGGACATTAAAAGTTTTGAGGAAGACAGTCAAGTAAGTGGCAGGCTGATTAACCAGGCGCAGAATGGCGGGAGTTATCGGCTCGATTGGCCCCTTTGACGAGGACGTTGAGCAGTGGAGCTCGTACACGGAACGTTTTGGCTATTTCGTTCAAGCTAATGCTATTGAGGACGAAAGGAAAGTACCAACGTTTTTGAGTGTGATGGGTCCGAAGACATTTACTTTGCTTCGTAATCTGGTACAACCAGCTGCACCGGGGAGTAAAACATATGAAGAGATAGTGGGTGTTCTCACTGGCCATTTTTCACCAAAACCTCTTGTCATTGCCGAGAGATATAGATTTCACAAGCACAGTCAAGAGGAGGGGGAGTCCGTAACCATTTTTGTGGCAGCTTTGAGAAAGCTAGCTGAACATTGTGAGTTCAAAGAGGTGCTAAATGACACACTAAGGGACAGACTAGTGTGTGGATTAAGAAATGAAGCAGCACAGAAAAAGTTGCTGACTGAAAGTGACCTGACCCTGGAAAAGGCTATCAACATCAGCGTTACAATGGAAATGGCGTCCAGAGAGGCTCAGCAACTAAATGCTACAGGAAGAGTGCACAACGTTGCAGGCAGTCAGAGCAGCTCTCCGGGACCATGTTATCGGTGTGGTAAAACAGGTCATCTTGCATCTACCTGCTGGTGTAAAGAAATGGACTGTCGTCAATGTGGCAAGAAAGGACATGTGGAAAGATCATGTCGGAACAAGAAAACTATGGAAAAGAGTAAGAAACGGGACTTAAAAGACAAATTCAGAAATAAAAAGAAAGTGTACACTGTAAAAAATGACAAAAGCTCATCTTCTGATGAAGAAATGAACGTCAACACAAGTGCGTATAATGAATGCAGATGAAAGCTCAGATTGCTATTGGGCTCAGACTAACCTGGAAGGGCATCCAGTTAAAATGCAGATAGACACAGGGTCTAAGGCATCGCTTGTGTCATATCAAGTCTACAAGCGGTGCATGAAACATGTTCCATTACGCCCTTCTGACACTGTTTTCAAGGCATATATACAGGGCACAAAGAGCACATTAAAGGAATGACCGATATAACGGTTGAGCGTAACAGTCAAACTGCTAAGCTACCAGTGTATGTTACGAGAGGAAATTTTGCACCAATCATGGGGCGTGTGTGGCTGAAAGCATTATGTCTTGATTGCCAAGAAGTCAGACGGTTGTCAAACGAGAATTTCCAACTGCAAACCATCCTTGACAAGAATGAGGAGGTTTTCCGACCAGAGTTGGGTAGCATGAAAAATATCACAGTGAAACTACACATTAAGCAAGGAAGCAAACCAGTGTTTATGAAGGCTAGGACAGTGCCTTATGCCATTCGTGACAAAGTCGAGGCAGACTTGGAAGCATTGGTCAAAAGTGGAGTGCTGGAACCTGTTTCAACAAGTGAATGGGCAACTCCCATTGTGCCAGTACACAAAAAGAATGGAGGAATACGCACATGTGGAGATTTCAAAGTGACTGTCAATCCGGTGTTGAGTGCAGAGCAATATCCACTCCCACTGATTGATGATTTGTTTGCTGGACTGAGCGGTGGACAAAAGTTCAGTAAGATTGACTTAAACCAAGCATATCTGCAAATGCATGTGGAGGAAGAGTCACGTGAAATACTGACCATAAACACTCAAAAAGGACTGTTTAGGTATTGCAGAATGCCGTTTGGTATTACATCGGCTCCAGCAGTATTTCAGCGTGCCATGGATCAAATTCTCAGTGGATTACGTGGTGTACAGTGTTATTTGGATGACATACTGTGCACCGGAGCAACCGATGAAGAACATCTTCAAAATTTGGATGCTACACTGCAAAGATTACGTGATTATGGACTCAGAGTTCGCAAGGAGAAATGTGACTTCCTGAAACCATCTGTGGAGTATCTAGGGCACGTCATAGATGGGAAAGACCTGCATACGTCACCTTCAAAGATCACAGCCATTGTGGACGCCCCGCCACCTGAGAACGTGAGTCAGCTGCGATCTTTTCTCGGATTGTTGAATTATTATGGAAGGTTCATACCGAATTTAGCATCACTGCTACGACCGCTACATGAACTGTTATGTCAAGACAAGAAATGGAAATGGACTAGTGAATGTCAACAAGCATTTCATAATGCTAAAAATGCATTAGCCACGTCTAAGGTGTTAACACATTTCAATCCGTCATTACCAATCCAACTGGCATGCGACGCGTCACTCTATGGAGTGGGTGCTGTCATCTCTCATGGGTTTCCAAATGGTGAGGACAGACCTATTGCGTTTGCATCCAGGACTTTGAACAAGGCAGAGTCGAACTATGCTCAACTGGAACGAGAAGCACTGGGCATTGTTTTTGGCGTGAGAAAATTTCACCAATACCTATATGAAGGAAGTTTACTCTGCTCACAGATCATCGACCTCTGACAACTATCTTGGGACCACACACAGGAATACCATCTCTGGCAGCTTCGCGTCTCCAGCGATGGGCTTTACTGTTGTCGGCTCACTCCTACGACATTAAGTATCGGAAATCAGTCTCTCATTGCAACGCAGATGGACTTTCAAGGTTGCCACTCCCTGTCACGAAACATGAATCGAACACAGGGGACATCTACTTCAGGAGCGTTGAAAGAGCGCCTATAACTGCATCCCAAGTGAAAAAGGCGACACATACTGACCCTGACTTGTCAGTGGTTATGGACATGGTCATGAATGGACGTTCAGTAGGTGATAGTGCTACACTGAAACCTTACAGTAATAGGAGGTGGGAACTTACTGTCCAGTCCGGGTGTCTGCTGTGGGGAAGGAGGGTCATCATTCCACAGTCACTGCGTGCTAAAATGTTGAAGCAGCTTCATGCGGGACACAGTGGAATAGTAAAAATGAAGGAGATGGCCAGAAGCTACTTTTGGTGGCCAGGGCTAAACAAGGAAGTCGAACATATGGCCATGAGTTGCCCATCCTGTCACAAAGCCCGTAATAATCCTCCAGCAGCACCACTTCATCCATGGGATTTTCCTCAGGACCCTTGGTATCGGATTCATATCGATTTTGCGGGTCCAGTTGAAGACAGAATGTTCCTGATTGCTGTTGATGCACACAGTATGTGGCCAGAGGTTTTCACACCAGGAGAGAAAGTGCTCGCAAGGAATTATCAAGGCAAAACTAAGTGGATTCCTGCTACCGTTATTGCCCAAACAGGACCTGTCTCCTACACAGTTCAGTCAGCTGATGGTGTTTGGCGCCGCCATGTGGACCAACTTTTAAGGGCGTCTCCAAGCACCCCTGAATTGTCTGTGACTATCGATTGTGACAAAAATGTTGATGAATGTTTACCTGAATCCTGTAATGTATCTTTACCTGTGGCAAATTACGTTAGCCCTGCTGTTTTTCATGGTTCAGATAAATCTGTGGAAGAGAGCGCACCAGTACCAGAACCTAATCGTATGGGAAGGACTGCTGTAGCGCTAGAACGTCGCTATCCTACTCGGGAAAGGAAAGCACCTGATCGTTTGAATTTGTAGGTCAGGTGTTGAAAAAAAAAATGTTCTGAGTTGTTAGTGTTTTCTTACCTAGTTAAAGAGTCTTAAAAAAAAAAAAGAAATGAAAAAAAAAGGAAAAAGGGAATTTACCGCTTCTGATGTAAGGGGGGAGGAGATGTTATGTATTTTTGGTCTGTGTTGAATCTCGTGGTTATGCGTGACGTCATCACGCAGTGTGTGTGTTGACAATGTAAATGAGAGCTCTTCATGTCATCATGCTCTGCTCCGTTGCGATTAAAAAGTCATCCGTCTACACCTGAACCTTCCTTCATCCTTACCCCAAATAATAGTAGAGGATACAATAGTGACTGCCCTGCCAGTGATTTAAATCTGGGTTGGAACGGAGTCAGGGCCATTGGGATTTGGTAGATTATTTCACACATCTGGGCTTTGTGTTTTCCTTTAAATAATGTTTGCGCAACCACATTTAAGCACTCCTTCACAACTTCCCCATCACTTGAACGTTTTTTGTGTTTCCCCAAAATCCATGATACTTTTACTGAATATTCGTTTGCATGCCGCTGGGATGTAAACGAAAATGTAAAAATCTGTTGTACTGCACTCGAAGTTCGATGTTTTTGCGTGCGCTCACCTCAAACGTCAGCGGATAACTGTGCACAAAAGGGCTGTGCTTTGTTTCGTAGTGGCGCTTCGCAATGTTGCGACGGTTTCGGAGCATATGATGCACACTGGTTTTGAATTGGCTGCAGCCAGAACGAAACTAAATTTCTCCGTCAATTCATTTAAAACAAGACGCATCGACCTCGCTAACTTTTTAGCAAGGCATACTGTCAGCAGCACTCTCTTCCGGTCTGCTCCGCAATTGGCAGTGGATCCAAAACAAAAGATTTGATTGGCTCAAATCAGTGACGCCTTTTCCGTATTTACTAGAATTGCAGCGCCAACGTTTGCGAATGCGCCCTAAAAAAATTCATCATAGATTGGCCATGGGTCCGGTCCGAACCATCCCGCGGTCCGGCCATTTGGTGATGCCTGGTATAGACTGAGCAACTCTCTTGACCATTGGGCCTGATCCCCTTGGGGCAATTCAGAGTGCATGTTAGCACACTTTGCTGGCCAAAGTCTGATACATCGATGCTTCAGATTGAGTGTGACAAATACATTATGTGAATATGTTTTTTGGTGATGGTGCAGGAAAAAGCTGGACAAAAGGGCAGCTGTCCACGATGTCGTAGTCTGTCTTATCATTCATGTTATTGCAAGCTAGAGACATCCAGGTTTAGAATTAGAATTAGAATTAGAAATCCCTTTATTGTCATTGTACTCAAGTGTGCAACGAGATTAGAGGGCTCCCCTCTCCAGTGCAATACAACAATAATACAGACAAATATATAAATTAGATAAATAAATAAGAGAGTGCAATGGAATTTAGTACTGAATAGGGTATATAAAAACACATCACAATGCTGTTCTGCAAGGTAAGGGTGGTCTTGTGTGTGTGTGAGAGTTCAGAATGGAGATGGCTCTCGGAAAGAAACTGTTTCTCAGTCTATTGGTCCTCGATTTGATGCATCTGTAGCGCCTGCCAGAGGGCATTAGGTCGAACAGGTGTGTGTTTGGGTGGGTATTGTCTTTGACGATGTTGAGAGCCCTTCTGAGGCACCGGGCGGTGTAGATGTCCGACAGTGAGGGGAGAGGGCAGCCAATAATCCTTTGCGCTGTTTTGACTGTCCTCTGGAGCCTCACTCTGTCCGCCTCAGTGCAGCCGCTGTACCAGGTGGAGACACAGTACGTCAACAGGCTCTCGATGGACGAGTGGTAGAAGGCCAGCAGCAGCTTCCTGTCCAGGTTGAATTTCCTGAGGACTCTCAGGAAGTGCAGACGCTGGTGGACCTTCTTTACCACTGCTGTGGTGTTGTGAGTCCAAGAAAGGTCATCGGAGATCTGTACTCCCAGGAACTTGAACGTGTGGACCCTCTCCACACACACGCCTTCGATGCAGAGGGGGGGCGGTACCGTCTTGTTCCTCCTGAAGTCGACGACAATCTCCTTTGTTTTTGCAGTGTTAAGGTGCAGTCTGTTGTCCTTGCACCAAGCTGTCAGTCTCTTTACCTCCTCTCTGTAGGCTGTCTCGTCACCTTCCGAGATCAGACCGACCACTGTCGTGTCGTCAGCAAACTTGACGATGGTGTTGTTGCCGTGGGCCGGGCTGCAGTCGTAGGTGTAGAGGGCGTACAGGAGAGGGCTCAGCACGCATCCTTGAGGGGAACCGGTGCTCAGCATGCCGGTGGAGGACGTGTAGGGGCTGAGCAACACAGTCTGGGGTCTGTTGGTCAGAAAGTCCTTAATCCAGATGCGTGTGAGGGCAGGGAGGCCGAGAATGTCCAGTTTGGCGACGAGGATGTCTGGGATGATCGTGTTGAATGCCGAGCTGTAGTCCACAAAGAGCATCCTTGCATAGCTCTGCTGTTGTTCCAGGTGGCCCAGCAAAACATGCAGAGCAGTGTCGATGGCGTCCTCAGTGGATCTGTTAGCCCGGTATGCAAACTGGTAGGGGTCCAGAGTGGGCCTCTCGAAGCACTTCATGATGACTGGTGTGAGAGCAACAGGACGGTAGTCATTCAGGTGGACGGCTGGTGACTTTTTGGGGACAGGAATAATGGTGGAAGTTTTCAAACAGGAGGGGATGACTGCTTGAGCCAGGGAGCGGTTGAAGACCCTGCAGAAAACATGTGACAGTTGGTGGGCACATGCTCTGAGGACCTTGCCTCGTATTCCGTCGGGTCCAGTAGCTTTCCTGGGGTTAATAGCAAGGAGCGCGCGCCTCACATCGTGTTCCTCTACGGTGAGTGGGGGGGAGTTGAGGCATGAAGCGCGGGGTGTGACGGTTGGGGCGAGTCAAAGCGAGCGAAGAAGCAGTTAAGCTCCTCTGCCAGCGATGCACTCGGGTCTACAGAGGTCGTGCTGCTGCCACGGAAGTTGGTGATGCTCCGTAGACCCTGCCACACCTCCCGTGGTCTGTTACTGGCAAGGTGGGCCTCCAGCCTCCCCTTGTAGATTGCCTTGGCTAGCTTGATGCCTTTGCTCAGGTCAGCACGAGCCACCCTGTACTGGGCTTTGTCGCCTGACCTGAAGGCAGCGTCACGGGCCTTGAGGAGAGAGCGAACCCTGCTGGACATCCAGGGCTTCGCATTTGGGAAGGTCCGTATGGTCCTGTGTAGGGACACAGTTTCCATGCAGAACTTGATATAGTCCAGTACACAATGTGTGTAGACATCAAGGTCCTGATGATCAAAGAGGTCCCAGTTTGTGTCTTGAAAGCAGTCCTGTAATTCACTCATGGCGTCGTCACGCCAGGTTTTGACAGTCTTTGTGGTGGGTTTAGACAACAGACAGCAAAAAGTAAAGTAAAAAAAACAAAACAAAAAAAATAAAAACACACTGCCCAAAGCATGTGACATTTATAGCTTGAAACTATATATAAACTTGAAAATGTCCAACAATAACAATCTTAAAATAAGTCAACTAGAGATGGGCAGATGAACCTTGTGAAGCTATCGAGGCCTTTGCTAAAATGTTAGACATTTTGGGTTTAAAAAAAATGCATTTTTATTTCCACAATTACACGTCAATGCAAAATTTTACTTGATGGCATGCAGTTTAATAGGTCTAGCCCGAGTTGTAAAACCTTGAAAAAGGACTTCCTCGCTCACAAAATCTCTTTAGTGGCAGTAGCATTTTCTGTCTGAACATTGTAAATCAAATAAAAATCGCAGTATCTGGCAGAAAAATTACACGATTTTTTCATAAAATCATTCAGCTCTAGTGCCCATAATCAACTTCAGTGGATTAAGAGGCGTGTGGAATTTGCATGTTCTCCTGGGTGGGTTTTCTCAGCGTACTTTGGTTTCCTCCCACAACACAAAGACATGCATGGTAGATTGATTGGACACTCTAAATTGCCCCTAGGTGTGATTGTGAGCGCATGTGGCTGTTCACATGGAACCCTTCTCATTTTCGGCCTTCAAAGCTCTCATTTGAACATTTGCTACTATCTTAATGATTTCACGATATGTAAGTGTGAGGCTATGTAACTGATAATAAAGTTATGTAGCATTAACATGAAGGTTTTTGTTTTCTATAGAAACTTTTATTTACTTGCATTTATGGTTTACTACCAGGGTCAAATATACATTAACTCAATAAACCTTGGCATCAGGTTTTACATATTGGCACTTGTGACAATTATTTTCAGGGACAATTATTAACATTATTTTCATTCATTCATTCTTTCTTTCTTCCACCAAATGTCATGTTCGGTGACTAACATTTGTTTTGTTTTCCAGTCCCTGGGCCTGGTGGATGGGCGGAGCCTCCAGTGCACACCTGCTGATCATTTCAATCAGCAGGGTATATAGGTGTTGGAGAAGGGGAAGTTAGTTGCTGGAATATTGTTGCTGCTAGTCTGGTTTTGCGTTGTAATCGTGTGCTTCTGCCGTTCGCCACATTACTTAGTCCCACGTGAGTAAATTCCCGGTTTCAGTACTTCCTGTCTTCGTTGCTTTTGTTTGTCCTACCTTGTGTAGTTAGGACTTATTTTGGTCTGGCTTCTAGTCACCTGTCCTTCTCCCACTTGGGCTGAGTTCCTTTGTTAGTTATTCACTGCGCTTCCCTTACATTAATTTCCGTTAGTCTTTTGTTCCGGCGTCTAACTTCCACTGCGCTCCGCCCATCCACTGACGTTAGTTTTATTTCCGCGTCAGCCTTTTGCTGATGCTATTGTTTTGATTAATTGCCTTAATTTCTTGTTCGCGTTCTCCTGCTCCCTTGGTTGAATACAATTCAGTGTTTTGCTCTTTATTGGTTTGGCTCTGCTTTGGGGTTCGAAATTCTGTGCACACGATTGTGACACCAAGTAGTTCTAGAGAAACCCCTACAAAACGGTTCCAAAATTTTAATCATACACTGATGGCACAGCACTCAGTTTTGCTTAGTTTTTTTTCTCACCAAACTGTTTTGCTGGTTAAGGGGTACTTGGTTGGAAAAATATTTCAAGAGAGGTACATCACAACAAAAAAGCTGAGAACCACTGGCCGCAATCTACCTCTCCGAACACACAGTCTCAATCAAAGTCGTGGATGGTGTCAGAGTGAATTTCCGATCGCGTCCTAGATATACATTGCCACCAGAGGGTGCTAAATCCGAGCCTTTAAAAGTGCAAGTTAACGACCGCCAAAGCTGGAAACAGAAACTGACATCAATTTTCAAGCCACCGTAAATATCATCCTTCACCAGATGTCCGCAAGATCTTCCATTTACATAATGTCAGTCCGTGCCACTTATATAATCCCCCACCCTCCCCACCACTAAAAAGAGCATACAGTGTGAGTATTCTTTAGCAGAGGGGCAAATTAAACTACTGGCACTATGTACTTGCGTGGAAGAACTATAAAAGCATGGAGTAAGATAGTTAGAGCTTACTGTATATCCTGTGAGACATCAGACATATTTGACGGAATAAAGGCGACATATCAAAGACCATAGCAACTGATATATCAAGGAACAACCAATTGCTACAAAACTAACCACATTCTGCATTTTTGTCCATTCCAAGATCTCTTTTGCATAAAAAATATAATTCAAGGATGGCTCAAAACATCTGATCAAGAAGCAAATATTAAGCGCAAGAGCTCGTGTTCCACATGTTTACACAACAATAAACTCAATCAAAACTTTAATTTTACTGTGCTACTATGTTTGTCCTGCATATCATTCCAAATCCATAAAAACTCATTAGGACTACTCGTGATGAAATATCGGGCAGTATAAGTCAACATAAGTGCATCTAAGATATGTCTGCCATCTAGTGCTGAATGGTGATATTACAATTTAAAACTACAATCAACCGACGCATATTCGCAGTTCTGCACCCACAGAATTTTGGGGGTTTTCTTTCCAATATTTTTTCATATTGTAAATTTTTTCATGTTTTTTTTTCAGATTTTCCCTGTTCCCCCATTTTTTGTGTACAATTTATATTGAATGTTTATCAATGTATTTTGAATAATTTCTTTGCATGAGTTAAAAAAGAAAAAATTACATTTTTTAAAATTGGATTAGTCAGTGTGTGGTGGTTGGAATTATTTTTAAATCAACATAAATTCAAGTTAGCAATCTGACTCCAATTTGTGACCTTACCCAACTCTCACTCATCCAACAATATGCGCACTCGTTCTGCAATAGAAAGGTATCAAGAAGCCGGCATTTTCACACACACGAGTGGATTTATTCCTAACACACAGATCTACTACATTCGCACCTGGGTCTCGGGTCCCTCTCAATACAACTCTGTACGCCTCTGTTGCCACCAGCAGACGTACTCGACATTCGAGTTGCCCAGCAATGATTTATACTACACAATATGCAAATGGCATAGCAACAAAGGCATCCTGGCATGATTCTATTGGCTATGTGTATACTGCAGTCAACTTTAGCTTGCTCTTATTGGTCTTTCTTCCCCTGCGGAATCACATGGTGGCTCCTCCTGGTTGTAGTCTCTGTTGTGTCGGAATTACTCTGAGACTACGACGTGATGATCAACTCGTTTTATTTCCATCACCGACCACAACAACGCCACGTCACCACAAAACACACCCACTTCCGGGGTCCACTGTACCCAACCCTCTTCACGGGCTGTCCCCGCATATGCCCGTACATAACATTTACCCCCCCTTTTGAAAAACCCTTGAGGAGCGTATGTATCAAAAGAATCGAACCCAAACGAACCGGATGAAGTCAATGCTGGCTCCCATCACAACGCATGCAATATACTGTCACCAACCGGCGATACTGGAAACGGACATTACTCCAAAACATAGTCTCTCAAATGCCTCGGCTTCATCCGCACACGAGTTGGGTGGGCCTCTGGGCCAGGGCAAGCCTCCAGCTGTTCAGGTGGGTGGCCGGCTGCATCCTGCCGCTGTTCATCAGGGAAGGTGCAGTCCTCAAACATGGATGCTGTGTCCTCCAAACCTGCGTCGGCGCTCGAGGGCGGTGCCACCTTCCGAAGGCGACTGGCATGCCACCGTGACCCGTCAGTGAGCTTGAAAGTGGCCGGCCCGAGTTGGATGGCGATCTGCATTGGTGCGGACCAGAATGTGAGCAGTTTGTGGTCTCGGTTAGGCCGGCGAATCCGGACCCAGCCCCCCGTTGTGAGTGCAGGTGTCCTCACCCTCCGTCTCCTGTCGAATCGCCGTTTCATCTGACGCTGCATCTCCGTGACTCTGGCGCTGCAGCGGGGCGTCGCCCCTGGTGTGGTGACCGTTGGGGCCCGCAGCCGGTTCAGAGGGAGCTGAAGTTCCCGGCCTATCATCAGGAGCGCTGGGGAACTGCCAGTAGTCGAGTGTGGCGTTGCTCGGTAGTGGAGGAGGGTGCGGAGCAGCGCAGCTGAAAACTGCAGTCCATTTGCTAGGTGAGCCCTGATCCCGTTCTTTAAGGACTGGTTCAGACGCTCGACCCCTCCGTTTGCTTCCGGATGGTAAAAAGATGTGCGGATGTGTCTGATCCCTTTCTCCTCCAGGAAGGCGGCAAACTCCGCCGAAGCGAACTGTGGGCCGTTATCCGTGGTGATAGCGTTCGGATGGCCCCACCGACAAAACACAGATGAGAGAAAGTCTATGACAACCCGAGTTGTGACAGACCCTGTGGCAACCACCTCAGGCCACTTCGAATGGAGGTCATATGCCACTAGGAGGAATCGTTGATGGTGCGGGACACCGTGAAGCTCGCCGCAGATGTCAAGCTGAATGTGTTCTCATGGTGCGGCAGGCCACTGCAAGGGCTGCAGGGGTGGCGTGGGCGGTGGTCCCGTCTTCCCACTAACCAGGCAGGCTGTGCAGTCCTTTACCATTGTTTCTATATCACGATCTATGCCAGGCCACCACACCAGGTCCCTGCAGCGGCATTTCACCTTGACAATCCCCAGATGGCCCTCGTGTGCCATGGCCAGAACACATAGCCTGAGGTCACTGGGAATGACTGTGCGCAACCCCCGAGCCACGCAGACGCCGTTCCAACAGGTCAACTCATCCCGGACCCTGTGAAAGGGTGCCAACTGCTCCGGGACCTTGGCAGGCCACCCTTCCCGGATGTAAGTACGGAGCTGGCAAAGTGCAGGGTCCTTCTCTGACGCCATCTGTAGGTCCTCCAAGGAGACAGAGGCCTGCAGTGGGCCGTGGAGCATGAGGATGAGTTCGGACTCCATCGCGTCCCGGCTTGAGTCGGACTTTGGGTCAGGGTTTGGGGAATCGAGTCCTGGGATAGGGTTGGCGCGAGAGAGCAGGTCCGCCACGACGTTTTCCTTGCCAGGAGTGAACAGAGTGGTGAAGTTGTATGGCTGGAGCCTCTCCGACCAGCGGTAGATCCTCAGCGGCTTGCGACCCGATCCCGATGTGGCGAGCACGGCAGTGAGAGCCTGGTGGTCGGTTCTCAGAGTGAAATGGCGTCCGTATAAATATATATGCCATCGCTCACATGCCCAGACGCAGGCCAGCGCTTCGCGCTCGCCCACTGAGTACTTCTGTTCGGCCGTGTTGAGTGACCTAGAAGCGAACGCCACCGGGCGCTCCGTGCCTCCTTGGATCTGGGAGAGCACCACCCCGACTGCTGTGTTAGACGCAGCGCATGTGACGAATGTCGGAATCTCCAGGTCGAAGAATGCCTGCACCGGTGGTGAGGTGAGCTGGGTCTTGAGTTGGCGGACGGCTGCGGAGCAGGCCGGAGTCCACTGCCAGACCGCGTCCTGTTTCAGGAGCTCGCGCAGCGGCGATGTAGTCTCAGAGTACCGGGGAAGGAAACGCAAGTAGTACGCCGTCATCCCCAGAAAAGACGACAGTTGGGCTGGACACGACTGCTCTGCCAGGCGCAGGACGGCCTCCACATTGGACTGTAGCGGGCTGAGGCCCGCGGCGGACAACCGGAACCCAACAAACTCAATGACAGGGGCTGCAAACGTGCTCTTATCTTCGTTCAGAGTGAGGCCGTGGCTGCTGAGGACATCCAAAACCCTCGCCAGTCGCCCGTCATGGATGGCTGGTGTCGCCCCATGGACCACAATGTCATCCAAGAAGACCACCACACCCGGGATCCACTGTACCCAACCCTCTTCACGGGCTGTCCCCGCATATGCCCGTACATAACAGTCTCCCAACAGTTGTTCCTCCACCAACTGCCTCCCGAGCCATCTAGTCTCCGCCCCCTCCTTGCGGCCAGCACCGTCTGTTCTAAAACATTCCATTCTTGCACCACATACCCTGTTCCGCTCCACCAGTCACACGCTCAGCATTTTACAGTCTCACACTTTCATACACAGGATGCAGCAACATCTAATGAACTACGTTAAGCTCAAACTCTTATATTCCTTTATGGTTGAGGCCCCGCCAGTTACTCATCCTTGGTGTTTTGTGAACAAAAGTTCTATTGATTTCATCTTTTCGGGTGGAGACTGGCCTCAATAAACCTACACTCGGTTATGAACCATACAGCTTGGTGATAAACATAGGAAACGGGAAACTGTTCAACTTGGTAAAATGTGCAACTTAATAAGATGGGTCCACTTCACACTAACCAACAGTGGCGCAGAGACATACATTATTAAGACCATACTGCACTGTATATAGAATATGTAAAAAAGAGTGACTGAAGCTTCACTTATGTGGCAGTTATTTACAGGTATGCTGAGATCAATCCATTCATCCATTATCTCTACCGCTTGTCCTCACAAGGGTTGGGGGGGTGCTGGAGCCTATCCGAGCTATCTCTGGGCAGTAGGCGGGGTACACCCTGAACTGGTTGCCAGCCAATCGCAGGGCACACATTGACGAACAACCATCCGCGCACACACTCATACCTAGGGGCAATTTAGAGTGTCCAATCAACCTGCCAGGCATGTTTTTGGACTGTGGGAGGAAACCGGAGTACCCGGAGGAAACCTACGCAGACACGGGAGAGCATGCAAACTTCGCAGAGGAAGGCCGGAGGATCCCATGACCTCTGCACTGTAAGGCCATCGTGCTAAACAATGACTAATATCAATTTCAACAGACAGATGGATGGAAGAGCAAACTTTGCCACGCTTGATCCATATGTTACCTCAGGTCAAAGCATGTGTGGACAGAGCTCATACCTGTATGTAGAGTGGACATCCACAAATAGATCTGTACCAGCTACCAGTCGGAAATGATGTCCAGGAGTTCCGTCGGTGGAATGTAGCATCCTACCTGCCCTTACTACATTACAAACCTTTAACGCTAGTCTAATTCTAATTCTTACTGACGTCCAGACCTGAGAAATTATCTGAGCCAAAAGCTTTGACAGACAGTGTTTTGTAATGTGATTTGTGTAATTAAAAACAGAAGAAAAATAAAAACAACCTCTTAAACTAATTCAAACCAACAGGATGAGCACTGCAATGCATTCTGGAGTTTACATTACTAGTGGTGCATGTGTTATGTGACAATGCCAGTTCAGTTTAATTATATACAAATATTGTGGTCCAAATAAATAGGCTATTTTATTCAGTGTCAGCAGTAAAGACATTGTGTTGAGTGGTTCAAAACAAAACAAAAAACACTGGCAGTGCCAGCACCACCAGGGAATGTTAAAAAAAAAAAGAACGAAACGGGCTCATTTTCTGTCTTTTTTTTTTCTTAAATGCTAAGATGCAAAAAGACATGGTGAAAAAAAAAAAAAGAAAAACATTTTTTGTCAACATTTAACCATAGAAAAGTCACAGAGTTACAAACGGCAACTGTTGATGCGAGTGCGATACATTTCCAATTCAAACAGCACACCTCACGGAAAAAAATATTGACTTTATAAAATTTAGAACTTTTATTCATTTTTGACCCTAGAGGCCTTCACCATCAACTGTAGTTCTTCAATGCAGATTGGCACTGATATTGGATTGATACTCAGTGTGTCGTAAAACCAAACCACTTTGAGGCACATCATCATTAAAGTGCTTCTGCCATGAGGCATTTCCCTTGAAAGAATATCAATGTCCAAAACAGCCTAAGTCCGCACACTGTAAACACAGTTTTAAGTTACACGCAAACATTTCTGTTCAACATAACGCACAGTATTTATCATTGCTTTTCATCCTAAAGGTGCTTTGTTTTCACAAAGTTTCTTACCCAACAGGTTTAGGAATTTTGAATTGTGATGCTCTCCAAAAAAACAGGAGGGCATGGAAGGTTTAAGGCTTAGTGTTGGCTTCTGATGGCAAGCAGTAGTTGAAGGCAACAGTGCCCCAAATCACAGGATTTTATGCAACCTGTCGTCTTTGACCTCAGACCGGAAATACCAGCCTGAGAGGCAATATACCAGCCCTGCTCAATCAGTGCCACCCACACACATTTTGCTACTGCTGGCTCCATATAGCTGTGTTGGTGGGAACATTCACATTCATGTTTCAAATGTGTTTCCAATATTTTTTCAGATGTTCTAGTTCAGTTCCGCACTGTCCAGACCTCAAGGTCTTGTATGATGAAGTCCTTCTGTGTGGAGAGTGGAGCGTTGTGGAATGTGGGACATGAAAAACTGGACCCTCGGTACAGATCTGCGTCTATCCATAAGCCAAATTCTCCCCTATACAAGCAAATAAGCATTACCTGGTTAGACCTGACCACATTTAACAACAAACAGATACCCGTCTAAAAGAATTGCAATTCACTTGTGTCTTATCTTGTGATGATCAAATACTTTGACAAAATTTTCACATACAGCAAGTAATAAGTAATTTCAACCTACCCTCCACCTCCAAGATGAAGAGACTCCAAATTGCCGCTCACAAAGTATGAGTTTTCTCCAGTCCACTTATAAGCCTGAATGATTGGCAAATTGAAAGAGATGGGACATTTGCATTTCACTGGGCATTCACTGTTTAGTGTGGTATAAATAAAGGAGTTTGTACCTGGAAGTCAGGGTTGAAGGTGAATAGAAAGGTTTCTCCTGTTCCATAGCAATATTTGCTTACTCTAAATGGATCTGATGAAAAAGCTCCAAAAACCTGAAGATCATCAGACACATGGCAGATTGTAAAGTGTTTACAGTAGCCGCTGTGTACTCATCACATCCGAATAGATACAAACCTTTTTCTGCATGTCTTTGATGACCAGCAGCACAGGACAGTCCAAACCGGCCATATTTCTGTACAGTGTCTTTAGGCTGCTCCCGTGGACAGCAGTGCTGTAGACCAGTTGCCACCGATAGCCTTGAGTTCTTTCTGGCATGTGAGAGGCAAGCTGTGAAAAGCAGGCCATCAGTCACATTACCAATGCTTATAGTTCAAACTGTTGTCAGAAAAAGACTCTTAATGCAGCCAATACAGTAATTGTTTCAGTTTATCTCTATGAAAGGCGACACTTACACTTAGCAGATGTCTGTCATCCAGAAGTTCACTATAATCACTGAGAACAGGTAGAACATTCTTAAGTTTCTCCTGGTACTCAGGGTCCTCTGTTTCAGAGTCTGAACTGCACAGACTCAAACGGCGCTTTGGGTCTTTACCAGTGATAATCTGGAACAGAGGAAATCATCTTTGAGTGTCCAGAAAAGCGCTATATAAATCTGATGCATTATTATTATTAAGGCGAAAAGTGGTTCAAAGTAGATAGCACTTAACATATACTGTACTGCCATTGCTTAAGTGTTTTTAATTGTATTCAGTCCTCCTTGTATGCCAACCACATCAAAACCCAAAAGTGAACATCAACATCATTCCAAATTAGACTTGTATTGTGCATGGTAAAATCAGTAGTAGGATATCAGTAGTAAGATATCAGTAAACCACATCCCGCTTCCTCCTAATCTCAACAATAAGGTTTCATCCAAAACATGATCAAAATCAGCATAATAGTCCTTTACCTGAACATAGGGCTCCGTATGGTCCCTGGCAAAGTAAAACACCTTGATATTGTCTGGTAACAGCTTCTTAGATGCTAATTTCATGGTCAGATGCTGTCCTTAGCTATGCCACGTTTTATCAAACTGCCTTAACTCACCACGTGTGTGCTACTCTATTGATGAAATGAAACGACGAGGGCCCACATCATTGGGTTAGTGCTGCAACACTACATGCTTTCTTTTTCCTGGAAACCAGGAAGGGGGTGGTATAGCTTGTCTATGCTGGTAAGCAGTCAGAGAAAGGATGCCCATATAAAGAGAGGGTGGGTGTTGCCAAAACTGGGATTAATGCCAAGCCAACATCGCCTAAAGATTCTCTAGCTGGACACACTTGGCAATTACAGTATGAGTGCATATTCTTTGAATCTAAGTGTAACAAAGCAAACATTGAGTAAGATATAAATATGTGTGTACAAACCCGTACCCCCCAATTTGTTGCAGCAGAATTGCTTAGCTGTTTACTTGAAGGTCCCTTGATCTTCTTTCCGACATGACACAGATTCTGAAAGTGCGGTTTGCTGTTCTTATTTTTGCTGTTTGTGTACATATCTGGTGACCATTGTACAAAAAAGGTGTAGAGGTGGTCAACCCTATAAAGATAAAAGCACAATGGGCTTCAATACCTCATAGAAAAAACAGAACATTCCTAAAATAAAAATAAAAAAAGTGCACTTTCTAGCCACAACATGAAGCACACTTAGCACAATATAATGCCATCCAGAATGTTGTTGTTATTTGGTACTATTAGTGTCTCTTCTCATCTCATCCAGCTCAATAAGGTTAGCAAAATATATGTAACATCTCTACACTACTGCAAACTACAACCACGATAATAATATGTCATTTTATTTGTTAATACAATTCTGCAGTATTATCTTTGCAAAGTGCAAGAACTTTGGTTTCAGCTATTTCATTTGGATCTCATCATCTTATGCAATGATGTGCACATGTTCAAAAAGCCATATATATTTCATCTTAAAATTCATCAGCACATTACACACGTGTTTAAAAGATTATCCTACAGAGACTACAATTCAAACGTGAAAATTCTGAAAAGAATGTTGCCTCAAAGTGTTGCATGAAAACTGGTTGAAGCAAAACTGAGACTTTACCTGATGAGACATGCACATTTCAGAAAAATGAGGTAAATCTTAAATGTCGTAAGTATTAATCATGCACATTTGAGGAAACATTGCAACATTTCATGGCAATTAAACTTTGCTTGCGCAATAATAACAATGAAAAAAAAAGAGCTCTTTGGTGGATGCAGACGCAGGCCATTGTCATTTCGTAAAAAAATATCTGCTCTGCAACATGCATTGTCAAAAATATCGCCCTCTTGTATGTGCTTCCAATACACACATGCAGCATGCAAGTATTCAGAATCCTTCAAAAATGACTTCCGTGTCCTCAAATACGCTCTTCACTTACTCTCCAACACTGTAGGCAACTCCCATGGTTGACTGGAAAAGTAGAGATGGTGGTGATGTGGAAAGAAGAGAAGGCAACAGATGGTGTTTGGAGGCTCAATGCTGGAGCAGCATGTCCACACTGCGCCTGTGTGGGAGCTTCTATTTTATACTTTTGGACCGGTGCTGAGTTAAGCCCCTTTTGACTGTAAACCCTCCCTTTCCCTTCTCAAGCTGTACTTGGCCCTTTTGCATAAGTATTTGACAATGGGGGCTGGAAACATATGTTAGTGATTAACTTGACGCGCTCCCGGTCCCTGTCCTTAGTTTGGAGTTCAGTGAGTTAATGTGTCAAGACAGAGCCTCAGGGAAAAAGGGGTATTTCAAAGCCAGAGAGGACTGGATGAAGATCAACCCCCTAATAGTTTGAATATAGTATGTACATTTAAACATTTATATTACTTAAATCATGTACTGATCAGAATTGAGATGTGCATGTGCTAAGCATGACTGATTTTAGTGTGAGGAGGCTGCAAGCAAACACCTCAACGAATGCTTTGCTCATGGGAGCCACAGCGGAAGAAAACTGACACCGTTACACAAACACTCCCTATTTCCCAATTTTCTTGTCTGTCTTCTACTCTTCTGGATCTTGCACATTTTTCTGATCCTAGTAGGTCTTCCAATTCGGCTCTTTCCACTCGCTATGCCAAGACTTAAGAACTAAATGTTTCAGCCAAGTCTGTACAGAATGAGGTAATGTTGAAATATTTGTCTATTTGTCTTTTGATGTGTCACTCCTTTTTAGTTTCTTTCAGACTCATGTATGTTCCGCAATACGTAAAGTGCGTTCATTATTTGGGCACTTGGAAGAAAGATCAGTTTATCATTTTAGTAGATGTTTGTTATTTCACCATGAAATGAATGTAAAGGTTATCACATAGGTACACAATGTGAGCAAGGAAAGACACGAGGAATTTATTTTTTGTAGAAAAACAACAGCCAAAATAAACATATTGCAATTATAGAAAAAAATGGCATTAGTAAATGGCATTAGTACTATGTAGTCCATCCTCATCTGTTAAGAGTGAACACATCTGTTTCTCATTGGGGTTTTTTTTTCTCTTGCAGTTGCTCAGTACTTTCTGTCCTACTTTCAGGCTCAACAAGGACATAAAGGAAGCATGGGAAAAAATTGGCCTGTTGAAAATGATATATTGGCGGAGAAGACGAGAGGGAGGTGGCTGCCGTCTGCAGTAAGACAGAGCTCAGAGTGCTCGCTTGAAAGCCCTTTTTTAACCTTATGTAAGGTTCAGGATTTTTTGTTTGAGGGGGGCAGTATAAACTGGATGGAGCTATGAGAGATACGTGTGTTTGTTCACATTCTAGCTACTGCTAGAGTAAATACTCCAAAAGTTCAAACAATCCTCTTTCCCCATCGTTATTTGCAAACTGTTGATTGACCAATGGTGAATTGCAAGTGCTCATTTTGAGTCGTGGTTATCTCTTAACTAAACCTAATGCTAATACTCAGTCATTAATGTTGCCCTATTTACACTGAACTTCCTAACAGCCAACTTTGATTAAGTGAATCTACTGTGGTTTCAAGTAACCCACATCATTGTGTATGTTTACTGAATGTGTATGTTTACTGAATGCCTAAACCAACCTGCAGAACACCGACACAAAAAAAAAACAACCGCATTCCTGTAAAAAAAGTGAAAAGGTCAAAATGGATGTCAGCTTGCCATTTCTCCAGTATTGGTGTTCATGGTTTTCCTATGCTGGCCCTGAAGTACAAAAACACAACTGCAGTAAATTAAAAAAAACAAAAAAACACCAAGACCAGAGGAGATAGATTTCTGGAGATGATGATAATTGTCATGTGTAAGTCATGTGCTGTGTTACATACAGTATATATGCTGTTGTTTGTAGTTATTTGTTTGGGTTTTTGTTATGCTGTATAGTTATTGTTTTTTTAATTTGATGGGGTTATTTTTTTTTATTTTATTTTTGTGTTTAGTTATTTGTTTGTGTTTTTTAATTTGTTGTTTTTTTTACTTTGTCTATATGTTTAGTTAGAGTTTTTTTTTCTGATGGCTTAAGAATATTTATCTGTAACTGTTTCTTTGAAGAAATAAGGCTGGAAGTAGTTGTAATGCAAAAGAAAACAAGTCTTGCTTAATTCTTGAAACCTTTGTAAAAATTTCATTTTTGCGTCAAACAACACAAGCCATCAAATGAGCAAGCATACGATGCGCCAACAATAAACTGATGGGAAGAATGAAAAACATCTGCCTTTTTCTTTCTCTGCACACAAGGCAGGAGGATATGCCAGTTTGACGTCATACTTTTGTCATCATTCTGTAAACACACAAGTACAAATAAGTATGAAGTAAAGTATTTTTATATATTTTTACTGTTCTGTACTTGCATTTCAGTACGCAACGGCAGCCATACGCACGACCCGTTGGCAAATATACCCGGGCCGAAATTTGGATGACAAAATGGAGACTGATGTTGTTGTTTTCTCTGTCTCAGTAAAATTACTGGGTGGATGTTGGTGCATGTGTTTTGACATGGAAAAGAAATTGCTTCATCTTTGTTTTGATGTTTACAATAAATTGTCATGGCCTGGCTTTGTTTTTTTTTTTTTAGGTTTTGGGCTTTAATTTCATGTTTTTTCTTGTCTTCCTTTTGTGTGTCTGCCTCGTTAAGATTATTATGTCCACCTGTGCTTGTCGTCCTCTTCCTGGTTTTAGCCAATCACCTCCCTTCAGCCCCTTGTGTCTTGCAGGTGTTCCTGTTAACTTGTCAGTTTGTTTGTATTTTGATACCCGTTTTCCTTTCAGTCCTTGTCTACTGTCGTGTATTGTCTATTGCCCTTCGTCCATGCACCATCCAAGTCCTTTACCGAGTGTTTGTTTTGAACTTTATTATTTGTGTTTCTCCTAGTTCATAATTTTTTGCTTCTTAGTTTCCTTTTGGAAATTAAAACCCTTTTTTTAAACCACTCTCTGCCCCGCGCCCCTGCATTTGGGTCCTCCTCCACTACATGAATCTGACATAAATACAGTAAACACATTGAATATAAAAAAAATACATTTGGATCCTGCTCTGTGATCTCAACTTGACATGGCCTACCATTGTTCCCATAAGTTGGTGCATTGTGCGCTCACTAATATGATGGCTCGTGGTAATTGCTGGATACAAAATACAATTTTTATGAAGCTTTGAAGAGTTAAGCAAGACATATTTGGTTTTGCAAGATAACTATGGTGTTTTCCAAAAGTTAAGAATTTTGCAAAAATAGCTAATACTTACAAAAAAAAAATCTGTAATTGAGCACCAGTTATAAAAACAAGAAATGCATCATGAAGTATTTTAGGACTTCAGTGAGTTAATGTGGTATTTGTTCAAATGTGACTCGGACTGGAGGTGGTCCCTGAGAAACCCCGACTTGTCCACAACTGTGAGGGTTCTCTGTTTACAACAATCCACGCATACAGATTTTTGAGGGTACTAACGGCATGAAAAGGAACTTGTGTGCACGTTTGCATATGAAAACGTCAAAGGCATACGAAGTAGATTGTTTTTCATTTATAATGTTTATAATCATGGCACATCATTAATTCCATTCCAATGTTTACTCACATTCACTATTTTGTTTGACAAATGTACAATCTTGAATTAGGCTGCCATTTTGAAAAGAGGAATGGTCCAAAATTCCCCCTGACCATCTAACCAGTTTAATCTGCAATTACGAGAAACGTTTGATTGAAAATGTTTGAACCAAATATTGAATAAAACGTTTACATACTTTTTTTCACCCTGCACTTTGACGTTTGATGTTGTGTACTCTAGGATTATGGAAACATCATTAATTGTGTGGTTGTGTTATTTCAGCCATAAATCTGCTTAACTTCTTGTATTGTTTTAATTAAATTTCATAACTAATTAGTGCATAATTCTAGATAACAGGGTTGCATAAGGGTTAACATAGCTTTTCTTGGTTGATCACTTTTATGGAATTGCTCCTGTACCTTTGCCGTAGAAATCGTATTTCAAGCGTGAAGCATTAGACGGTTTTCAGGTATGATAGATCTGTTTGGTTTTCGTGTTATTGCCAAAATACATTTAAACAAACTTTTAAAAACAAGTCACGCTAGTTCATTTCAATGAAATGAATGTGTGTCATGCTAATTTATCCAACAAAATCCATCCACCCATTTTTGGAACCACACGGGTCGCGAGCATGCTGGGGCATATCCCAGCTGTCTACGGGCGGTAGGCGGGGTACACACTGAACTGGTCGTCAGCCAATCGCAGGCGTGCAACAAAATGCCTTCAGCAAAAATAGCTTTTATATAGATCTTTGGGAAAACATACTGTCGGTCATAATGTCCTTGGCAACATGTCTTGGGAGCAGTTCTTAAAGAGCCATTGTTGTTTTCTCTCAACACTTCACCAATTCTTGCGGATCATGCTGAACCCACATGCACACAGACCAAGACAAACACAAAAGTAGAGCAACAGTACACTTCTGGTGCAACACACATTCGTGAATGTAGTCACTAGAGCATGTGTGTTGGCGCGCACCCAGATAAACACACAAACATAAACTGGCTCCCAAAAGTTTTACATTTTGTTTGCCGCTAAAGGAATTACAATTTTGGACCCTGTAATGTAAAGACTGTTCGCCATTGATATGTATATTGCAGTTCAGCATTCCATCGACACTGATATGCAAAATATTGACCGAAAACTACTGGCTGTCAGTCAATCTAGATATGCTTGAGAGGTGTATTGCAACTCAAATAAAATTCAAATAGCACCAAAAATGGGAACTTTGTTTCGCAGTAAATTAGTTTTATGTGCTCTTTATGCAATGATCACTTAAACGAAGATAACTATGAAGTTTCTATCGGTCTGAATCAGACTAGACAGGCTATCATTCAGTGTGATGCTATCTTTTGTAGCAGGTTCTCACTTGTTTCATTCCGCCAATGACAAATAATTCACAATTACATATTTGCATGGAGTGTCACAGATGGTGTAGTGGTACATTCGCTTGATTTGTGTGCGGCCAGCGTGGGTTCAGTTCCCACTCAGTGACGGTGTCTATGTCTCCCCGGTGACTGGCTGGTTACCAGTTCAGGGTGTTGTGTACCTTTTACCTCCCTCTACAGGATAAGCGAGGTGTATAATGACATGACATATTTGCATGGAGGATATTAATCTGGATACTGTTCTAAAATAATTAAATACACATTCATGGAGATTTTAAATGCAAAAGTCAATATAAGAGTGCGCAGGTGCCTATAAAGCAGAGGTGGGCAAAATTTTGGATTGGGGGGCCACAAAGGGTACTAAGATTTGACAGAGGGGCTGGACTACGAGCAGATGGATGGAGTGTTTTGGTAACCTCACCTCATCGGCGAAAAAAAATACATTTAATTTTAAATGAAAGTGAACAAAAGCAACAATATATATGTCTTTGAAAAACCACAGTATTTAGAAACTAAAACATTAACAAGTTTATTCATTTAATTTTTTTCAAGTTCCCCGGGCCGGATTAAAACGTTTAACGGACTGCATGTGGCCCCCGGGCCGTAGTTTGCCCACGCCTGCTATAAAGGGACACATTCACGTAAAAACTTGCTTAATAAATCGTTGTGAGTAGTCCACTAATCTTGCCCCCCATAGTGTCAAGTCAAGTAATATAGGCAAATGTGCATATGCAGTTTGTTTATAACAGAGTCATGAGCGCGCGACTATCGTCACGATTAGGGCTGGGCGATATGACCTAAAATCAATATCGTGATAAATTGGGCAATTTTACCTCAATAACGATAAATGCACAATAAATTCCCCCTGAGGACCAAAATCAAAATAAATGCAGGAAATGCATATTAACTGCTTTTTTTTATTGACCAACTGGTACACATTACTTTCAATGAAAAATAAAAGTACAAAAATAATTTGAATAAACATTCAAAATAGCTTGCTTTGCATGACTTGAACAATGTCACAAAGAACAGGAGAAAAAGGGTATCTCTCACAAAATCTTTTTATGCAAATATATTGTGCCGAGATGCTGTAATGCCATTTGCAAAGGCCTAGATTTGTGTAAAGGTATCTTGTAAACAATATAAATAATGCCATGTGCAAAGGAGCTAGTCGCCTGAAACAAAATGCTAAATAAAATGAAAAAAATGTCAATGGAATGCCAGTGCCAAACAAACGCGTGTGCTTCATCAGGAAAATGTGCCGTCTCGAGCACTCCGGTGCGCAGTCGCCACTTGTCGTCTATGTACTGCACATTCAGGCTCAAACAGGGATCCATGTTGCGACTCGACCACAAGTCGGATGTGGATGCAAAATGCTCGACATGTCTCCGCTCCCGTCCCGATGTTGTCCATATCGGGAAGTGCTGTTTGCGACCAATATTTTCGTACCTCTTGTCGGCTACGTTCATGAGGCGTTTCAATCCTGTGCGCTCCATTGTAACTAGAGGAGCTCTATCTTTCGAGCTCTGTGCTAGGCTATCGCGTCCACCACTGAGACGTTCTCTCGTATGGTGTCGCCTCCGTTATGGGCTGTTGTCACTTGTCCAACCTTGCTTCTCACTTTGAACTTTTAGCACAAGCTCCAAGTCAACAGCATGGTTGTGTTGTGGGTGGTGAAAAAGAAAAGGTTGGACGCGCTGTTTACCTGGCGTCTTTAGACCAATGTCAAATTCCTTCATCAGTCATTTGTTTATTTAGGGTCTCGACGGCCTTTGGTTATTTTGGGATAAATCATGTCTTGTCTATCCATTCCAGGCAGAAAATGGTCGCAAATCAGGGGTGGTCAAAACACCTAAAAGCGCCAACCCAACCTCCTCCATCATCGAATATACATTTATCGCTGCACGTTGCTACCGGGCCAAGTTTAATTCATAGTAAGTCCCTATATCTATACATACTACATATAATTTGAAATTAGATAACACAAAGCCAAAACTGTGAATTTTGTCATCTTTGATAGCTTTTGAAGACTTCCAACGTAATAAAAAAAAAAAAAAAGAAAACAATGTGGACATTTAACATTTCTGCAGTGGCTTTGTCCTGGTCTCCTTTCACACTGGCCAGCCCAAATCGGAAGGAACTGCTTTGACCTGTTTTATCGAATGCAGAAGTTGATTGTGCAAAACCCCTATTATCCAACAACAAAATGATGACTCTGGAAAATGCTGAGTGGCTAGTAACACTGTGAAACCATTAGCCATAGTAGCTGGTGAGCAAAAAAAGGGTATGTTAAGCCCTGCTGCAGAATGAAATTATCAGAATTTACAAGAATATTCACAGGCAAAAAATAAAATGTCCTGGACACACAGTTTTTTTTAAACTGCACGTGTCAGTTTAAAGGTTAAAGTTAAATGAGGACAGTACAAACTTGTGCTGGTATTGATTTTTACCAAATAGTCACGAAGTGTATTCTTGCACATCCTCCTCAGTGCAGGCCGGTCTAAAATTGCACACTGTTGGAGCTGAAGAATGAAGCGCAGAGAGATAATTGTTTCCATCTGTGGTAAAGCTGAACTTGGCCAGGAAGGCTGTCCTACTTGGCACATTCTCAGATTATGTAAAAGGAATTCAGAGGATAAAAAACAGGATGGGGCTGTGATAATTCTTATGAGCAAGGAAGAACTACACTGACCAAACTATCCGTTGCTTCTCAAGGCTATCGCTGAAAACGCCCTCTGAATAAACTGCCTACTCTTCACTTTGTGGTGACACTTAACCTTGATTGTTGTATCATGACAATGTTATGAAAGTTTTCTAACAGTGACCACTTACAGCACAATTTCTTTCAGTGACACAGAAAGATTTTTAAGCAGCGAGTGTTCTCGCTTCCTTTCTAGCAGACTTCAGAGACAATGTTTGTGGCTAATGATGAGAGGGGGTTTTACCAATGAAAATTCTGAGTACAGCCACTAAGAACAGACAAAATACTTGACAAAAAAAGTATCACATTTTCACATTTTTCCAATATGTAAAGTCAAAAACATCCTGTGCCATTCATTATGCAATTTATATGAATTTTAATGCATAATTCTTAATATTAAAGCAAATTAAAGTTAACAATAACCAACAAATGTTGTGTCATAGTGTATCGTTTCTTTATGGATTTCACATTTCATCAACTAAACGGACATTTGCCTGAGCTTAACATTGGAACTTATATAACAGCTTTGCATGTAAAATGACACCAGGAGTAACCCGCCCAACGCCCCTCCTTCAAAAAAAAAAAAAAAAAAAAAAAGGCTTGGTAGTGATGTAAGGACATTTTGTGATGGTTATTTCTGATAAATTGACGGCGGATGGCAGCCGGCAGGCTGGCATGGACCTAATTCGTCATCAGAAGAATCGAAATAAAAAATCTCAGACTCAGAACTAGTCAGAGCTATTATGTTCCAAATTAGATGCCGTCTTTTAGGTATTAATGTCGCCTACAGTTGAAAAAATGGGGCCAATCCTCATTCAAATAAATGTGCATTTCTATTCATTCCTACTTCAGTCTCTATTTAAATATCCCAACTGGAGCTTTTAAGTCCCGCATGTCCTCGCCTCCCAGCCTACATATATGTTGCTCTGCTCACTTCCACATTTTCTCATCCTCATATAAATCAGCCACGGAGAGGTTAATCCATTTGATATACTGAAGTGGTCATAGATAAGGATGTCCACATAAATTTTGGTGCCAATTGATTGCCGTTTTTGGACTTTTTAAGCAATTAAAGTAAAACGATCTCCAATGGAGAATTTGCAATCGGTCCCTTTTGTGACTCCAAAAGAGACATGGAGAGAATGGAGGGGGCGTGGCCATATTCTTCATTAAAGGTAGGCGTTTTTCACTTATTTCCTAATTTCGCCAATAAAAAAGAAAATTACGACAAAGTTCAGTTCCCAGATCAAAAAATATATTAATTTTGCTTCTTAGTGAAAAATGGACCATCACAGCTTGATAATTCCTTTAATATTTGTTTCGTTTTAGTGGTCAACATCATGTTACTACAGATAATCAATATTCATCAATCCCTGTTTGGACATTCTAAAAATTTGGGGGATTACTTAATCAAGTCTAAACCAGTGATTGCCGCTATGTTACAGTGGTTTAGATTTTTGTCACATTTAGAATGCGTAAAATAATAAAGCGCAAAAGTAGGTTGAGCTTTGGCCTATGGATTATATTAATAGAAAGAAACTTTGTAACCTTTACAGGGATCTCCATAAAACGACAATGGCCTTTACCCTTTACATGGAATGAAACACTTCTGCGGTGTCAACTAACATTGCAGTAGTAGTGCAACCAAAGCACACATGGACTCGTTGTCATTTGGTTATTGTTTCCATAATATCAATAAATTCTAGAAAATTCATGTGAGCAGACCTGGTAAACAAATGAAATTTGTTTGCGTGCCTTTTTTTTTTTGTTTTGTTTTTCAGATACTATAATCTATTATGTAATTAGTCACGTTAGTTTACAAAAATCCAAGCATTTATCCAAATTAATTATAGCTTTCAGATTAGTGTTTGTGTGTTATGTGCCGAGTTTCTAACTTTGAGAGTCCATGACCCATTTGCGGTTTGCTCACGTAGGCTGGCATACTTTCAGATCTTTTTCTGTTTTTCCGCACTCGTAAATGTTAAGTACGTGTTAAACTACTAAACATTTACAGACATGTGTATGCTGATGTGCCAAATGCATAGTCGTCTTTCGGTCATCACTCTCAACTTGGCAAAGTCCCTGCTAGTGAAATTCTAAATAAAGTACATCATTAGGAATGACACAATATTCATGATATAGCAGTAAGAAAAGTGCCTCGATATTGCCGTGGTCTTGGCTTGGTGAAAAAATACTTAGCTACTATTTAGTTTTGGGTTCACACAGCCAAACTACTACAGCCATGGCTACAGTGCTCTCACTTGTCACAGTACATAGGCACGCCATTGTTGATTAGTTGACTGGCTCACTTCAGCGAAATGTAGAAGCAATGTAAACAAACGGCCTTAGCCCATGGTTATTTAAGGGGCGTGCATTAATCGTCAGATTGGAAAAAAAAAATAGAGAGATTTCATGAATTGCACCACACGATCTTCAACACTCCAAATTCACCCATGGTCTCTCCCGGGTCTATGTCTGTCTGTGGCATCGCTTCACAATCGATCAGCCGAGAGATAATAATGTAAAAATAAAAAATGTGGCAAATGCAGTTAAATTAGCAAACGGACAATTTCTCAATGGACAATTTTGTTATTGAGAGCATAGCATGATTATTGCTTCGGCAATAATAGTGTTTTGGAGGTATATGAATGTAAACATTTGATGGATGACCAAAACCTCTGGGAAAATGGCTTATTTCAATACTATGAGCTTTCTTATGATATCGCTATATCCACTGTGCACGTCAAACTGAATTGTGGCCATATTCTGCAGCGTTAAACAATTTTAAAAAATTCATTTTTATTGGGCTTTTTGGGCCGCAGCTAAAATAGGGCTCCTGGCAAGAATCGCCCGTACCCCACTTGGCAAGGTGTTTCCTAAGTCTTTTAATAGAAACTCATATTTTAGGACTTTCAAAAGTAGCAAGACAAAATGGGTTTCGCTTGAAAGGTGAAATCTGCAGGTTTTCTACTGTGGTGGCCTTTGACCATTGCTCCATCACAATTTATATTTTTACTTTTTGTGTAAAATATGGTTTTGCACTGATTTGCAGCTATTAGCTGATAATGCAATTCACTTGAAAGGCGAAAACCTTTTGTAAGTTCGATAAGAATTTGGATGCCAACAATCTTCGACTGAAACTTATGAACTAGTTCGAAACACCTTCCAGCGGAGCCCCCGTAAATCAATCTGTGCGATTTGATATGAGGTGGAAATACAGTATTTGGGGGTAATGATGAGGCGAGGCCTATTTAAGTAAAATATAAAGTCAATACTGTTACACAACACAACTTTGCAGATTCAATCTCCCAGCACTCTCCCTCCGCCCACGTAGAGCACATTTTGGGCTCCGGGTGACATTAGTGAGGGATGCATGCGACTGTTGGGCTGCGACTACTTTCCCCATGAAATCCAATCCAGGACCGCATATGAAAGTGGCCTGAGTCAGCGCAAAAAATTGTAACTGAGTTTGATTTTGACTGTCATAAAAAAACGATACAGGTTTCATACGGGCAAAAAATCCGATCTGGGGCGCATTTGCCTGCAGTGTGAACCTAAAATCTTGGATGAGGCACGGCTGTCGTAGGTCGAGTACATGGTAAAGACTTCCTATGAACTTGAGCTGCGGAGTGACTGTTATTGAATCGGTCGGCAGTCACATTATATTAATCGCCTTACTGTGGCCAAAGATGGTTTTCGCCTGTGTTGGTGCGGTAAGCTCTCATTGGCTTGGACCGCTACCTGCTTTTCATGTCAGTCGCTCCCTCAGGTAGCTGACTACCTCTCATCAGCTTCCATCCTCATGGCAAAGGTGTGTTGTGGCAGCTCCATCCCTTGAGCTCTTTTCCATCTGCCATGCGGTGGTTGGTCCAGTTCCACTTTCAACAGTACATTTGTTGTGGTTGACGCCCACCTCCAGCATTGGCTCCTTTCTGAACATTGGCATTGGTTGAGGCGGTGCCCCATTCATCCATCCGCCTCCTCAGGCTCGGCTACTGGTCACTCTCTGCCGGGAACATTTCCATCTCAGTGAAGGACTCTTGCCTTTGCTATCCCCATGGACCAGCAGGGGCAAATCCAGGTCCAGCAAGTATAAGCCCTGCCACAGTTTGGCTTTAGCCACAGATGATTGTACAACCCAAGCGCTCGCTTAGCTGTCAGATGAGTAGAAGCACCTGTGGCTAAACACAAATTGCGACAGGGTTTTTACTTTCTGGACCTGGATTCGCCACCTCTGACTGTGGTCACGAACGTTCTTGCTGGAAAAGTTTTCTTCGATTTGGTATAAACACAGATTACTTCGGCATTAGGCGAAAAGTGCAAAAGCGCTTCCTCCTTACCTTGGTGAGGAGTGTGTTCATGTTTAGGCATGTCATCAATCTGCTATCTTGCTCATACATACGCAGGAAGCCTTCTAACCTGTTTTCTGGGTTTAGTCACGTAATCTTGCAAATTTCCATGTTTTCTCTGTGTTATGACTGCAGCATTAAACTGGGTCCCACACGCTAACTTCCCCTCATGCGGTTATTGAGTTTTGTACTTTTTATACTGTATAGCATCTTTGAGTGCCCAGAAAAGCCCTTTCGAATTTTTATGTATTATCATTATTATTATGTTCCAACTGATTAGTACAAGTTGATTTGTGTGCTTATTTTATGATTACAGTCCACAGTAACTTTTAAAATTTGAAGGGCAGGCTTTTAATGTGATTTTACATAAGGGAAGCTACTACTCTTTTCATAGTGCATGTATACATGGTTATTTATACTAATGGTATTTAAATGAGAGGTAATAGTTGAGCGACACGTGGTTTCAGCACATTCAGAAGACACTCCCACAGCAGTTGATGACATTAAGGTTTTTTTCTGGTGGCTTAAAGCCTTAAACACTAGTGTTGGTGATTTTTGCAAAACTCTTCCCACAATTAATAAAATCTTTCACCAAAATGGCAAAACATTGTAGTTTTCTTGCAAGTATTTCTTGTGCTTAAGGCATAAAAAAAATCTGAAAATAAGAGATTATGAAAGCGTGACTCGAGCCAAATAACTAAGCATACTTAGACAACAAACATGCTGAAATGCAATTTTCAGAAAAGAACGGAAGAGAAGTTCTGTTACATCATCCTGTTTAATCTGGTCATACTTATTTGCTCTGGTGAACTCTGATTGTGCTTTCACACATATTGACCAGTCACAACATTACAACAACTTACAAAATCAAATGAGTTGCGACAATAATTATGTATTTTTTCCAAATTAATAAATGTATTACATACAAACATGTCATTTCTTTAGGTACAACATGATACTGTTGCTGTTCTGTTGTTCTTCTTTTCTTTTGGTATCTAATGTTTGTGTTTTAATTTCTGTTCTAATTTCACGCTAATTTATATTATACCATATGGAAAGGGCTTTGTTACAGCTCCAGCTGTTGTGAAAAGCGCCATACGAATAAAGTTGTATTGTTTTGTATCGGCACCACATGTTTAAATATCACAATAATATTGCATACTGCATGTTTTTCCAGGATTGTGGAACCCGACTTTAAAAAAATGTGCATCTTTGAGTACAATTTCAGTATCTCGAGTTTGGTCAGAGTGTCCCCTATGTAATGACAGTGTTTTGAAACAGTTGTCACAGTGACACACTACAGAACATTTTATTAAGTGACACAAAGAATAGGGTAGTATTCTCACTCTGCTTCAGGGACAGTTAAGTCTAAAGATGAAAGGGGGTGTGAGTAGATCGATTTGGATTAACGAAGGGCATTTCTTAGCACAACCATTGAGAAGAGACAAACTAGCTCAACCAAAAAAAAGTAACTCAGTTTCATGTTTTTCTATTGCGCAAAGTCAAAAAGACCCTAAACCTTCAGAGATGTAATTGATATTACAAATAATTTAAATGTACATATTAATAATAATTACTATCCAAGATCATTAATGTTAACAATAACCAACAATTGTTTTTAACTACTCTACTGGTGCTTTGTTTCTTTCTTGGTTTCATTTCTGCTCTGTCATGTAATATTGTATCAGTGGTCACCAACATATTACTTCAGATAATGAATATTCATTTATCCCTATTTGGACATTGTGATATTTTGGAGGATTATTTAATCCAGTCCAAATTAATGAGTTGGATTTTTGGTTTACTTGGATCTTCTTTTTTCTCATTTTAATTCTAATTCTTGTGGAGAGTGGACTTTTATTGTCTTGGGAACATTTAGATTATCTTAAATAATATGGGGCAAAAAGAGGGTTGAGCTTTATCCTTTGGGTTATATTAATGGAAAGAAACTGTTTACCCCTGACTTGGATATCCATAAAGATAAAGATGTCCTTTATTAGGCCCACAATGGGGAAATTTGAGGTGTTACAGCAGCAAAGATATAGATCACACAGAGTCGGCGGCGTAATGTAGCCGTTAATGTATAACATTAGCAGCAGACATTCATAAAAAGCATGCAAATATACACAGTATAAACGTATATAAGTGTAAGGAAACACTCCTAATGCCTGTCCATTATACAGAGGGGGAAACGCTGTAATGATAAAAACTACTGAATGATTGAAAATACTGCAATGATAAAAATATTGCAATGATAAAAGTACTGTAATGGTAAAAAGTACTGCAATGATAAAATATACTGCAATGGTAAAAGTACTGTAATAGTAAAAGTACTGCAACGATAGAAAAATACTGCAATGATAAAAGTACTGTAATAGTAAAAGTACCGCAATGATAGGAAATACTGCAATGATAAAAGTACTGCAATGATAAAAGTACTGTAATAGTGAACGTCCTGCAATGGTAGAAATACTGTAGTGATAGAAGTACTGTAATAAGAATACTGTAATGGTAAACAAAATACATCATTGATATATATTTAAGTACACCATTGGCTGAAAGTACAGTAGTAGTGTATATTGCATCCTAGGACTGCACAATTGCTCTAATGCCCTCCCGTTTGTAGGCCTGACCCAATGTTCTTGTTAAAAAGTCTGACAGCAGTCGGCAGGAAGGAGCGGCGAAATCTCTCTTTGGTACAGCGAGGGTGTAACAGTCTGTCACTGAAGGAGCTGTGGAGTGTTCTCAGAGTGAAACTACACTGTCCTTGACATGGAATTTAACCTGTGTCCACTGGCATTGGAGTAACTGCGCAAAACAAAGCACACAATCAAGTAGTCAATTATTTTCATAAATTCTTATGGTCAATTTGAGTCCGAGTCATACCTTGGTAGACAGCAGAAGCCTCCCCCATGGCCATAATCATCGCCTTTCTTCATACCACTTGCCTTCTTGCGGGTCACACTGTAGGTGGTGAAGTTATGTATCGTCCTCTTGTTTGTTTGGAATGTGACATGATTGACACACAAACATGGAATAAAGATGCATGGTTTCACACAATTAATAAATGAATGAAAAGCTTGAACAAATCCATGTCCAGCCATTGTAATGTTAAGTGTATGTGTACTCAAATAAATTGTGAGTTATTTCTTCTTCTTCACACACCATTGTTAAAGCCTGTAATGTATCATAAGCAGTTTTAAAGTAAATCTGAGCTCAAACAAATTGCTCAAACAGGTACAAGGAGTATTTCCTTCTAAATATTCCCTAAAATAACTATTTAACAGGCTTCTTAAGCAAGCATAACTAAAAAATTCCTAAACATTTCTACTGTGATAGTAGGCAGTAATGACTTGACATCAGGAAAAAAAAAAAAAAAACAGTGGCAGATTTATCTCAAAAGTAATATAAGCTACTTGTCCTGAAATTGTAAAACATTGACTAGAAATACCTCAACACGCAAGCGCTAAAGACAACCTAAATCATATGAAGACCTAGCACTTTATGAACTTTTACAAGCCACTTAAATACATCAAAATCATTAAAATGGTTAATGCATTAATATCACAATAATGAAACTTAGTAACTGAACAATAAATTAACAATTTTGTTTCATTTATAGTCAGTGCTTCCTTTTCACCATTTTAAAGAGGCCCTTTTAAGATTTGCCTATGGGATAAATGATGTTAAATATGTTGCAGGCCTCAAAAGATACCGAAGCTACAAGCCCTCTCATGCAATGAAGCATTATGCTTTTTTGTTTTTTTTCCTGTGGTGGGTTGGCGTTTATGTAACCCGTGAAAATGTGGTGTCAGATTTCTCCTAGTCATGAAGAGTGAGATCTCTGTGTCAAATGGGTTTGCCTCTCATGATAAACTACAATGATGTGTGAAAAATGCATAAAAATTATTCTGTAAAGTATGTGATGATTGCAACGTATTTTGAAGAATCACAATGCTCAATATTCCCATTTTAAATTCAAGAACTCGTTTCAATGTTTCAACAAACTAACAAATGAACTTCTAGGGGTTAAAGAATGAAGTCAATCCTCTACATTTGGAAATGAAACGCATTCTTTTTGCTCCATTTAAATAAGTTGGGAAATAGATATAGGTTTGTGACTATAGAAATGAATCGCTTCTTTGTCCTTGAGGAATTCCTCCTTGTCCTGACACCTGGTGATGAAAGGAAAGAACTACAGGTTAGGATGTTTAGTTGGTTTTTGTTGTAGTACACTCAAGTCTCCAGTATAACTACAACACAGTACAGTACAGACCAAAGTCGTTTTCAAAAAGTGTCATTCATCAAGAGTAGTATGTGCTGGTACTAGGGGAAGTTTTAGGAGGTTCTCAGCTCAAAGTCAGGCAAGATACATTTCACTGATTTGTTCATTCTAACCCAATTTTCAAACGTGCATGGAAAAGCAGAACACTTTTTGGTCTTTGACTAAACTATCAAACTCTATTTAAATGCTAAACCACAGCAAAGAATGACTGAATTGGGTTCATACAAAAATTTAGTAACCATACTAATTTTGGGTAAGGACAGCTCATTGTCATGGAATGGAAAGGAGGAAGAATCAAACGCAGAGAAGCAGGTTTGGAGGCAGGACATGTTTTAATTTAAAGGAAACAAATTGGCAAACAGAGTATTAAGGGAATCAAATATATTAAAGTTCAAAACAACAAGGCCCACAGTAACAAACAAACGATAGAAAAGAAGGACTTGAACTTGTCTAACAAAGAACAAACTGACTTGACTTGACGAAAACCCAAAAGCAACACAACATGACCAGGACAGGAGGACAACTGATGTGGACAATGACCCGACAAGGACTGAAAGGGAACTAAATAATTGTCAACGAGACATGGAGGAACACTTGGACAAGACACATAGGGTTGGAGGGGGCTGATTGGGTGACACCAGGGCCGGGATGACAAGACCAAGTGTATGCAATAAATTCACAAGAAACAAAAAAACTAAATATTAAGCCAAAAATCAACCAAAACCGAACATTTCGATACAGCCCGGCACCTCTACGTCTCATTGGTTCACGTTTATGTATAAGGCCATGTTTGGTCTGCTGCCTTCCTACATCTGTGATTTACTCACTGTCATGATCCGTTCTGTCATGCCGTTGTTTGTGTTTTGTTTTCCCAGCTGAGTGGGCGTTTCCTCCAGCACTCGTTTCCTGGTTCATGTCGTCATGACTGGAGAGACGCGCCCACCAGCCACGCACCTGACTCTCGTCAACGCAATGATTACCTTCCTAAATAAGCCAATGACGCTGACTACTCAGTGTCGGAATATTCTCCTGCATCGCTCACGTTCATGATCACAAGCTTCGAATTGTATAGTCTCCACGCTCTGCACTTTGCAGTAGACGTTCTTGTGTTCTCTCGTTCCTTGCCTTTTGCAAGCGCTTTTTGTTCCGTCGTCAGTTTTCCTTTCCTGGTGTGAGTTTGTCCACCAGCGGTTTCCGTTCGCTAGTTGTCGGCTTACTATGATTAGTGATTGAATTATACTCCCTATTTGTAATAATAAATACCTTTGTGAAATTATATCTTGCTGTGTCTGCAATTTTAGAGTCCAGCTAGTATTTCCCAGTGGTCGCTGGGAAATCCTTAACAGAATATTCCGACCACCATGGACTCTGCAGACACAGAAAAGATCTTTAAAGCTCTGGCCAGCCAAGGACGATTAGTAGGTCAACAGGAGACTGAGCTTGCGACGCTCCGCGACGCAGTCGGCCTGCTAGCCCACCGACTAGAGAACGTCGACACCCGCATAGGTAACCTCTATTCACACGCGGCGTCGGGAACCGACCCGGCCGCACCCGCCCCACTATGGGGGGGAACCCGGTCTCTGCGGGCAATTTATTCATCATTGCCGGCTGATTTTCGATCAACAGCCCCTCACGTACGTTCATGATAGTTTTAAGATAGCCTTCATGATGAGTCTCTTGACTGGCCAAGCGAGTGCTTGGGCCATGGCCGTGAGCAATGCCCGTCCGGACATTCGTTCTTCTTTCTCCGCCTTCCTGGCTGAGTTCCAGCGGGTGTTTCACCTTCCGCTCCGGGGAAAGGAGGCCGGGGCAGAACTCTTAGACTGCACACAGGGTAGTCGATCTGTGGCGGACTACTCCATAGCTTTCCGCATTCGCGCGGCGGAGAGCGGGTTCGACGATTGTGCCCTGCGGACCGTTTTCCGTCGGGGCTTGAACTCGGCTTTGAAGGATGAGCTCGCTGTTCGCGAGGAGGCGGCCACGCTGGAGGAGCTCATCAGCCTGGCCATTCGTCTTGACAACCGCATGAGAGAGCGACGCCGAGAGAGGGGAGCGGAGCAGCGTCGCATCGAGCCCCGGGTCCTAGAGCCTTCGCCCGCCGATGAACCTATGCAGCTGGGAGCCGGCCGGCTCGATTCGGAGGAGCGTCAACGACGGCGCAGTTCGGAAGCCTGCTTCTACTGCGGTCTACAGGGGCACCGGGTGTCTTCGTGCCCGGCTCGAGCTCCACGCCGGACATCTCCCCTGACACCAGTCAACCAATGTAAGTCAGCTGCCGACCACCACGCCCACCTCAGCTCCGGGGAAGAGAACTCCAGCTTCGAAATCCAAGAACAACGGGGCAGAGGATCTAAGGACATGATGAGACTTGAGGTGGACGGAGAGATTATGGAGCTGAACACCAGCATTCAGATTCGTGCCTTGGTCGACTCGGGGGCAGATGACTGTTTCATTGACTCCGGTTTAGTGGCGAAATTAGGTTGCTCGGTCACGGAACTAGGCAAGTCCGAGAAACTGTGCGATCTTGACGGACGCCTCCTGGCAGATATTCGACGGGTAACACAACCGCTCACACTAAAGATATCCGGTAATCATATCAAATAACGATCTTTTTTTGTCATGCCTTCTAGGGCAGCACCTATTGTCCTCGGATTACCGTGGCTAAAGTCACACAACCCGGTGATAGATTGGGGCAGGATGTCCATCGAGAATTGGAGTCCGTTCTGTTATGCCCACTGTTTACGTTCGGCGGGGGAAGGGTTAAGGGCCCGGGCAGTGCCGCCCGAAGTTATTAATTTAGATAACGTTCCCGAAGTCTACCACGACTTGCGAGCGGTATTTAGCAAGGACAGTGCCAAGTCCTTACCCCCGCATCGTCCATATGACTGCGCCATCGACCTTCTGCCCAATTCGACGCTTCCATCAGCGCGCCTGTATAAGGTCTCCCAGCCCGAGCAGACCGCGATGAAGGAGTACATCACCGACTCCCTCGCAGCAGGGCTGATTCGACGTTTGAAATCTCCGGTCGGGGCAGGATTGTTTTTTGTTGAAAAGAAGGATAAAACTTTGTGTCCCTGTGTGGATTACAAGGGTCTGAACGCCGTAACGGTTAAAAACCGCTATCCGCTTCCACTGCTAGACTCCGCGTTTACCCCGGTGCAATCGCCCACGATGTTCTCCAAGTTAGATTTACGTAGCGCCTACCACTTGGTTAGAATACGCGAGGGAGATGAGTGGAAGACAGCCTTCAAGACGCCCTTAGGGCATTTCGAATATCTAGTGATGCCTTTCGGACTGTCCAATGCCCCCGCAGTTTTTCAAGCTCTGATCAATGATGTACTAAGGGACATGTTAAATGTGTGCTGTTTTGTCTACCTCGATGACATTCTGATTTTTTCGAGTTCCCCTGAGGAACACCAACAACACGTCCGGGCTGTGTTACAACGGTTGTTGGAAAACAAACTTTATGTTAAAGCCGAGAAGTGCGAATTTCACCAGAGCTCAGTTCAATTCCTGGGGTTCATTGTCGAAAAGGGGCAGATTAAGGCCGACCCGGCGAAGACTCGCGCGGTGGTTGAATACCCACCACCCGAAAGCAACTGCAGCGCTTTCTAGGGTTTGCGAACTTTTACCGTCGGTTCATCAAGGACTACTGTCGCCAAGCTCTACCTCTTACTCGCCTAACATCCGTTAAGACCCGGTTCACGTGGAACCAAGAGGCCCAAGCCGCCTTTAACAACTTGAAGCGAGCTTTCACTAAGCCCCCAGTTTTGCGTCATCCTAATCCCGATTGTGCTTTCATTGCAGAGGTGGACGCTTCAGATTCGGGAGTGGGGGCAGTCCTATCCCAGCGTTCTCCAGTCGACCAGAAACTCCATCCCTGCGCCTTCTTCTCCCGCCGACTCACCCCTACCGAGGCCAACTACGACGTGGGAAATCGGGAGCTATTGGCGGTGGTCCTGGCACTTCAGGAATGGAGACATTGGTTGGAGAACCATTCACCGTGTTCACGGATCACAAGAACCTGTCATATATCCGAACTGTTAAAAGACTCAACCCTCGCCTGGCACGTTGGTCCCTGCTCCTCAGCCGCTATAATTACACCCTGACGTATCGCCCGGGGTCGAGGAACATCAAGCCGGACGCCCTGTCACGCATCCACGATCCGGTGGAAGAAGAATCGGGACCCGACAAGGTGGTGCCAAGCCATCGCCTGGTGGGAGCCCTGCAGTGGGAGGTGGAGCAGCGGATACGGGGAGCCCGGGACGATGCCAACAACCCGCCCGGATGCCCAGCAGGGCGGCTGTTCGTGCCGCCCCAACATCGAGCGGAAGTCCTGAAGTGGGGTCACTCGTCCAAGGTGGCATGTCATCCCGGGGCTCGACGCACCCACGGTCTCATCGGCCAACGCTTTTGGTGGCCCGCATTGGGAAAGGACGTTATAGACTTTGTCAAGGCTTGTCACGCCTGTGCCTCGAGTCAGGCCTCACATCAACCCCCAGCGGGTCTTCTGCACCCTTTGCCAGTTCCTCCATGACCCTGGTCACATATTGCATTGGACTTTGTAACGGGCCTGCCGGTCTCCAGGGGCAATTCTGTCATACTCACCATAGTTGATCGCTTTTCCAAGTCCGCCCACTTCGTCGCCCTGCCGAAGCTTCCGTCTGCTCTGGAGACGGCAAACTTACTTGTGCTGCATGTTTTCAGGCTTCACGGCATTCCATCTGACTTGGTGTCCGACCGGGGTCCACAGTTCGTGTCACGAGTGTGGAAACGCTTCTGCCAATCCCTGGGGGCCACGTCCAGCCTGTCATCAGGGTACCACCCTCAGTCCAATGGCCAGTCCGAGCGGGCGAATCAGGACTTGGAAGCGGCCCTTCGGTGCGTCTGCCTCGACCGACCGTCTTCATGGGCCGACCATTTGCCATGGGTGGAGTATGCGCACAATACATTGATCTCGTCTGCCACTGGGCGCTCGCCTTTCATGACTGCTTATGGCACCAGCCCCCGCTCTTTCCAACACAAGCGGGGGTGGAGGAGGTTCCCTCTATCCAGGGCCATCTGAAGAGGGCACACCGCGTTTGGAAGGAAGCTAGAGCAGCCCTGTCCCGCACTTCCGAGCGTAATTGGCGGATGGCCTACCGCCGTCGCCGTCCTGCCCCGGTCTACAAGGTAGGGGATAAAGCTTGGCTGTCCACCCGCGATATTAACCTGGCGGGAACGTCCCGCAAATTGGGTCCACGGTTCGTAGGGCCGTTCCAGGTGGAAGCGGTCTTCAACCCCGTATCCATCAAGCTCAAGCTACCTCCCACCATAAAGATACATCCGGTGTTCCACGTCGTCTTGCCCCATGGTTCCTCTTTCCACCCCACCTCTGCCTCCGAGGATCATCGACGGTGGCCCGGTGTACACGGTACGAGAGATTCTGGACTCTAGGCGCAGGGGAAGGGGAGTTCAATACCTGGTCAACTGGGAAGGCTATGGTCCGGAGGAGCGTCAATGGGTGCCCCGCTCCTGGATCTTGGGTCCATCTCTCATCCGGGACTTCTACGCAGCACATCCGTCAAAGCCAGGTGGTCCGCCAAGAGGCGTCCGTTAAAGGGGGGGTACTGTCATGATCCGTTCTGTCATGCCGTTGTTTGTGTTTTGTTTTCCCAGCTGAGTGGGCGTTTCCTCCAGCACTCGTTTCCTGGTTCATGTCGTCATGGCTGGAGAGACGCGCCCACCAGCCGCGCACCTGACTCTCGTCAACACAATGATTACCTTCCTACATAAGCCAACGACGCTGACTACTCAGCGTTGGAATATTCTCCTGCATCGCTCACGTTCATGATCACAAGCTTCGAATTGTATAGTCTCCACGCTCTGCACTTTGCAGTAGACGTTCTTGTGTTCTCTCGTTCCTTGCCTTTTGCAAGCGCTTTTTGTTCCGCCGTCAGTTTTCCTTTCCTGGTGTGAGTTTGTCCACCAGCGGTTTCCGTTCGCTAGTTGTCGGCTTACTGTGATTAGTGATTGAATTATACTCCCTATTTGTAATAATAAATACCTTTGTGAAATTATATCTTGCTGTGTCTGCAATTTTAGAGTCCAGCTAGTATTTCCCAGTGGTCGCTGGGAAATCCTTAACACTCACAAACAGAACTATTGATTATTATTCATTGCGTTCGAAAGATGAATTGATACGGAAGCTTCTGTAAGAAATCCTGGAAGCTATCTGAACTAATTTCTTTAAATGCTTTTAATACCAGACTGAGAACACTTTCATTGTAACTGGTTTTTTTATTTATTTTTTATCTTATTTGTTGTCTATGTTTGTAACTTATTGCCACCTCATGGCCACGAATCTCTTGAAAAAGAGTTGTTTTTTTCGCAACGGAACTTTCTTGGTTGTATAAAGGTTAAATAAAAAAATAAAATACGTACACAAAGTATAATTCTTTTTCCTGGCGTAAACCAAGACAAAACTGCTTAATTTCTGCTTGAACTGTAAATTTGTTTTCATTTTTAGATGATCAACATTTTATTCTTAAATTTAAACTGTTCACAGCAGTACCCTATTTTCCTCTTTAGAAACACTAGTGAGAATTTCATTTCTGTTAAATGTTATGACACAATGTTCTTAATATCACTCACTGTTCTACAACAAAAACGTCGTTTGTATTGCCACTAACATTTTTAAAGCGTTAAAAACACATCAAGGTGATAGGCATGGTCATTTATTATATAAGCATTGGTTTATCACAAACATTATAGCTGGTTTAAAAAGATTATTTTTTGCATACAACTAATACACATTTCGTTGATTGCTGCATATTCGCTCAATCTGCTACTTTCGTGACCTACTATCAAAACATTCTGACATCTTTTGTCCGTTTTCTGCTTTATTTTGATACACATGCATTGTAAATCGTGAGTGAAGGCTAGCTTTTAGCACTAATAGATGATAGATCAGATGACGCAGAAAAATTATATTATTTTCAGCAAATGGCTGCGTACAATAGATTTTAGCAAATCTATCATACGCAGACACTGTTTGTCAACTACAGGACGTTAGATATTATCCATCATACTCCAGTAGGTGACAGTATCTCTCCATTACAATTTGTATCAAACATTTTTACATCTGATTTTGCAACTTGATTCTTTCCGTATCACATCTCGCTCATGAAATGCCACAAAATTACATTTTGCAGTTGTGTTCCGCTTTAGACTGATTAATTAAAAATAGTTTTAGTAAATCAGTATATTTTGTTTTATTCGCATACTGTATTTTAATTTAGATGTCATATATAACATATAACAATGTACGTGTTGAGTTATATTCTCTCATTATATTCTTTATTTTAAGGAGTGATATATTTAATAATATGCCAAAATGTCAATATGGCTTTATGTGTATTCGGTTGAATGTCATGTCATATATTTATTGCAATGTTAATTATATTTTGTAACAGACACTATTTTTGCGGACACTTTACCTTAGGGGTAATGCCCTATTATGGAAGTTGGCTTTGAGAAGGCTTGTTGTGTTGAGTGACAAAGAAATAAACGTTGAGATTAAAACATCCTGAAACTATGGAAGTGTTATGTCGGTGCGGTGAGCAAAGAAAGAAATATGGACTACGAAGCTGCAAACGCAACAGGTTATGGGCGCAGGCGCGGCACAGGAGGAGGAAGATGGCAGCGGTTAGTTTTCGACGGGAACGAAAAGAACTACAAACTTTGGGAGGTAAAGTTCCTCGGCCATTTGAGGATACTTGGATTGGACATTATACTGTCTACCGCCGCACCCGATCCGGAAAAGAATGCAGAATGCTACGCGGAGCTAATTCAGTCCCTCGACGACACAAGCCTGTCATTGGTGATGAGAGAAGCGGCAGACGACAGCAAAAAGGCGTTGGAAATACTACGCGAGTCAGGGTAAGCCCCGAATTATTGCCCTGTATACGGAATTAACTTCCTTAAAGAAAGAAACTGAGGAAACTATAACTGACTATGTCATACGTGCCGAGAAGGCAGTAACCTCCTTGAGAAATGCAAAGGAGATAATAAGTGATGGACTGATAATAGCTATGATTCTGAAGGGCCTCCCAGAAACATACAAGCCTTTCTGCGTCCACACAACACAAAGCAGCGATGACTTAACGTTTGCACAGTTTAAAAGTCGTCTACAAAGCTACGAGGAGACAGAAAAGTTTGACTCTAACACAAAGACAGATAATGTAATGAAAGTGGACATATCATCGGTCATCTGCTACGGATGTGGAAACCGTGGACATCTTGTGAGAGATTGCCGCCAAAAAGGGGTGACAAAGTGGTGCAACTACCACAGAAGTGCTACACACAGTGATTAGACATGCAGGAGAAAAACCAAGATGAAAGATGAAGCAAAACAAACGGCAGAAAGACAACAGGATCATGAGGAAGAAAAGACATTTATGATCAAGGCCAACCACAAATATCTCTCATACAATGCTAAAAGAAAGGCATTAATGGTGGACTGTGGAGCCACATCACATATTGTAAATAAGGAATACAAATTCACAACGTTTGATGAGACTTTCAACCCAGCAAAACATTCTATGGAACCAGGGAAAACAATATTGCATTGAAAAGAGGAGATGTCAAGGTCTTCCTCCAGAACGCGAAAGGAAGATGTGTCGGTGTCACGTTGAAGAAAGCCTTATATATACCAACGTACCCTCAAAGCATCATTTCAGTGAAAGCAGCGACAACTGATGGAGCCAAAGTAACATTCAAGGAAGGACAAAATGAACTCATAACCAAAGATGGAACAGTCTTCAACATCGAGGAACATGAAAGACTGTACTTCGTGAGAACGGTAAATCACAACGAACAAAGCTATGAAGAGTCATTTACTAACATGAAGTCAAAGGACAACGTGAATCTGTCAAAACATGGCATGAAATTTTGGGACACTGTAATATGGATGATGTGTTAAAATTGCCGAATGTGATTAGATTAGATCAAACCATACCCGTGAACAACAACCCGTGAGCTGTTCAATACACGAACTGGCAACTCAAAAATTATTTTCCTCCCATCGCCACATATGCCGCCTATGTACTTTTTGCGCCACCGGCTGGGGGACTTTAATGCTCACATGGAAAATGACAGTGAGATTTGGAAGGTCATGTTTGCGGCAACGATCCCCCCTTGATCAGAAACCGAGTCATGGTCTGTGATTTCAACTGACGGCAACTGGCTGGCAGAGTGGAACGCAGTTTTGGAGTTTGCCGAGGCAAAAACTCTGCGTAGGAGGAGTTTGGCAAGGACATGGAAACTGACTTCCGGACGGCTTCATAGAAATTCTGGTCCACCATCGGGTATCTGAAAATGGGGAAGCAGTACACCATGAATGTGTGAACGACCGAATGAGATAACAGGTACAAGCTGCTGAAATCGGTTTCCTCCGCAGGGTGTCCAGTCTCTCAATTAGAGATAGGATGAGAAGTTCTGTCATTCGGGAGGGACTCAGTCAAGCCGCTGCGCCTCCACATTGACAAGACCCCGATGACTCAGGCAGGATTCATCCTGGACGCCTCCGAGCATATCCCACCGGCAGGAGGCCCCAAGGATGGCCCAGGACACACTGGAGAGAAAATGTCTTCCAGCTGGCCAGGGAACACTTTGGGGTCCCCTGAGAAGATCTGGAAGAATTAGCTGGGGAGAAGGAAGTCTGTGCATTTCCGCTGCCCCGTGACCCGGTGGAGGGACGAATGATGGACGGATTGATCCTTCTTATAATATCCCGATTTTATTATCATTATTATCGTTGATATTCTGATTATCTCAAAACAAAATATATATATTTTTTATAGCCTCACTCAAGCAACTGTCAGGGTTCGCCGGTCGGCGAGGAGGGGCAGGACCCAAAATGCGAGGAAGCAGGGAAAAAGGGGTAACTTAAAGGGAATTTATTAACTCAATCAAACAACGTGGCAGGGTGCAAAAAATAACAAAGGCAAACTAAAACGTGACTAAACTGGATCAGGGACGAGGAACAAAGATAGTGACAAATACTGAGGGACATGAACGTGAACGAGAGCAAGAACGAGATCGGGGAGCGGCCGTGACAGTCCTTAATGGAGCAGCGGGAGCAAGAACGCGATCAGGGGGCGGCCGTGACAGTCCTGGTATGGAGTAATGTTCAGACGCTGAGTTGTCGGCACGGGGTGGTTAAATAGTCCAGAATTATGGGAGCAGATGGGAGTCAGGTGTGCGAGGCTAACGGGGAACAGGTGCGTGGCTGGTGGGGACGGAGTGCTGAGGGGACACGCCCCTACTCAGGTGACCGAAATCAAAAACAATAACAAAGGCATGGCATGGACGGTGACAAAATAATAACAAAACCCTGCCATGACCGACACGGGTCATGACAGTACCCCCCCCTAAAGGGACGGATCCCAGACGTCCCAAAACAAACAAAAAAAGTTGTCCAAAAACGAGGGTGGGCGGAAGGGGCCCCCTTGCGGGACCACGACCCGCAATCAAAAGACTGGTCAGGCGGGCGTCCGGGTGGCCAGACCAGCGAGTCCAGTTGTGGCCATTCAGGCGGCCGACCGGGGGGCCAGACCAGCGAGTCGAGCTGTGGCCATTCAGGCGGCCGGCCGGGGGGCCAGACCAGCGAGTCCAGCTGTGGCCATTCAGGCGGACGTCCGGGAGGCCCCGGTCGCCACCTGGAGTACGTCGCCGAGGCTGAGACGAGACGCGGCGACGGGTCGCCCGGTGCAGCCGAGGCAGGAACTTGGAGCGGCGGCGGGTCGGGCGCAGCCGAGACCGGAACTTGGAGCGGCGGCGGGCCGGGCGCAGCCGAGACCGGAACTTGGAGCGGCGGCGGGCCTGGCGCAGCCGAGACAGGAACCTGGAGTGGCGACGGGCCATCGAGCGACGCCGAGGCAGAGACGAGACGCGGTGGCCGATCGTCGTCCATCACCGAGGCAGGAACCTGAAGCGGCGGCGGGTCGTCGAGCGCCGCCGAGGCAGTGACTTGGAGCGGCGGCGGTTCGTCGGGCGCCGCCGGGGCAGAGGCGAGAAGCGGCGGAGGGTCGTCGACCGCCGTCGAGGCAGGAACTTGGAGCGGACGCTGGACACGCTCCGCCGCAACATGGACTTGGGGCGGACGCAAGACGTGCACCGCCGCAACATGAGCTTGGGGCGGACGCGGGAAGTGCTCCGCCGGAACATGGACTTGGGGAGAACGCATGACGTGCACCGCCGGAACATGGACTTGGGGCGGACGCGGGACGTGTTCCGCCGGGACGTGAACTTGAGACGGACGCAAGGCGTGCTCCGCCGGAACGTGAACTTGGGGCGGACGCAGGCCGTGCTCCGCCGGAACATGGACCTGAGGCGCTGGCGAGGCGCCGGAACGGGGCTCAGCAGCTGGCGGGGAGCCGGGACGGGGCTCAGCAGCTGGCGGGGAGCCGGGACGGGGCTCAGCAGCTGGCGGGGAGCCGGGACGGGGCTCAGCAGCTGGCGGAGAGCCGGAGTTGGACTCTGGAGGCTGCAGCCGACGAGGGGCCGGCACTGGAGGCTGCAGCCGACGAGGGGCCTGCGCTGGAGGCTGCAGCCGACGAGGGGCCGGCACTGGAGGCTGCAGCCGACGAGGGGCCGGCACTGGAGGCTGCAGCCGAGCTGACGTGGAGGCGGCGTGGGTTGCTGCAGCTGACGTGGAGGCGGCGTGGTCTGTGACGCTGACGTGGAGGCGGCATGGGTTGCTGCAGCTGACGTGGAGGCTGCGGCGGGCCGGGCGCAGCCGAGACGGGGAACCTGATCCCTATCAGCCTGCCGCCATAGGGTGTCAGGGGAACGAGAGATACGAGGGACCGAAACTACTGGTGCCGGTGAACGTGAGCTATGAAAAGCAAGGGGGACGTGACAAGGTGCGGAAACCGACGGTGGACGAGGTGAACGACGTGGCCGTGATCTACGTGACTTTGGACGTGAAGCGCGCGAGGTAGAGTGGGAGGTGGACTCAAAAAATTCAAAAGAAAAAGGTGTCAGGAATTGTTCGGAGGGAGGAAAGTGACCGGTCCTAACCGAATCTGTGTCGCGCTGGGCGTATAACAGGTTGTATATGTGTTCGAAATCGTCCTCATGATCTGAGTCAACCACAATGTGAGGGGGTGAAATGGCAAGGTGCTCAAATTCATCTTCGTAGTCAGAGTGGAGGTATGACCGGTTGGTAATCAATACCGTGATCGTGGAAAGAGAGGGGAGAAACAGACGTAGATCGGAAAATAGAACCTACATGAAGGACACAGGGTTGGTCGGCAGGCTGAGGGGGGTAGTCCGAGCGGCGACGACGACGCCGCCGAGAGCTTCTCGCTGGGTCTGGGTTTGGTCGGAACATTCTGTCAGGGTTCGCCGGTCGGCGAGGAGGGGCAGGACCCAAAATGCGAGGAAGCAGGGAAAAAGGGGTAACTTAAAGGGAATTTATTAACTCAATCAAACAAAGACAAACAACGTGGCAGGGTGCAAAAAATAACAACGGCAAACTAAAACGTGACTAAACTGGATCAGGGACGAGGAACAAAGATAGTGACAAATACTGAGGGACATGAACGTGAACGAGAGCAAGAACAAGATCGGGGAGCGGCCGTGACAGTCCTTAATGGAGCAGCGGGAGCGAGAACGCGATCAGGGGGCGGCCGTGACAGTCCTGGTATGGAGTAATGTTCCGACGCTGAGTTGTCGGCACGGGGTGGTTAAATAGTCCAGAATTATGGGAGCAGATGGGAGTCAGGTGTGCGAGGCTAACGGGGAACAGGTGCGTGGCTGGTGGGGACGGAGTGCTGAGGGGACACGCCCCTACTCAGCTGACCGAAATCAAAAACAATAACAAAGGCATGGCATGGACGGTGACAAAATAATAACAAAACCCTGCCATGACCGACACGGGTCATGACAGTACCCCCCCCCCCCCTAAAGGGACGGATCCCAGACGTCCCAAAACAAACAAAAAAAATTGTCCAAAAACGAGGGTGGGCGGAAGGGGCACCCATGCGGGACCACGACCCGCAATCAAAAGACTGGTCAGGCGGGCGTCCGGGAGGCCAGACCAGCGAGTCCAGTTGTGGCCATTCAGGCGGCCGACCGGGGGGCCAGACCAGCGAGTCCAGCTGTGGCCATTCAGGCGGCCGGCCGGGGGGCCAGACCAGCGAGTCCAGCTGTAGCCATTCAGGCGGACGTCCGGGAGGCCCCGGTCGCCACCTGGAGTACGTCGCCGAGGCTGAGACGAGACGCGGCGACGGGTCGCCCGGTGCAGCCGAGGCAGGAACTTGGAGCGGCGGCGGGTCGGGCGCAGCCGAGACCGGAACTTGGAGCGGCGGCGGGCCGGGCGCAGCCGAGACCGGAACTTGGAGCGGCGGCGGGCCGGGCGCAGCCGAGACCGGAACTTGGAGCGGCGGCGGGCCTGGCGCAGCCGAGACAGGAGCCGAGACGCGGTGGCCGATCGTCGTCCATCAGCGAGGCAGGAACCTGAAGTGGCGGCGCTCGACGACCCGCCGAGGCAGTGACTTGGAGCGGCGGCGGTTCGTCGGGCGCCGCCGGGGCAGAGGCGAGAAGCGGCGGAGGGTCGTCGACCGCCGTCGAGGCAGGAACTTGGAGCGGACGCTGGACACGCTCTGCCGCAACATGGACTTGGGGCGGACGCAAGACGTGCACCGCCGCAACATGAGCTTGGGGCGGACGCGGGAAGTGCTCCGCCGGAACATGGACTTGGGGAGAACGCATGACGTGCACCGCCGGAACATGGACTTGGGGCGGACGCGGGACGTGTTCCGCCGGGACGTGAACTTGAGACGGACGCAAGGCAGATGGGAGTCAGGTGTGCGAGGCTAACGGGGAACAGGTGCGTGGCTGGTGGGGACGGGGTGCTGAGGGGACACGCCCCTACTCAGCTGACCGAAATCAAAAACAATAACAAAGGCATGGCATGGACGGTGACAAAATAATAACAAAACCCTGCCATGACCGACACGGGTCATGACAAGCAACAGACTTCAGACTGTTGTGTCAAACGTAAGCAGGGAGTTTGTTGTAGTTAAAGAATTCCACTTGGGGGTGTGGAATCACTCACGCATACCAAGATGGTTATTCCAGTAGAACCAGGTGCAACAAAACCCCTTGTAAAATGCCGTCATCCGTCATACAGTACATAGTTTTCTCTGGCAGATGTTTCCTAGATGTTCGAGCATAATTATGATTTTCAACTCAATAGGCTTTGGAAATTCGATCCATCAACCCCAGACATTTTATCCATCCATGAATCTATTTCCGATACTGTTCAAGGTCACGGGGGAGTTTGACGCCTTTCCCAGCTGATTTTGTCCGAAAGCTGTACTACACCCTGGACTGGTCGCCAACCATTCAAGATCACATTCATACTGTAACTGGGTGGGAATTGAATTCACGCTGCCTGCAAGTCAGGTGAATGTACCTCTACCGTCAGTGACTTGATATTTGGTTGGTATAAAAAATAAATCAATCATTGCACTGAGGGCAAGTTCATTTGTTGACGCCAGAGTCAATTAACTTGACTGGCAACGATACTAAAGACATCTGAATAAGGTACATTGATTGGATCGATACAACAAAAGCAGTAAAAATAAATGTGCCTGAAAACTTGTACGTTGTTCTTTCTGGGTTTATTGTTTTCAGAACAAAACACACTTTGAAACTAAAAATACTTTACTATTGTTCAGCTGTCAGCAAGATGGAATACATATCACCATAAGAGCGTGTCTCTGTTTTTGTGTGAGTGACAAGAGGGAGGGAGCTCCAACCTTCAGAAGACCGTTGCTCTGCCACTTGGTAAAGTTTTTCCTCATACGAGCCACAGGTGAGCTTTGTAACACATCTATCTAGATATAATTTAAATATTATTTTGTAGTTTATTGTTGGTAATACATGCTGCTGTTACTTCAAACTGCTTGTTTTTAATGCTCGTTCTGATGAATGTGGAATGTTCTAATACGACAATTTACTAAAGATTATGTTTAATGACTCTTTCAGTGCTGACCCACTACAATCACCACAATGTTTTTGTATCTGTTCCTTACATTGCTATGTACAACTTGCCTGGCACAATGTAAGAACTACTTTTCTATAAGCAAACGTGAACATAATTGTTGGTACCTCTGTGTAAATGAAAGAAAAACAATACATATAAAATAATGATAGAAAAAACAATGAAATTCAGACATTGTTTTTGTTTTGTGAGTAAATAGAACTACTACGAAAAAAAAAAGAAGAAGAAATGAACTCATGGAACAGACCAGGACAAAAATGATAAAAAAAACGTAATGTTTTGTTGCACAATCTTTTCAGGCAATTACAGCAATCAAAAAATTTCATTACCTTCAATAAGACTTGTGCACCTCTCAGGACGTGTTTTGGCCCAATCTTCATGAACAAACTGCTCCAGTTGTCTCAGGTTTCAAGGGTGTTTGTCCAGACGGCACGGTTCTGCTCCTTCCACAGATGATCAGTAGGATTTAAAATAGGAGCAGCCCCAGACCATAACAGAGCCTTCTCCAGGTTTCACAATAAGGACAATGTTCAACAATGTTGGTATACTTTTTGCATCTGTGAACATGGTGCTGATGTATAGTACCTTGCCAAAAAGTTCCAGTTTTGTCTCGTTTGTCCATCGGATATTCATCCAGAAGCTTTGTGGATTGTCAACATGCAGTTAGGCATTTTTTTTTCATGGTTGGTTTCCAAAAGTGGTGTCCTCCTTGGTCATCCTAGTCCACTTTGGCAATAATGACATGGGCTGCACTTGACTGTGGAGTTCACCTTTCATGTCCTTCGGGGTTGCACCTGTTACTATCCGTATTACAGTCGCCTCAGTTTGTCATCTTTCCTCCTGTAATCACATCCATGGAGGTTGGCACATTGGTGTGCAACTTAATGTATATTTTTGAATAACATGCAACTCCTGTCAAAAGAACATCCCGCGACTGAGTTGGTCGTGTAGCCTTTACCTGTCACGTGCTTGTCTGTAATTTGCTTTCTCATCTCCCAAGACAACTCTCTCCTCTGCTTCCTGAGGTCCATGTTTAGACTGTCACCAAACAGTACAGTGACTACTTATGACCGTTTAAATAGACCAACTGAGTGGTTACAGTTTTGAAGACACCTCTGATGCTAATTAGAGGACACACCAACATTTAACATGTCCCTTTGGTGAAATTTGGGGTACCATGATTTTTGTCTAGGCTTGTTTCATAAGTATTTTTTTTTTTTTTTAATAATTCTGTTGAGGCACAATTGAAAACCAATGTTGGATTTTTATTTATTGTTTTCCATGCATTTTTCATGTATTCTTCTTATTATTATTATTATGACATGTATTATTATTTTTCTTTCATTAGAGGATACCAACACTTTTGTCCATGTGCGTATTTATTTATGTTTCCTCTAGAAGAAACAATAGTTTAACACTTAGATTGTATGACCTTGCAGCTGTCGAGGACCACTCTTCCTTCTCCCCACAAGTTGGAGCTGGTGGAGGGAGCTCTTTCATGACAGAAGGAGAAGGCAGAATCACAGCAGTTAGAGTTTGGGAACTCTACAACGCTTACATCGTTGGGTCAGTCTCTTCTGCTTCAAATGGCTTTCTAGTTTTTCAGTTCAAACACTCTGGATCATTGCGATCATAATCATATAATATCCCCATTTGTATTTAAATGTGCTTTTATTTAGTCGTTTCTGTTTTGTTGCAGAATTCAGCTACGCTATGATTTTGTGTGGACCAATGTGGTTGGCCGAACATTTGGCACCGAACAGGAAATACACCTGTACAGTGGAGAAACAATTATTCAGGTTTGCCATTCACTTCTACAGCATTCCCAATGGACCAGCTTGGTTATGAAGCCCAGGTTCAAACTTGTCTCTAAGTGCGCTACATCTACATCAATGCGAAGGGCCCACACGTGTTTTAAATGACCACATTCCTTGTTTCAGGTGTCTGGGAAATATTCCAACGCCAACTACATCTTTCAGCTGATTTTTGTCACCAGCAAAGGCCGCCATTTGTTTTGTGGCCAGCCAACACAGGTGACTATCATCACAACAGACAATTTAAGTCTTCAGAACAACCCTGTGTTTACTTTTGATGCATTTGCAGACCACCTTTAACTTTTATCCACTTCACCTGGATGCCGAGCTGCGACTTCTCAGTGGCCGCTACAATGGAAATGGAATTACTGCGCTGGGAGCTCATTGGGGAGTGATGAAGTGAAAAATGTCACAAACCTAAACTAAGAGTATATACGCTTGGCAGTTAACTAATAATGATCAAAATGTACGCCTTTTAATCAGAATACAATTCAATATAATCATGCTTGTAAAATGCTACTTCGCGATTCATTAACTATAGAATAAGTTCACTGGTTACCTTTAAGAAATATGTTGGAGCCAATAACGTTTACATCATAGTGCCATGAAGAATCAGTAAATTTGAATCGTGGTGGCCGTTGAGATTAACACTCTGATATGCTTAAAAGAAAAAAAAAAAAGAAAAATGACTTTACATTTTCTATAAAACATTTTACACAACTGCAGGGAACACAAGTAATGTTTTGCACTTTTTATTCCTTTAATGTATTTACCATTTTTTTGTGTTGACATGGCAAGTACAGGAATTGCATTACACCTTTATTAACCTCATTAAAATGTATATAAACAACAAAATGTCTTTAAAAAATCTGATAAATAAACTCCATCTCTGACCTACTAATAAAAACACTTCTCTTCCTTAATGTACTGTATATGTACTAATTGTTTGGTTTGCCTAAAGCTTGTCAAAAAGTTTGCCATCAAAAGCAGCCTACTGTACAGGTTCGAAAAGAAAAATAATACACAAGTGTTGACCTCTTTTAGTTAGAGAGAGAGTCTTCTGATAAAGAAAGAAAATTAATACATGACATTAGTGCTCTTCTTTGATGGCCTTCCAAGCCCGGTAGCTGAGGTGGCTGCTACCTCCATAGCACATTGTGGTCAGGAAGGCAAAACACTGGAAAAAGAAGAAAATATATTCAGAGAACAAGACAAAACTCCAGTTAAATTTACTTCCAGTAGGTCTATGCAGCCAACTACATTTGTCCAAATTAGGGCTGGGGAAAAAAAAACTTGGTTGTGTCGACCACAAAAGTTGGATGAAACCAAAATGCATGTCTCCAAACTGATTTTAATAATTAAAACAGTTTTCTTTTGCAGCAGCAGTCGGAACTGTGTTTCCGCATGGACATTTGTAGCTGTGGATGCTGTCCACCATCAGCAAACCATATGTTCATAGAAATTGAGACGCCAAGTCTCCATAGACTGAACACGGATAAAAATATGGTTTTATGCAGTGGGTCCCAAACACCGGAACATGGCCCGCCTGCGCCACACAGAGACAGATTCTTTTTTTTTTTTTTTACAGCACGTCAGCCCTCTTTAACTCTCAATGTCGTAATCTGAAGATGAAAGTAGTTTGGCAAGAGAAGTTCTTTCCATCGCTTTTCTGGTGGTATCTCCAGAGTAACGTGGAGAAAGAAGCCATTGTGCAAGTTCAAATTATTTCAACAAGTAGCAAGTGATGAAGTGGAAACAGAAGTGATTTCTTTACGACTGCAAGGAAGCTGGCTTCCTCTCTAAGGCCACCACACCCTTCCCCCAAACAAAGAGGTGAAATATGTACAGTACTCCCTTCCCACTTCGCGCTTCACTTTTTGTGACTTCAGTGAATTTTTCCAAAATATTTATTAAAAAAGAAAAAAATCCAGCTATATTGCGGAAAGACGCAATGCTTTGAAGAGATGAGACGACTCAGAGGCTTTGTACATGCTCACAGGCATTCATACAAGGGACGTGATTGGTTGCCAGATGGGAGATTGAAGAATGAGAGTGGATTCATGCCGTGAGCTGATTGGCTGCGCATCAATCTATCCTCAAAATGAACTGTGAAACACTTTTACATTGAAAAAAAAATTCTTAAAACAAACATCCAAAGCTAAAATAAATCAACATTTCAGAAAACAAATTAACAAATGCCGAAACACAAGCTGAAACAAAACACAATGAATACAAACCGGAAAGGGAATGTACCACATTGCTGATTGACAGGAATAGACCGGATAGCAGAATTGTCTGCCACATTAAAAGAGTTGTTTTTAAGAGTCAAGTAATGGTTTCCCCCTTTGTGGGAACAAATGAGGCCACTTGATGCGGCTTTGTGCTTCATGTGGTCGCTCTTTGGAGTGTTTGAATCGCACCAAACAGCTCATCATATGATCCCTCGTAATTTGTACTTGCGTACCTGCTACATAGTGGTGCAGCCAAACAGCTTTCCAAATGATGCCGTTTATGGAAGAGTTTCTTTCTACGAAACAAACCGGATTCTTGCAGTTTGCTTTTCAAAGACCTCAAACTGATCCCAAGACCGCGTAAACGTTACATCATATCCACGACAACAGAGTAGGAGTGGCCCTCATTAAAGTATTTAACACACACCTGCGTTAAGACTCATCCTTCCATCTGGCCTATATCCGTCAAAGACCACATGATATACAAAACTGGGCCAAGCAGCTTATTATGTGTTGACCACAATGCGGAAAAAACATCACCTCGAAATGTCACACACAAGTTATTCGATCGCTTCTTTTCTTCTTTCTCTTTTGTTGAATAGCGGGTCGCAAACAATGCTTCCGGTCTCTTCCTGTCAATCAGCGATATGGTACGTTCCTTTTCCAGTTTGTGTTCATTGTGTTTTTGCTAGAATAAATGTACATAAGTAATCCCATTTTTACTCTTACTGACTTACTCAAAGCATTTAACCTAACTTCGAACCATGGGGGTGAAAAGTCATCTGTGAAGTGTGAAGAAAGTGGAGTGCGAGAGACACTGTTGCACTACAGCTGCAAAAACAGAGGACGTGTGCCCTTGTCACAGCTGGAACATTTGGCGCTTGAAATGTTGAACTTTGATTGAAACCTTTAGTACTGAAGCACTGTAAATTTATGCCTGCAACAAATGTCTGGAACAATTGACATGTTACTGCTGGTTCCCCAAAATCCTTGCAGCAGAAAACACAATGTAACTTGGGACCTCCCCAATAAAATGAGAGGTCTAGGTGCAGTGTGCTTCAGAGCGAGTGGGTGATTGGAAAACTCGGTATGTCTCTCTTCTTTAAGTTTGCGAGTGAAAGAGACAAACTCTCTTTTGCTCTGTCGTTTGTCTTAAAATCGCATACCTTTAACGAGAATCCCGCATTGCATTTTATGCAAATGTCCTTGTTGATGTTGTAACTTTCGATTTTGCACAACAACAAGGGATTAAAAGTGCATTCAACCACCAGGATCGCAAATTTCGCTAAAATGCACTGCAAGATTCGAGTTAAAATACCATAAGCCAATTTTTGGAGAAAAAAAAAACAACTTTAATGTCGTTATAATCAAAATTTCAATCCACTTCCGGGCTTTTAATCACGTTCCTTTCATAGCCAGTAGCTTGGTATTTATTCTACTCCCATTTTGGAATGGAGGGTAGACGTTACATATGAATGATTAAACACATTCATGATGTAGGTCGGAAAAAATCTTTTCCCCTCCTTGAATCAGACATGGAGTTTGCACAGCCTACCCACGAAAACATTAGTCGAGCTGCTAATAACAAGCTGGCAGCCACCTGATGAAAGCCATCAATCGTGTCATTTTTTGATCATGCACATTTTTGTAGAAATTATTATTATCATTATTTTTATTATTAGGGACTGAGCAGCAACCGCTGCAATGTCCCTTTTGTTTTTATATATTTTTTCCCGATCCTTTGATCAAATTTTTTGACCCGCTAAACATGGATGAAAACTCACCAAACTTTGCACTCTTTAGAGGCCCGAGGAGAAAATTTGTATTTTAAAGTCGGCAAACACGATGCAAACAAAATGGCTCTGTAGAGCCACATAGAATGCGAAAATAAAAAACCATCTCTGTACGTTTGACCGAGGCCTACGAAAATTGTCAAGCACGTGTAGCACCCTATTACAAACCAAGAAGTACAGAAATTGTGATTTTTCACAGGAAGCTGTGGGCGTGGCAATGCTCAGTTTGCCAATAAAATGACATTGATTTTGACGGAATAAATAAGAATGAAAACGTGCACACTTATCACGCCTGGCAAATTCATCAATGTTTTATTTGTTTACTATCTTTGTTTTAAAATATAGCTTGCTAGCGCCCCCGATAATTTCTTAAAAAAGCTTCACAATTCTGTGTCACCTTGACTACAAAACCTGCTGTAACTTGACCCACGTGAACATATTTTGTCAAAATTTCACACATTTTCTGAGAGTCTACGCTTGAAGACATCTACAAGTGTTTATTTTACAGAAGTGGTCGTGTCTTCAACTGCCTATATAAATTATTAGTTTATTTTCTATGTTAGTTTATTATCTTTTTCTGCCAGCAGTTACCCAGCTATACCTCATATTTGGTTGGAAGAGTGTTTTGGCCTTTATGATGCTGCAACACATAGATTGTGCATTTTCATTTAAAGCTGTTGCCAGGGCAATGTTGTATTTGGCAAGCAAACACTTCGTTGGAGGGTATAAATTTGTATGATAACTCATGAAACTTTGCTGCAACATCAGTTCTGGCAGCAGCATGGAAATTCCAAGTTATTGTGTGAGTTCAAAAGAACAACTCTATAACGCCCCTACAAAATCGAAGTAGCTCTTGTTGTATGTGTCAACAAACTTGAGCAAAAGTTGGAGGCACATGTAACAGCCCAAGATCTTCAAAAAGTCTCAGAAGCCCTACTCTAAACTCAAAAGGAAGTCAGTTTTTAATTTCCATTAAATATGTTGGCCTTTTATTGTAGTTATGTTTTATTAAAATTGGTTTTAATCTGATGTACTTAATTTTCCAAAAATTGCAATTGCAATGTGCCAGTATGCCAACATGCCAGAACCTCAACGTTGCCAGGGATGCGAGGGTCCATTAGAGGTGCTTGCAGCTCTAGTTTTATATTGTTCTACGTTTGTTGTACTGTTGAATAAAAATAATTGAAATTAATGAATTATGTTAATAAAATGTTGAATTACTCTATAATTGTCTATGGTGTCAATACCAATTCATAAAAATTGTCAATTTAACAGCAATGAAAAAAAACCCACTTTTACATATAAAAAAGTATCTCGGCAGACCACTTCACAAACATGTCACAAAAGATTGATACACAGCTTATTTAAGTATGTACCTTCTGTGATCCAGTGGAATGGCATTTCATTGTTCTGCTTGTTACTAAATGTCATTGGCTTGGATAAATGAACTAAAAATTGGTCATAAGTCACAGTTTTAATGCACTTTACCATTTAACATTTTATTGTAGAAGAATGTCTTAAAAAATCTAACGTCAAACTGTCCTGCAAAAATGATCAGACCATGCAAATAGTTAGGTCACCACAAACACATTTATCTGAGCTTTATAGGAGGTCATTGATCACAGTGCTTCTCCTTATCCCTTAGGACCCGGCTGACCTAGGCCCCGCCCCGCTCCCCACTATGTCTTTTAGTCACTGACCAAGGTTAAGCAATATTAAAACATTGCTTGCCTTGATAAATATTTATGAGACATCCTAACTTCCCACTACAATAACTGCTTTGAATTACAGCGAATAAATTGAGAAATCTAATCTGTCTGTTTTCCTTTAAAAAAATCTTGTGGAAAAATAGCCTTTATCACTTTGTATTGTATTGTTACTAATATGTGCAGTAGTTTGGCCATACAAATGTCTGTTTGTTTGTGAAACAGGAGTTCTTACTGCAGATGCGGCCCAGCAGTTGTGGGTGTGTCGCCCCGCGACAGTACTCTGCAGGGAAACGACTTCTAGCACTGCTGTCAGCAGATAAAGAGCTGTAGCACTGCTGTTGAAACACAGAGACTGGAAAAGAAAAACAATGAAACAGATGTAAGCCAACTTGTCAGGCACTTGCCTTGAGTCTCAAATCAGGAGCATCAATCACAGAGAAAGTATACAGTATCACTCAACATATTAGACTGAGTCAATGATCATCAACTCTGAATAAAAAGGAAACCAAACACCCAAAATCTTACTCAGGAATGCAGATAAAACAATAAAGTTTTTGCCAAAAATATGAACGGTTCTCAAAGTCTTAGTTGTTACACATGCATTTAGTTTTACCAGTGTAGTCCAGGGAACTTGGGGCATCCTGTTTTGGGCTCCGGTGAGATAAATAATAAAGAGGCAAATGGTTATGACCCAGTAAGAGATGGAAGCGAACATAACCCAGCAGAGGGCAGGGAGATGAAAATATTGTGTGCCAGCTAGCAGAATCCACACCAACATGCCACAGACCTGCAGGACAGGAAAAAGAGGATGTGACTGTTGAGTTGCTGTAACTTGTGTAAGGAAAGTTTTTGTTTCACAGAGAAAGACTGAATTGAAACGGCTTATAAAACAGCTGACACTGTATACCAGTAACCACTATATAGTTTTAGTCCATTTGACCCAATAATGACTTTTTAAATGCCCTGCACCCTTGGAGAGTGCATCTACAACAAGCCCCCCCACCCAAAAAAAAAAAAACGATTGGACCACTCATGTTTCACTGCATTGCAGTGGTCCCCAACGGGTGGGCCGCGAAAATGACAGAAAAAAAAAACTTGCAGTACTTCCAGTTTATTTATTATTCGGGGCTGAAAAAACATTTTATTTTGAAAAGTGACCGGCTTCTCTCTGTTCCATCCACCTATGATGACCTCTAAGATACTAATTCGCATTATGTTTATATTAAACCCACAAGCTAGCCAAACAAGTAAGAAATAAACCCCAAAAACATAGAGCACGTACAAAGCCCGCTCTGCACAATATGTGGCGACTGACTGTATCGCATATCGCTTTGAATGAGGTCGCCTCACTAAAATATCACCTGTCATACTCTTGATTAACAAAGTGAAAGAGAAATGAGCTTAAATAAAACCCTAACAAAGAAAAGTGTGACGCTTGTTATGGTTTTACCGTAGCACACAATGACCCTCATTGTTTGACCTAATAAGAAAATGTTGCTTTTTATTGTGTTCATTAAATACAAGTGATTAAAATTACCTTCATAAAGTGCCATGAATTATTTCGAATGTTACATTCTTCTCAGACATTTGAAAGCAAATGTAACGCCCGACAAGGAAACCTGCCCTTCCAGTTTCACTGCAATTGCCCTGCTGAAAACACATTTAGCTCTCATGTCAACCAACATTTTGTGTCAGTCACACTTGCGTTTATTTAATTGAGATCTTCATCTGAAGTTAACCTAATGTATAAGAATAATACAATCTAAACACTTTTGAATGATGTATCCCAAGGGTGAATCATCAGGATATTTTGACTTTTTGCTTTTGTAGATTTTTGTCTGTCAGATTTGACTGTTTTGAGAAAATACGTTCTGACTTGTTTCATTGAGCTCATTTGGGAAGGATGCAAGACAATGAGCAGGTGGGGCGGAAGAGTGCTACATGCTTTTCATTAACATCCTATTTGGTTGAGACTTCTTATTGAGTTGTATTTTGAACTATATGACAAAAGCTATGGCAGTTTTGAAAACTATAAGAGGTAAATAATTGAGACAATTATAATAATGAATACATATTCTACAGGAACTAATTGTTGTGCGTTTAGCCAAATTATTTCAAAATGTTCAAATTCATCAGTTTCTTAACAGTTTAAATCCTTCACCACCATTGAACAAGTCTGTCAATAATGATACAAAGTCATGGAAAGACATGTTCTTAAAATATATGTTTGAGCTTACTATTTCTGTCATGAGGAGAATCCCCAGAGCCATCGAGGTGAATCGCTGGTCGAAGGCCAACGTAGAATATGAGATGCTGCTTTCTGGTAGAGTGGAAGGCTTTTGGTCCAACACTATTGTGGTTCTCTCCATGATGCCCTGATGCAGATTGTCTTTGTGCACTCAGTGAGACCGATTCTATTGTTGAGGAAGTTGTGTCGGAAACCAAGAAGGCCACCCCCGTTTTCAATCAGATAAATACTGTCCCTTCTCATGGACAGGACACGCTCCATAAACATTTGAGTATAGTTCCCAGTTTACTTGGAATTTATTCATGCATCTCAACACGTGATGTCATTTTCAGTGGACAGCAAGTGGCAAAATGCGTTTTTAAAGGTATTAATCCTACATGAAAAATAATAATCCATCCATTATCTGTATAACTTGTCCGCATAAGGGTCGTGGGGGGTGCTGGAGCCTATCCCAGCTGTCTTTGTGCAGTAGGCGGGAAACACCTTAAACTGGTTGCCAGCCAATTGCAGGGCACACATAGACGAACGACCATCCGCGCTCACACTCGTACCTTGGGGCAATTTAGAGTGTCCAATCAACCTGCCATGCATGTTTTTGGAATGTGGGAGGAAACCGGAGTAGCCGGAGAAAACCCACACAGGCACGCGGAGAACATGCAAACTCCACACAGAAAGGCCGGAGCCGGGATCGAACCCACGACCTCTGCAGTGTGAGGCCGTAGTGCTAACCAGTCGCTCACCATGCCACCTGAAAAATAACGACATGATCAAATTCATTATAGACAAAACATTAACTTTTAACTGCTGAATATTATTGCAAACTTAGTAAAGTATCCTTTTAATGTAATATAAGGCAGAGGACATTTCAGCCGACTTCAAGCAGTCTTTCCATTTCCATATCCTCCTTTTAAAGATTCTTTAAATCCTATTGTGGGTCCAAAATGCTTTTTACTAAAGAAAAATGTTTTTCAGCTTGACTACTTCAAATATTGCAGAATTAATCTCTTGAAAAACTGCATTCAGTACTTTAACTAGTAATCTTATTCCTAAGCATTTCTACAACATTAAGCCACACAGGTTTTGTCAAATGCATCTCCACGACACTTCAATGTCAGTCTCAATCTGCATCAACATCCCAGAAAACAGTGCTGCTGAAATCTTTAAGAACATTACAGTTACAATCTATAACAAGAAAGTATGCACGGCGCTAAACCGGCGTTAGAGGGCGCTATAGCCCACATCGTTCAGCCTCTCGGGCAATTTATTTATCTATGTATCTACTCATTTATTTAATCTTAAAAACATTCAAAATATTACAAGTAGCCATTCTGTTCGAGTATAGTGCCTGTTCCCGTGTATGGGCTACAGCTCTGTCCTGTGTGTGTTTCTGAGTGCAGGCAAGGGCGGAGTGAGTCAATTACTTAGAACAGTGATTCTCAACATTCTTTCAGTGATGTACTCCTTGTGACATATTTTTCCGCCAAGTACACCTGGACCAGCGCAAAACATTTTTGGGCTAAAAAAAAATGTAATCATGCCATCAGAGCAGGGGGGCAACGGTATCCAGACACAACAGCCCCCTCCCCACAAAAAAACAAACAAACAAAAAAAAAAATATATATATAACGATTTCATTTTTTAAATGTAGCCTATAAATACAAGTGTTTGAGTAGTGTCACACCTTTATTTCAAACTTTTCTTGAGCGTTTCATTGAGCCATATGTGGCTCTTTCTACGCTGACACATCATAACTTCCCTACTGTCTTTTAATCGCTTTGAAAAGCTCGTTTTCATGCCTGCATAATCTTTCTCCTTCTCCCTCTTTCTTTTTCGGTTTTGTGCCCCTGAGCACTTTCGATTTTGCTTCTCCATCTTTAGCATCATCAGACCTTTGAATTGTAAACACTCGCAGCTCGCGTACTCGAGTGCGCGCGCACTGGACTCCTCTGACGTGCCTCTATTAGTATTAGTGATTAGATCAAACCATAGCCGTGAACAAAAAGCTGTTTAATACATAAAATGGCCATCCAAAAATTAGTTTCCTCGCATCGCTTTACCCTCTAGCGTGGCGCCCATGCGCCGCATATGCCGCATATACTTTTGGCGCCACTGCATCAGAGTCTGATTTATTAAACTTTAGAACCATTCAAACTTCATTTGTATCGGTCCACAAAAAAACAATCAACGAATTGTCCTGTTTTGGATCATAGAAGAGATCTGTTATCAGGTCTTCAGCGACAGTAAATGGCTTTTTGGTTTTCGCTACGAGCAAAGACACCACTTTAGAGGCTTCGGCATCATATTTTGAGATGAACTGAATTCAGAGTTTCCTCTTGTTACCAACGTGACATCCATGTTTCGTCTCAAGATGGCGCTGCAGCTTCGCTGGCTTCATGCAACGCTTAGCAAGTTTCTCGCCACAGAAAAAAAAACACACAATGCCTCGGGTTTGTTGCAACTCGTGGATGTAAATCCAAGTAAAATATAATCTTGAACCGGAATTTTGTCAACTCTGGTTTGACCTTCTTTTACACTTGTGCCTCCGTTTTGTTCGGAAGACTTGCGATTCAACTAGTATCTATTGCAAATGTGTTTGTGTTTTAATTTGTGTTCTTGCTGATTTATATTACACAATATGGAAAGCGCTTTGTTACAGCCCCATCTGTTGTGAAAAGCGCTATAAAAATAAAATTGTATTGTATTGTATTGTATTGGCTCCATTGTTTGCATCTTCAAGTGACTGACAGGTAATCAGAATTTGGTCGAACTATTGTAGTTTGGAGGTGAATCAGGGTTTTCAAAATATGAAATTAAAAAACCTACTAAAAATGAAATTCATATTATGACCATATATTGTCCTGAAACATTTAATAAATTCAATAATTGTTTTGAAATGATTTTTCCATGTTTGTTTTATTTAAGATTTCGCGTAACCCCCAGGAGTTCCTTCAAGTATTCCGAGGGGTATGCTACCCCCATTTGAGAAAAACTCGTTTAATAAATATGTGCTTAAAGGATTTAAACTAAGTCAGGTTTTGGAGTTTTTATTTTTCAAAATTGTGACACAATTTTACCCCATTTTTTCCCCACAAATGATTATCAGCAACAAATAACGGTTATCGGCCTCCATGACCACTAATAATCAGTATTGGTATCGGCTCTAGAAAAAGCAGATCGGTTTATCACTAGTGTAAGTAGATCAAATGCTTAATGCTCGTGTTTGCACCAGTCATGTCATTATGGGGAAAAATTTTAATGATTATTATTCAATTTATAAATACGTTCAAATGTACTTTGCAAATACTTTTGAACGTGTTTGCCAGTCAAAAATGGTCACTCAATATTGGCAGTTCCTTGCTTATGTACAAACATGCTTGTGGTGTGTCTCATTCTTCGGCTGGAAAAAAAAACAAGATCATTTTTCAAGAAAGGGAAGGCATGAAAATGATTTTTTTTTTTATTTTGAGCCTGACCCAAATTATGAAAGTGATATTTGTTTGTGTTAAATAAGGCCTTGAGATAATTTGTGTTTTTTTGCTAATTTCACTGGATTCAGTTTTTTTTTAAAACTCCCTGACTGTTAATGATAACACATTAAAAAGAGTTTCCAATAAATGTAACTAAAAATTATAGTTCAAGTTGCTGTAAATGGGACTACTTTTTTTTTCAACTCATCTACAGGAGAAGTCAACCCCACCAAAATTATTCGCAATAATATGTTCTATGCGCCTTTACTAGTCTAAAAATGGCATTCTAATTAGTAATGTCTTTTTGTCAACTGAAAATGACATGACAGTTGCTCAGGGCTCAGGTAACAACCAAAAACGCCTCACCTCTTTTCTGAAGCTGAGCCCTGAGCAACTGTGATGTAATTTCCAGTCAAAAGAGACTAAGGTGATCTTCGAGGCCCTCAGCAGGTTAACGCAGAGCCTGCTCAACTAGTTTGTGATTAATAACTAAATTGTGTCACCAATTATGTTTCTCATTAAATAATGATTACTCATTAACGATAAATGACAATGAAACCACTCAAAGCAGAACAAATATGAGTGATTAGCATCTCACTAGTCCCCCGAAAATTCAGCTGGGACAGACTTTAGCTCACCCGCAATTCTAATAGGATAAGTGGAAAGAAAGTGGATTCATGGATGCAAGAAAATCCTCAAACTTTTTCACTCTTTTGCAATAAGCCAATCCGCTAGGGGGCAGTAGTTACACACAGTCTATAACTAATAGGCCGCAGGTCTTGTAAGGGTAGTGTGAGGAGGGACAAAAGAATCCAATCATGACGTTGGTTTGCTCGGGAATTTTAGGAAGACGGTCCATGCAATTGGTCATGAACAACAGTTTACTAAACAGATGTTTAAAATTCCAAATAGTGGTCAATCATAAAAAAATGCATTTAAAAGTAGAGCACACTCATTGATATTGAACTATTACAATCATGCTGCCAACTTTTTAAAATTCATTTTGGCATTTTTGTTTGTATTAACATTTAATCAGAGGAATTAAATGTTGATTGGCCCAAGCAGTGGCAGACAGCAATTTTGGATGCATGCTGCTCAATGAGATATTGAAATAATGAGATTCGAACAATCCAATTGTACGAATCACAACAATAAAATTGCACACAAAATAATGAATTTGTTGTTAAAAATACGCAAACAAAATAACCTTTGCATTTGAATGAACTGTTGGTTTCCTATCAGTTATTGTAGGCCTACATTTCCGCATATTTAGTTCTCAGAAGAGTGATTTTCCTTCCACCCAATGCTGACCTGACTACAGGCCTCCGGGAATAATTGGAGAAATATTTCTGATTTCGTGATTATAATAACAGCAATAAAGACTATTATGGAGAAACATTTGCGAAATATGATTTTATGAACTTAAATGACTAGAGTAATTTTGTGATTATTTTTTTGCTCTAACCATAATAAATCCAACAAAATGTTGAGCATTGTATGACTGCCGTTAACGCAAATACTGACTGTAAAGAGACAGACAGCACACACTGTATCTTCTCGAAATGACAAAGCTTTTCTTAAGGGTCTCTCTCCATCGTCCCCTCCTTCAGCTAGCTTTCCCACCATTGTCTCCTTCAGTTCTGAACTCCTCTTCCCCTATCATTCTCGCCCCCCTCTTCTGTCCTCTGCTTCCTCTTCAGCTTGCAATGTGATGAGATTCACAGGCTTGTATCATTGTCACTGACACATACACACTGCTCCTTTTATTCAAACCCTGTAAATAACCTAAACTCTGCATGAACCCACATCCCCTCAAAACACACACACTCCCATATGCACGCGCACGCACTAATATATGTGTGTTAGGCCAGCTGCAGCACTGCAATTGGCCAATGTGGCTTCCTGCTCTGATGAAGATATTTTAATGTGCTCACTTAAAGACACACACACACACACACGCACACGCACCCCCACACACACGCACACGCCCACCCCCCCACACGCGCACACACGCACGGACACATGCTAAGCCTTGCCTGGAAAACATCTGCCATATCCCACAGCACATGAATACATGCTGGCAACGAACATACCCTATGCAGGCACACACAGTATCTGCAAACCTACAATCACTATCCAGGCAGCCCTTCCCTGTTTAACCACCAGGCCTGCCATCAGTTTGAAAACAGCTCAAGCGCACTCTCTGAGACCACCACTGCAGTGCTACACTTGGAAGCTCCTCTTGGCGGTATAAAGAGGTCATTATTTCAGTTTGTTACTGCTTCATATTTCCATAACCATGAACAACTTACTGGTTGTAACAAAACCTATAGAAGACGTTTTTATTTTTTATAGATGCCTTCAGATGACATGACACTGGCTTTTTCTCTTTTATATTAGTGTCAACAAAAAACAAATCAATATGTTGTTTATTTTTTACATATTTCTCGTTTTGATATGATATGCATGGTTTTGGAATGCTGGATGAAGCCTGAGGACTCCATATTCATATCCAAAACATGAGAATTGTGAAGGAGAATACTAACCACTTGTGCAACATGCAGCAGTGACAGACAGACACACAGACAAGCAGAAGGTAGATAGATAACGTCAATTGGTGAGAGAAAGAAGATTTTATATTTTTCTAAAGTTTGTCAAACCATTCCACATGACCAGTTTGTAAATTTGTTAAATGTAGAGAAGAGTGGTTCGCTTCACACACAACAAATTACAACCCAACCCTCCCCCAGCCGTTTCATGCACGCACACACACCCCTACCCCCACACGCACACACACACACACGCACGCACATAGTTTGCAAATATTGTGCCATATTAGCTGTCTTTTGCACGTCTCGGAACAAAACACTGTGTTTAAGTTACCACTGGGCCTTGCAAACCAACACTGCTGGAGTGTGGCGCTTGTGGGCAGTTTTAAGAAATGTTTCGAAAATAAATGTCTGCAAAAATGTCTCCATTTAGATCATATTTAAGAATCCAAGAAAGGTATTAGAACAGTCTTTGAATTAAATATGCTTCATATTTGGTGATTTTGCATACAATTCCAAGATATTATTCAAGTAAATATCTGTTATAAGCTTCGCAAAAAATTGTAGTTGAAAAATGTGATTGATCATGGGGTTAATCCTGGAATTTTTTGTGATTAATTAGTTAAAAAAAAAATAATCACTTGACAGCACTTATATATATATATATATATATATATATATATATATACACACACATATATATATTGGTCGATATTGATATATATTGAATTTTTTTCTTTCTTTTTTGTTTTTTTACTGTTGAACCATGGAAAAAAAAGGTTGACATGAAAATTAAGGTTAACATAAAACTTAAAAGCAAATATAGGAGAAATTTTCACAGGACAGCAACAATATAAAACTTATTAAGACTTAAAGAAGTCAATGCAAGAATGAAAAAGTCAACTGGTTATCATAAATATTAAATAAACTTATTTCATATCAGTCAATGTTGATAATTATGTCATGTCATGTCATTTTCCACACCGCTTATCCTGTACAGCAGGGGTGGGCAAACTTTTTGATTGGGGGGGCCACAATGGGTTCCAAAATTTGACAGAGGGGCCGGGCCAGGAGCAGATGGATGGAGTGTTTTGGTAACCTTACCTCATCGAGACAAAAAATACATTTAATTTTAAATGAAAATGGACCAAATGCATCACAACAAAATAGTTGTCTTTGATACAACGTAATATTTAGAAAATAAAACATCAACAAAGTTTATTCAATTAATTTTTTTCAAGTTTGGCGGGCCAGATTAAAACGTTTAATGGGCCGCATGTGGCCCCCGGGCCGTAGTTTGCTCACCCCTGCTGTACAGGGTCGCAGGAGGGTGCTGGAGCCTATCCCAGCTGACTCCGGGCGAAAGGCGCACTACACCCTGAACTGGTCGCCAGCCAGTCACAGGGCAGAGTTGAGAATTATTGATTCATTATTCTTTTTTTACCTTTAACTCAGTGGTGGGCAAACTTTTTGATTGGTGGGCTACAATGGGTTCTAAAATTTGACAGAGGGGCCGGGCCAGGAGCAGATGGATGGAGTGTTTTGGTAACCTCACCTCATCGGAGAAAAAAATACATTTAATTTTAAATGAAAACGAACCTGTTGGGGTTTGCTTTTCCAGAGCCGCCCGAAAAGCAATTTAGGGACTCCACAAATGCAGGCACAGAGAAGTGGGGTTCTTAATAAAAGGTATTTATTAATACAACAAAAATTCTTATGTACACTATAACTATACCTACAATCACGCGATACCGAAAAGTGCAACACAAAACGCTGGTGGAAAACTGCACCAGGAAAATAACGACGAAACCAAAATCTAGTGATGGGTCCAGCGACACTGAGCCGTCGATGCGCGCGCCGAGCTTCCAGGACAAACCCCGTGTTGGTGCGCGTACTGCTTTAAGAAAGTCACGTGACCACTACCGGAATCGTGTCGACATAGTGGTCGCGCGCCAAACTGTGTTCATAAGGAAGCGCATCTGTCAACAGGATGGACGCTCAAAACAAGCATCGAGTCATTGCCGCGTTACTTTACGTTAAATATCCGCAAGATGGAAGACGTCACTGTTGATGCGCACTCAGAGGTGCAGCGCTATATGTCCGCAGGACACGTTGCACGTACGGAAGACCCGCTCTTATACTGGAAGTCCATGGAGGCAACGTTCCCTCACCTATTTATATTAGCCACACAGGCGTTGTGCACACTGGCCTCTTCTCAAAGGCGGGGGAAATTGCCTCAAAAAAAGAAATAGACTGAATAACAAAACGCTGGAGAAACTAATTTTTTTAAATAAAAAACTTTAATTACAATGAGTCCATTGTCATTCACAACACTTTTACTTGGGCATTCAGACAGATGTTCACTTAATTTATCAACTGCGTCTCGAATATCAAAGATTTTTTTTTATGAAATTGCGTGCATGTAAAAATAATGTGAAAGCAAATGCCTAATCAGAATCAGAAATCCCTTTGTCATTGTACTCAAATGTGCAACGAGATTAGAGAGCTCCCCTCTCCAGTGCAATACAACAATAATTCAGTTAAATATATAAATTAGATAAATAAGAGAATAATTAGTGCAATGGAAAGTAATACGAAATAGGATATATAAAAACACATCACGTCGCTAATCAATGGAATTGGATAAAATTAGTTTGACAGATCAGTGTCAGATGACCCTGTCAAATGTTTCCTGCAGGTCCACCAGGTGTCAGTATTCAGCAACACAGTGTCAACACAGTGTCAATACATTGTGTCACTATGTCGAAACGATACAGGATGCCTCATCTACCCATCACTACCAAAATCGCTTGCAAAAGGCAAGGAACAAAAGGGAACGAAAATCGATTACCACCAAAGGAAATGGAAAGCCAATCGAGGAACGGACGCGACCGAGAAGGACAAAGGCTGAGAGCGGAGTCATTAACCAGAAACAAGATCGAGAAATACGTGAGGCAAACATTGAGGAATCGAGAATCAACACTTGGTTCATGAACTTGAGCAAAGGAATAATCCGACGCTGAGACGACAGCGCGGCGCGTTTAAGTAGCGTAGCAATCACTGAAGTCAATGGGCAACAGGTGCGTGGCAGGTGGGCGCGTTTCTCCAGCCGTGACGACAAGACAAGAACAGGTGCTGAAGGGAACGCCCCCAAGTCAGCTGAGCAGACAATAACAAACACAAGGCATGACAAGAACGGACCATGACAAAACCAAAGCATTACACCAACATATCTGTCTTTGACACACCACAGTATTTATAAAATAAAACATTAACAAGGTTCATTTATTTAATTTTTTTCAAGTTCGGCGGGCCGGATTAAAACGTTTAACGGGCCTCATGTGCATTTACCCACGCCTGCAATAACTGTTTTGTGTACATTGTAATGTAGTGTACTGCAGTATCACCTCCATTGATGCTTTAAAGCTTATTTGCATTAGATTAGATGTTACACCAAAAAACATTTTTAATACATTAGCCTTCATTCAATGTTCATAGCAGTGGTGGTATAATTATACTCATGTCATGTTTAGTCCCTCTCCCAGGGTATTGTTTTTCATCACTTTCCGTATTATGCTGAGCTTGGTGGCCTGAAGGTGGCACAGGTAAAAGTTCAGCAGGGACAGGCACACCAGTATAAAATTGCAATCAACTACTTATCTTAAGGCTTCCCAGCTCACAAGCATGTTGCTGGATCATTCTTTTGTCCTCCGTTTGCTATGTGCATTCTGGTTTGCTCCTGTTTTGTAACAGCCTAGTCTTGTTGTTCCTGGAAGCAAGTTTTGTTTGTTCTAGTAATAGTAATGTAAAAAAGACTGATATGTTTCATGTTTTTGGGCAGGCAGTGTTTATGCAGCTAGCCTGGGGTCCTTCGTAACTTTGGCGGTGAGGTCGAGCGAGAGAGAGATGGGGAGACAGAGTAGCCAGTTCGAAGAGCAACTTACTAAGCAGTTGGAGTGTGCCGCTGATAGTTTTACGACTCGTCCAGTGCGTTAGTCTTTAAAGTTGTATCTGTGCATATCTCAAGTATGCGTCCACGAGAAGTGAGGAGCATCACCTTTCAGCAGTGGCGGGTCGTCAAGGACTTTTCTGCAGGCCTAACATAATCAAGAAAAAAATGGTCATATTCTTCAAATTGATGTCATATTATACCCTAACGTTGTATTTTTAGGTGAGTGTTATTATCCAAACAGAATTCCGCTAGCTCGTGTTACCAGAGAGATTTCACAATACCAGTAGCACGCACTATTGCTCCGAGGCCTTCAGATACAATTGTGCGGGCATCTCTTCTGTCAAAGACTATGGGCTTTTAGAGTTGATAGACAGTTGCAATAGCCAATCAGTTCACGAGTTGGTTACAGTGAGCCATCTCGCTGGCCTTACGCTGAAGGCGATGAACGCGTTTTGTGATTGGATGCTCACTCGTGGAATCAACACACTGTGAGTCGTAACGTTTCAGTGTGTATTTTTCTCTGTTGGCGAAGCTTAAGTCGTCCTGCTACCGACGAGTGGGCACCAAGGTTAGCATTAACTGGTTCTACGTTTTGCTCACGTATGTTATTATGGCTTGTTCACCGTATATGATGTGAGGCCAACGTGCCAACAAATCGTCGACCATTCTGCCCCACTGTTGTAATATTGGCTGTTACTTGCCAAACTGTTGGATAAATTGATCAAAGCAGCCACCTTCCTCCTCCTCATTCCTCCATCTTTTATCACTTGCCCTTTCCAAGAATCCTGGCCACAAAGTGGCGCTTTGGCCGGTGCTCCCGGCTTCGGTAAGATAGAAATCTGAACCATCTGATTTACATTCAAGGTTTGCACAGGGCTATTGACATAGCTTCCACAACATTAATGGTCCTTCGAGCTGGATAGTATGTTGAATTCAAGCTAGATGAGATGGATGCTTCTCAGTATGAAGCATACGGTGCTCGCCCCACTGCCACAAGTGGTGCCCCTCCGCAATGAAGACTATGAGAACTATTTAGAAGACCTTGGATCTAAATGGTATGGACAGACGACCACTAAGGGAGTGGCCGAGTTAATCCCTTTTTCCTCCCAGTGTTCTATCCCCTCCCATACGCGGTCTAGTCAGGATGTTGACCTCCAGCAAAACCGTGCATCCTACACACCAGAGAAACAGCTAGGCCGACCGATACGTCAACATAGAGAACCTGAGGGGTTCCGTGATCCATTGAACCCTCTCCATACATTGAGCCCTGCCACTCACCAAGTCCTGGTCTCCAGAATAGAGTTAGAGGAAATCCAACAGGAGTGACAAGCACCAAATAGTTCCAGCGGCGCATGATGTTAAAGGGAGTTGGTGCAAACATCAGTTGGTCCACGCCATAAGAGCCCCCAACCATTCAGAAGAGTCCATGGCCATAATCTTAATCCACCAGAAGAGGCGGATGAGGACTAGCCGCTACCACCACCACCGTGAGTCGCAGAGGAGATGAACCAGCCTACAGTTAAATGTCTCATCCGATTAGTGGGAGAACTCCAAGCGCCGATGCACAATACTTTGCCAGCTCCTTCCAATAATCCCCCTAGAGTAAGTCACTCAACCCACGCCCAGGAGGCTAACCTTATTCAGCCGCCTGCGAGGCCCAGTGGGGCTCCATTAACACAGAGGTAACACACTTTAGGAAGTGCCTCTTGACCTACCATTGAGCCACTCCTTGTCAACCACGATTGCAACAACCCTTCTGTCTATACGCCTAAGCAATTCTCAACTTGCACCTGGCCCTCAAATCAGCGCACCTGCATTGATGCAGCATACTATGGGCCACCTCAAGAATTCCTTGGAGAACTTGGTACCAGCCAATAGTTCTGAACTGTTCAGGTATCCAGTGCTGATAAACCACCTCAAATTGGACGAAGCCAAGCTAATCATTGATGCTTACCTCCACTCCCCGACTTCCTTCACAGACACCATGGCAGCTCTAAATGAATGGTTTGGATAGCCCCACCACTTAGCCTTGCAGAGGAACGCTACAGTGTCGGACTCACCCGACAACTGAAGAGGAGACTACGCTGTCTTTGAAAGATTTGCCATCCAAATCCAGGCATCGGTGGGGATGCTGAAGACGCTTGCCCCAGATGGAGCTACAATGTGGATCTCGCGTTGCCCGCTTAATCAGTAAACTACCCCCAGAGCAGCGAGCTGAGTTTCGCAGATGCATGTTCACTCTGCGCAGTAATAGCTACACTCTTGACGACCTCGTTCAATGGCTCAAATATGAGCCTGGTGTCAAAACCTGGATGGCGAGCTAACCCAGACTAAGAAAAAAGATAAGGAGAATTGCCCTAAGCATGATAAGTGGCCACTCACTCGGCCAGTCACAGTGCTCTATGGCTCAGATAACATGCCAAAGGTGCCGCCACCAAGTACTTCCCTTGCCGAAGCCAAACCATCACCACGTACCTTCCATGACAGCCTTGAACACCAACTTAGCCAGTCCAGGCCCGTCAGCTAAATCAACAAAGACCATCTCACTGAGTCGATTTAGTCCAATAAAAGGTGTTGGCGCTGTGCTCGTTCCCATCGAGAAGCCTAGTGCAACCTAAAGAAGTCTTGCCCACTGTGCCAAGGTCGTCACCTATGTGTCTTACATGACATCAATGCAGGGGAAAGAAAAGGAGCGACACCAGTTGTTTCATCACAAGATGGTGGTGCGAGTCCTACCAGAGTCTTATACCTTGGCCGACCAACAGAGGGCGGAAGGACCCTGCTTAAACTTGTCCCTTTGTCCCTACACCCTTGCAATCGCACCCTCGAGACCTATGCAGTGCTCAACAATGCGTCAGAAAGAACTATGTCACTGCCGATTGCTGCTCAAAAGCTAGGCCTAGAAGGCACCCCTGAGAGGCTACCACCCCCTTGCTGCTTTGCAGAGATATGCCACGACTTCATGCAACTATCAATGCCGTCACGCCCACCTTCAGGTGAGTAGAAAGGAGTCTCTACAAGGACCCAGAGAAGACTATGGTGTACCTGGCAGAGATGAAGAAGTTCATCCAAACAGGATCCGTTGTCAAGATCAACCAGCGAGACCTGAATCAAGGAGTGAAGTTGTGGTACCTTTCCCACCACCTCGTTAGCCACAATGGAAAACAGAATTGCCCATTGCAGCATAAAGACCAGAACTCGAATGATTACCTCCCACCTGGGCCCACCTTAGGGGCATCACTGTTAGAGGTCCTCCTCAGATTCTGTGTCACACTGTGGCTGTTAGTGGAGACATCAAGTCTAGATTCTACCAAGTTCGTCTCTTGCCTGAAGACCTCCCTCTCCTACGCTTTTTGTGATTTGACCAAGGGCAAGAGGAGCCGTGTCGGTAAACGAGTGGCAAGTACTCCCCTTCGGCAGCACATGCAAATCTGCTGTGCTGCATTTGCCCTGCAATGCCATGCAAGAGATCACAGCCAGCAAAGTGATGAGGTAAGGACCTCTATAGAATGTTGTTTCTACGTGGATAACTGCCTGCAAAGTCTTGCCTCCACCACAGCAGCAAGAGACCTGGTGGATAAGTACAGATCCCTCTTGTCCTCAGCTGGATTTGTTCTGAGTCAGTGGGCCAGTAACGAACCTAGCGTCATGAGCCATCATCCAGAAGATGCTTGGTCTGACAGCATCGATCTTTGGCTCACACACGACAAAACAGTCAGTCATGAGTCACCTATCTATCTCAGCTGGCACTTCTCCATGGATGTGATGGCCTATAAACACTGTCCAATGCAATATGTTGAGCCCACCATGTGCAACATCTGGAAGGTACTCGCCAGCCCGTATGATCCTTTAGGCTTTATCCTGACATTCACCACCCGAGCCAAGATGCTGGTGCCAAAATGATAGCTCAGCTCACCTAGCCTTCGTGATGGCTCGATCCAGAGTTTCCACAAGACGCTTACACTCAATGCCACGACTGGAGCTTTGCTGCGCATCAACAGGAGCTCAGATTGCAAAGCTCCTAGATGAAGAACTCACCCTGGAGATCAGTGAGACTGTCATATGGACTGATCTACCCCTGTGTTGGTTACAATCTGAATCATGCCACGTCAAAGTGTTCATCGGCACTCGTGTGGTTGAGATACAAAAATTGACCTCTCAGCACCGATGCTGCGATGTTGACTCCCAGCAGAACGCTGCGGATGGCATCACCCGTGGCAAAGCACAGCAGTTCCTGGTACGTCCCAATCGTTGGTGCCAAGGTCCCCCCTTCTAATAAACCCAGATCAGTGGCCAACAGATCCAGTCGGTCTCTTGGCCAATCCACCGGATACCACTGAGCTTCGCAAGCAGACTTTCTGTGGCATGACAGGTTTAGCCTCCGACCCAGCATACACAGAGTTGCTCCAATATTGAACACATGGTAGGAGCTAGACACTGGCTTTTATCAGACACTTGACACTTTTCAAAGACATTTTTAAAATTATCTCTGCATGTTATTCGTGGTTTAAAAGAAAATTCTAATTTTATCTTCAACCCCCGCCTTTACCTGCAATTTAACCTTTCAAGAGAAACAGCCTACCCAAATGTCCAGTGAGGAGCCCTTAATTTGCATTTCTTGGCCGTAAATGACCATTTTTTGTTCACATTACATTTCTGTGGCCACCAAAAAATAAAAAATAAAATAATAAAAATTCTATGTGCACCCAATTACCTTTCAACAACTGTTGCTCCCAAAGTCTCTGCACACCAGAAATGTGTTTTGACATCAGCCACATTTTTATGCTGCAAAAGTATTCTGTGTTCTTTCTTTTTTTTTTTTTTTTTTCAAACAGTGCCCCTAATGTGACTTGGAAGTTTATTTAAAAAAAAAAAACAGAAAAAAAACATTCGAGATTTGAAATCCCTCAGAAGGTTTCCATGGTAATGATTTTTTTTTTTTTTGCAAGGGAATGTTTCTTTATTGCATGTTTATGTACTTCCGGGGCATCTTCCGGATGAGTTTAATTGAATTACGAAGAAATTCACTGGAAATACAAAGATATAAAATCAGTTCTTGTAATTAAGGATGGGTTCCAAATAAGCAAAAGACATCTGAAGTGAGTGCTTAATGAAAGAGGACATCTCTTGCCCACAAGAAATGTTCCAAGTCCTGCGTGATTGTTGCCATCTCTGATGTACTGAAGAGATGAACCAGAGGTACAAAAAAGCACATTTAAAAAAAAAAAAAAAAGAAGACAAGAAGAACAAGCCCAGGACAAGAAGAGACACATATATATACAATATATAATATATACACACACAAAAGGTAATGAGGAACAGGTGGGAAAAAATCAGGGTAGGAGAGCAAGTTAGCTGAAATGAGTTAAGAGACAATTACAAAATAAAACAGGAAAAGAACACAAGACAAACTCAACCGGACTTTTTAGACAGAGCAGGAGGCTCAGTATCCTCAACTCAACACCACTAATTGTGAATAGGAATTTTCATCAATTTTCGCAATGAATTTAACATCCATCAGTGGGTCGGCGAAGTTTTATATTATTGAGGATAGAATAATAATGTCTAAACAATAGTTTATATCACACGAGTATTGCCAGTTTTTCATTGCAGAAAAGTGAAGAGGCACTGCGTTGACAGGCTTGTGATAGAGAGAGAGAGAGAGCGAGAGAAAGAGCGCCTCCATCTCTAGATGAGTATTTACAGTCTACTACCCTTACTAGTTAAGAGAGATTGGGGGAGTGCCTTGTGGAGTGGGGTGGGGGGTGTTAGGTGGGGGTTGGTGGGCTTGGTGTGCTGGAGTTGAGCGAGAGAGAAAGAGAGAGAGAGAGAGAGAGATATCAAACACAAGCCCCCTGCTGAGTGTGGAATGGAAAAGCTGCTGGCACCAACATGAATATTTCAGCAGATAGCAAAAACTCTCTGTACCTCTCTCACTCTCTCTCTCTCTGTCACCTTCTCCATCTTCCACTTCCCTCCCTTATCATACTCCCCTCTCCTCAGTTTCTCTGGTTCCTCGGCTCTCTTGTGGAGTGCAGGGTGATAATGAACAGTGTGATAGCAATGGACCATGTCATGGGGGTCATGGGGCGGGGTTGCAGGGTCGGTTGGTCGTGTCGGGGGGGAACAGAGAGAAAAAGAAACCCTCTCAGACTGAAATCGAGAAAGGCGTTTCCCAAAATTAATTGTTAATTGAAATGTGTGTAAGCAGCAGAGTTGTTACATGAAACTGTGATCATTTGGCCTGCGGTAGTAAGACAATAAAACAAATAAAGGAACAAATCAAATAATAGCAAATGACAGTTTTTCACAAAACCCAAATAAGCATGTCTGCTTTTTCTTTCAATAATTTGCCAATTCTTCAGCTGCATTCTTTCCTATTTTCAATTTGGATCTGCAGTATCAATGGGTGTGTGTGTGTGTGTGTGCGTCTGTCTGCTTCCGCTGTAAAAGTCAGATTGTCATAAAATCAGAGCTCTGATTTCATGACAGCATTTTAATGTAGAGCATGCTCCAAAGGTGAGCTATCGCCTGTGGGAGCTGTGTGATGTCAACTTGTTTTGTTTATTTGATTGCAAGAATATTAAAAATAAAACACTCACGTACGTTTGCCTGCATCGCATAAACATAAGTTGCTAGAGTGTTTTTTTTTGTTTATTTTGTATTATTTATTTATTTATTTTATTGTTTATTTTTTTAACAAGTCACTGGAGATGGTGAAAATCATCTAAATACAATTCCGGCTTCATCTCTGAATCTAGCTCACATTTTTTAGTGCAATACATCCAAAATAAACAATACTCTTGGGTTGCCAAGAGTTTGTCATCAAAAACACGAGATGATCATGTGTCCCATTTTAGAAATGTCTGCTTTGTTCTATTCTTGAGAAGTGTTTCAGTATGCAAAATTGTGAGAACACAATTATACTTGTGGAAACATAAATGACGAAGGAATAACAAAGTTGAAGACAAAAAAGACAAAAAGCCTCCATGTTTGTTGGAAGTTTAAAACCAATGAATATACTTTTTTCAGTTACTTACAAATGGTGGTTGTAATGCCCTGCTTGGTTTATCCTCTTTGTTTTGTTTGGGTATCTCCAGATATATTGCTGACGATGCCAAAATCAACAGGCAAATAGCCTGCAACCTAGATAAACTGTACACAAGCAGCCTCATTAATTATATTTGTTTATTTTTTCCATCAGTGTGTGTGCCAAGGTCTCTGCAGCTGGCTGACACATTATTGCCATATTTGTGTCATCCCCACAAAATGAATGAAAAACTCAATTTTGTACTTGTACTACAATGAACCTGAATGTCATCCCAGATATCTACTCTAATTTGTGGTCTAATTTGCACACGCTACACTTGCATACAGTGGGCTTGCTGTAAGGCTGTTTTATTTATTTATTTATTTTTTAATCATGTCATCTTAAATTAATGTAATTCTGATAAATCATGTTTGTGTTCCGTGATTAGGCTCCCTGATTCATATTTAATGACATGTTGGGAGCATCATGCAAAATGAAAAAGTCAAGTGAAGTCAAGTCAAATTTATTTACATGGACTACAATCACAGATAAGTCTCAAAGGGTTTCACGTGTCTACAGTTGACATATATTTACAACATCCCCTCATCTTGACCCCTGGAGGACAAGGCAAACCTAAATAAAAAAAATAAATAAATAAAACAAATGGGAAAAATGAGAAACCTTGAGAAGGGGCCACTGATGGGAGAATTCTATGGGCTGAAATCTGTGCCACTAGAAACTGAATATCATCAATTTGAATGTGAATTGCTCAACTTGAATATTTGAATTGAAAACTGATTTATTCAATTGAAAACTGAATTATTGAATTACATGAATTGTATATTCGCTGTTTAATTTTAATCTAAATTTTTCCATCTGAAATATTTTTTGTTAGGAACTGCATCCCAATAAACTTGAAAATGAATTTAAGGCTTAAAATGTGTTTTTTTAATTCCACCTCACTAAAAATTCAAAACTGCAAATGCTCACATTCAGTTCGCCGAGTAAAAATTCAAGCTTCACTGACAGACATACGAGAACTTTGGGTGCCTCAATGACAGGCATGGGTAAACTACCGCCCGGGGGCCACATACGGCTTGTTAAACGTTTTAATCCGGCCCGCCAAACTTGAAAAAATTAAATGAATAAACCTTGTTAAAGTTTTATTTTCTAAACACTCTGTTTTTTTCAAAGACATATATTTTGTTGTAATGCTTTTGTTCATTTTCATTTAAAATTAAATCTATTTTTTTTCTCCAATAAGGTGAGGTTACCAAAACACTCCATCCATCTGTCCCCTCTGTCACATTTTAGAACCCATTGTGGCCCACCAATCAAAAAGTTTGCCCACTCCTGCTCTACGATGAGCAATGGATTCCAGGTACATAAATCTCCTCGTCGGCCAATCAGCACCATTAGTCATTAGTATTGCTCGCCGCCATTGCATGGAATATAAGATATATATAAAATATAAGCAACGCCCGAGAAATTTCCGGTGAAGAAATCAGCAATCAGCCTTGCAAGTGTCCGATGCTTGCCCCCCTCCCCAGAGGTCTCTTTTGGTCCTGCAAAAGCACAATCAAAGTAAGACGTCTGAGGATGGCGGCTGGCAATACTAATGGCATAGTTTACGGCCTTCAAAACGAAGGGGCTCATTGGCCGACGAGGACATCTATGGACCTGGAATCCATTGCTCATCCTAGAAGCACCTCTATGGGCTGATATTTGTGCCACTCGAAACTGAATCTAAATATCGATTTGAATGTGAATTGCTTAACTTGAATATTTTAATTTAAAACTGAATATTTGAATCTAAAACTGAATTATTGAATTGAAAACTGAATAATTGAATTCCATAAATTGTAAATGGAAAAATTCAGATACAAATTAAATAATAAATATTCATATATTCAAGTTAAGCAATTTACATTCAAATCCATAATATTCAGATTCAGTTTCTAGTGACACAAATATCAGCCCATAGAATCCCCCTTCCAGGATGCAATGGATGGTGAGTGGGCAACCTTTAACACAATATGGTGCGATGAAATGTTAGTTATAATAATGTAAGAGTCCATTGAATAAGATGAAATGCCACAGAAGGACGCCTTCATAGTGGTGGCTCATTATGTAATTTCCATAGCAGCAGCTCCAAGTAGGTGGTCCACCGGAGCTCTTGTCCAAGTCACTCATTGCGGAATACATACGTCAATCATGGCCTGTCACCCTTTCCAAGTAGGAGGGTAGGACAAACAGAGGAAGCGACAGTCAAACAGGCTACCATGTAGTTCAATTAAATGCAAAATGAGTGTTAAGTCAGGTTCGACTTAGGTAGCAGCTCTTAATTTCCATGGGTAGCACTGGAGCCCAAATAAAAAAATGTTCATACTTCTATTTTGCATTTTGATCAAAAAGGGGATATGGCAGATACGTGTGTGATTGCCTGTTGGCTCCCAGGCAGCGGGCAGTCACCCCATTACCATGTTAGTCATTTTTTTCCTGTAGTATATTTTTATTTTCTATCTTTGATGAATGAATACATAAATACAATATATTGTATTATATTACATGTGTAGGGCGTCACACAGGGCGACTGGTTAGTACGATGGCCTCACAGTGCAGAGTTCGTGGGTTCGATTCCGGCTTCCTGTGTGAAGATTGCATGTTCTCCCCGTACCTGCGTGGGTTTTCTCCAGGTACTCTGGTTTCCTCCCACATTCCAAAAACATGCATGGCAGGTCGATTGGACTCTCTAAATTACCCCTAGGTATGAGTGTGAGCGCGGATGGTTGTCCTTCTAATTGTGCCCTATGATTGGCTGGCAACCAGTTCAGGCTGTCCCCCGCCTACTGCCCGAAGACAGCTGGGATAGGCTCCAGCAACCCCCGCTACCCTAGTGAGGAGAAGCGGTACAGATAATAGATGGATGGATTGGATGCATATTTAATTATTTTTTGTACACAATGCATTACTTTAACACTGGAGTGTTTTATAGATTTTTTAGAATGATTTTGTATGTAATCATGTTGTCCAATGTCAAACTATGTCACGATATTTGTTTGTTACTCTGATTCATGTCGCGTCACACCCGACTTGCTGTTTCTCAGTGCTTTCGCGGCATCTGCATTGACTCTCTGTGGGGTCACTTCGCACTTATGGTTAAAAATGCATCCGGTGTGAAAGTAGCATTAGCCATAAGGCCTCGACAGGTTTTGAGAACAATGTCCTGTCTCTCGTCCAAAGTGAGCTGAATCTTCTAAATATAAAAATTACAAGAAATCCTGATCTTAATGGGGGGAGCAATAGGAGGCTTCCGTATCAATTGAGTATTTAAGCTTATTTTTATGAAAATTTATTACTTTGGACAAAAAAAATTGTTTGATCCAACACACGAGATTCTTTGTATTTTCAACAAGCTATCACACCATGCACTCTTATTATGAATGTAGCAAAAAAAGGGAGGGAGATACTAACCTAAAGCAGTAACTAAATTGGAATGGCTTCCAAATTCGAAAGACAATATAGTTTTCTAAATTAGCGCTATTTTAATGAGGCTTTTTTTCGGCACAAATTTGAGTAACAGCAGAAAATGCATTGTCAAAATGCAGTGTTGTGTAACGCTGAGAGGCTGAGTAGTGTCTGCTGGCTGGTCAGGTTACGATCCGCAGATATGGCTACTAGAGGAAGTACTTAACCAGGTCCAAATAACACTACGAACTTTGATAACAGTCACTTTCACCGTAAAACAGCGTGTAAATGTCTGTGTGTGCGTGTGTGGGTATATGTGAGTGTGTTATCAGGGTAGTGCAGACTGTGCAATCCAGTAGGGTGTGAGATGAGACAGTACTTACCATTTGCCATCATGAAAGACTGAGCTCACCATTACACGCAAATGTACCCACACGCGCACACACACACACACAGTTATACTCTCTTAGATCCCTAAACATAAACACTCTCATTCAATGATTCTTTCAATTCTGAAAATTCAAATACGGGCCACCTCTCCTTGCACACCACTGTCTAGAAAGCATTTTTGTAAACGCTTCATCGTGTTTCAAGCTGCATACCGAGTTATGTGGGTATGTGGTTCTTCACATTATTTCAACGATTTTTCTTCAGAAAATAAAAAATACAGTATGCATCAAGCCACTGATGGTGACTCATTCACACTTCAAAATTCAGCAAAGACAGCTTGGATTAAATTGCCACTTCATGATTAGGTTAGAATGTGGGTGGAAAAGGTTTTCTGGCAGTATTTGTGCGCTGTGATTTACTGGCGACCAGCTAGTATACACTACACACCCACAAAAACAAAACAAAACAAAAAAAATAAGTCAAATTTTAAATGCTGCAATTTCTAAAAATTATAGAATGGAATAAAACCTGTTAAAGGATCGTCTTTGTCAGGTTTGGGTTGAGGTGCAGGAGGACCCGAATTCAGGGAAGGAAGGCAAGACTAACTTAAAGGGGCATTTAATGTAACAAAGAAAACATAAAAAAATTGATGAGACAACAAGGAACACCGGGACAAGACGCACAGGGTTGGAGGGATCTGATTGGTCAACACTGGGGAGTGGGACGACAAGAACAGGTCACACAATAAGTGTTAACGACAGACACAGGAGACAAAGGAACACAAGGAAAAACATGAAACTAAATACTCAACCGAAATCAACAAACAGACCATGACAATCTTTATGTTCTGTCTCAATCCCAAATCTTAATTCAAATGTTTGTGTAGTGTGTGACAGTTAATGCAACGTATTCTTGGTGTATCAATTTGGGCCCGTCGTGCAGTATAAGCCATCAGTCAGCCAGACCATTGCAAGCACACTGTTTGCAAAATGTCACAGTTAGTAATGAAAAATAATTTTTGGCCAGCTTTGGTTAACTTTTGTGCAAGCACTGGGAGAACATGGAAACTCCGATTCAAACCTTGAAGACCGCCTTACAACTTTGAGGCAGACTTGCACTTAAAAATTACACTTTCACGATTACTATAAAACTACTACTTTGCCTTCCCTTAATCAGATGTGTTTTTTTTTCTTGGAGAAAGGATAAAACTTCTCAAATTTAGCAGGTGCTTGCATCATTTTAGAGTATGATGAAATTTTTGAGGAAATGAAATGTAGCAATTCGTCATGATGTCAACCGAGACACAGTTGAGCAGATGTCAAAGGATTAAACCGTGCCTGTCTAAGAAAGTGTCACAGAGTAACTTGGTTGATGACCCAAATGTAGAGAAGCAGCAGAGCAAGGCACTAATGTACTGAACAAAACAATTTATTAACAAAAAAGACCTAGCAAGGATACTGGGGAAATCTTTAAATACAAAAATAAGAAAAAAGAAAAAAAACATTTACCATGACACATAACAATGATAATACAACAAGATGGTGACAATGATCCAACAAAGACTGGGAAAAACAGGAAACTAAATACAAGCCACCTGACGAGACAAAGAGGAAAACCTGGACACGACACGAGTGGCTGAGAGAGCTGAGTGGAAGACACACAAGATAGACTGACAAGCTCAGGTGGAATCAAAAGACCGAAGAAGCAAGTCACGACACAAGAAAACGAGCCATAGCAAGAAGAAAACGTAAATATAATATCAACCACAGATGCTCAAGTCAGATCCTTGAAAGCCCCTAACACATCCGATTCAAACGATCAGGATCATTAACAGGCTTCTTTAGACCTTGCTGATTGAGCTAATCATTTGAATCAGGTGTATTGGAGGAGGGAGATATCTAAAACAGCCTCAATAGGGTCTCTCAAGTACCGGACTTGGGCCGGATCTATCTAATCATCTATCCATGATCTGAGCCACTTTTGCTCATACTAGTGAGCGTGCTGGAGCCCATCCCAGCTGTCTGCAGGCGAGGTACAGCCTGAATTGGTTGCCAGCAGGGCACACATAGACAAACAACCACATTGACTCACAATCACACCTAGGGGCAATTTAGAGTGTACAATGAACCTGCCATGCATGTCTCTGGAATGTCGGAGGAAACCGGCGTACCCGAAGAAAACCCAATAGACACAGGGAGAACATGCAAACTCCACACAGGAAGGCCAAAGCCCCGATTCAAACCCAGCATCCCTGAACGGTGAGGCGGAGGTGCTTACCAGGCGTCCAACCGTATCACCTCCCCACAAGATCTCGACAAACACAAATCATAACAGAAAGTTTTTAAAATGTCAGTATTTGACACCATTTGTAAAATACACAAATAGGAAGGTTGACCAGGAGCACCGGCAGAGTTCCTTTCTCTTTCCTGTTCATCCCTAAACTAGATACCAGTGCATTAGCAGAATGCCTCCAACGTAGCAGAAAAATAATATTGATGTGCAACAACGAACAAAAACAATGTGGCCACTAAGATCATCTATCGTTGGTCAAAAGTTGAAATTAGTGGCCCTTTGCAGAAATTAATTGTCATCCAATTGTTGCATTGTTGCAGTTATATTTTGTGTCTCCAAAAACCACAGATTCAACATTTGTGTCACGATCCGCCTGTTCTTGTTGCAGCTGAGTGGGCGTGTTCCGACAGCGGGGCCCGGCCGCGAGCGAGACGCGCTCCCGAGCCATGAAGACCGTGATTACGGACTATTGTCCGCGTCGGATTAGTGTTCCCACGTTGCTCTCAACCTTGTGCTCATGTTATAGTTCTCGCCTCGTTTTTGATCCGTGTATGGTGTATTGTATGTTTATGTTATTTAGGATTCAGCTATTCTTCGGCTCGCTTTTCGTTCTCGTTTTCGCGTTTGGACTTCCCTTACCCTTCGGAGGTGAGCAATTGTCGTTTCGGTCATCTTGCGTTGCAAGCTCTTTTGGTTTCTCGTTTTGATTTCCTGGTGTGAGTTGGTCCACCAGCGTTTGCGTTATCGTCACCCGACGACAGTAATTATAGATATTCCAATTATTACCATAAATTTATAGCAAGATACCTTGCCTATTGGTTTCTGATTGTTTACTAGCGGTCCCAATAAACCTTGCCATATCTCATTTCCTCCTTGTCAGCGTTTTAAGGATCCACATTCACAATTTGCATTCTGAGTGGACAGGCAAGGATAGAGACACTGAATATATGTCAAATAGCTGATACAAAATAGTTTTTGGGCTCTCATACTATTTCAGTGCCATTGCTTTGTGTTCTGTATTTTAGCAGTACATTACATAAAAAATCCATTTCCTTTCCACCAGTTTATTTCATCTATCATTTATGATCGAGTGTTGCCATGTGTCACCATCATGGAATATCAAATCAAACATTTGAATGCGTTGTCAATGGAATGCTTTTTGGGTGGTTCAAGGAAGCTCTTGAATATTCTTTGAAATGATCCTTGAAGTTGTGGTCACGCAACTCAACTCAACTATTTATATAGCAGCTGAACGGAAGTGGCCCATTTTTCACAAACATTTTTTAATCCATTCATGAAAAACGCCTAATTTTAATGAGGGATATGGCCTTGCCCCCCTCTGCTCTCTCCATGTGACTGAAAGAGTCACTTCAGGGACCGATTACCAACTCTCCATTGGAAATCATTGTACTTTCAATGCTTTGAATAAAGATCCATGCCCGCCTGCTGACTGCCTGCTGCCCGCTGTCAGTCTTCTTCTGCCTCCTGAGACTTGACATGACTTTCCCGTAGCTAAATGTCAGAAATACGGTAGTATTTTACTATATTATACTGTATATAATATTTCAATATTAATGGTTCAAGGAACAAATCACACAATACTACATATACTACAAATCACAGAATTATTTACTTAAACCGTGACTTTTGCACATACCTGCGCACACGTATTTTTTTTTTAATAAATGCAGGACCCTCTTTGAGTGCTCACGGTCATTTTCAAGTGAAGATATTCTCAGGAAATAAATAATTTTAAATATAACTCATCATAGATGCACCTTCCCCCAGCCACGGCCATTAATCGCACAATTATTGATGAATATTATGACAGTAACGGCACTGTCTTTGCTATCCATTCATCCATTTTCTGAATCACTTAACCTCACCAAGGTTATAACAGCGCAACAAAGTTGCCGTTTGTTGTCGTCTTCTCAATACTGGACATCATAAACCGATGATGAAAAAAAATACAAAAAAATAAAAATACAAATTAATTGCATCCTCAAATCATGAGAAATGAGACAATGGAAAAAATGCATTTCATTTTCAGAATCGTTTAAATGGAAAAAACAGCAGGTGCTCCTCTGTGGTGGAGTTAAAATGACCAATTTTGCGCATGCTGATCTCTGGGCTCTCGTCAGATTAGACCAGTAACAGTAATAATAATAGTAGTAATAATTAATTTATGTACTTATTCAGATAGTTTTATGCGTGCATGAATGAAATACGATGACATCCACCACACCTCTGTGGAGTCTTCCTGCACCTTGATCAAATTCATCCAAACCATGTTACAATGCCTGCACCAATACTCAGACATAGTTCCAACATGGGGTAGAGTTGAGTCTACTTTCAGCCATCAAATTGACAGGCTAATGTCACAGGAAATGCCCTCGGAAGGCCAGAACGCCCACAGAGATTAACCGAATTCCCAAACAAGTGCATTGAGGCTTGCGTTGGCACAAAAATCAGGATATGCATGTTTTGAGCGCAGCTGTGCTGTTGCTGAATATGGAGCCCTATATTTTCTTTACAACAATTCCTCAGTGTCTGGATCTGATGAAAACATGGTTTTTTTTTTTAAACATGGTTGTAAACGTACCCATTACGCTGTTGTTAGACAGCCCTATAGTCACAACGAGAGCATATTTTGTACTTTTTGTTTTTTTATGGACTAGAAGGTGATAGGCTGTACAGTTGTCTGTCAAGCTTAAAAACTCATATAAACACATGACACAATTTCAAACATGTTTTGCTTAAACAACTGGAAATGTTCAGACTTACGTTACTACAATACCACCGACAGCCTGATTCTTTTTAAAATTTTATTTAAGTTTTTATCCAAGATATTTTATTGATCTAAATTCGATTGTAAATGTTGGGCTGTGCCATTAATCAAAAATCAGTTACGATGATTACATTGAACAATTACCAATTTGGCATAATCGTAAAAAAATATTATATAGCATATGTTCATCCATTATCTTAACCACTTCTCCTCACAAAGGTCGCCTTGTAACATTTAATACTAAAAAAATAAATAACAGCATGTATCGTATAAGATGATATCGGAATACTCTAGACGCAATATTGGTATCGCATCGGAAGTGAAAAATGTATCGGGACACCCTTCTAAATTAGAGTATGGTTTCCTTGTATAAACAATCATTGTATTTGCTATACACTGATAAACTGCCATACTGTTGTAACAGCTAAAGAATTTCAATAAAACCCCCAAATTTGATATATCTTTTATATACTTCATATATACTCACTATAGCATTAGAAATTGGAAAATGAGTACTATTTTACCAATATTTTATACATAATAACATTTGCTAGGGCGGGACGATGGCCTCACAGTGCAGAGGTTGTGGGTTTGATTCCGGCTCTGGCCTTCCTGTGTGGAGTTGCATGGCAGGTTGATTGGAACACTCTAAGTTGCCCCTAGGTATGAGTGTGAGCGCGGATGTTTGTTTGACTATGTGTGTCCGAGGATTGGCTGGCAATCAGTTCAGGGTGTACCCCACCTACTGCACGAAGACAGCTGGGATAGGCTCCAGCACCCCCGCGACCCTTGTGAGGAGAAGCGCTACAGATGGATGGATGGATGTTAGAATAGACTTGCTCAAGTTATATTACTAAACTGAATAACGATAGTCAGCAAAGGTAGTTATGAGAATGTATGATTCATTTATGCCAAACATAGGTAACATGGTAAAATAACTTCAACATAGCGTACAGAGCATCCTTCCATCCATCCATTATCTATACTGCTTATCCTTACTAGGGTCGCGGGGGGCGCTGGAGCCTATCCCAGCTATCTTCGGGCAGGAGGCAAGGTAAACCCTGAACTGGTTGCCAGGCAATCGCAGAGCACACATAGACGAACAACCGTCCGTGCTCATTCTCATACCTAGGGGTAATTTAGAGTGTTCAATCAACCTGCCATGCATGTTTTTGGAATGTGGGCGGAAACCGGAGTACCCGGAGGAAACCCACGCAGGCATGGGGAGAACATGCAAACTCCATACAGGAAGGCCGGAGCAGGGATCGAACCCACAACCACTGCTGTCTCACACTGTGAAGCCATCGTGCTAACCAGTCGGGCCACTGTGCCCCCGCGTACATTGCAACGTGACAAATTCAACATGTGCACTTGAATAAAACAAATGCAAAATCAATCAAAGCAGGGCTCTAGACTGTTTTAGAATTGATTGTAAATGGGTAGACCAACTTTTTCACTTGGTTGTACCAGCTCTGAAGTTGCTAAATATGCCAACTTGCAGATATTCACTTCCTGCAGGACCCTGTTTGAGTGCTGATGGTTATTGAAGATATTTTCAAGAAAATATATGATTTTAACGAAAAGAAGACAGAAGTTATGGTATTCGGTCCCAGTGGCCCTTCTACATTCCACCCAGACCGGCAAATCAGCGATTTTGTTCGATCCAGCTTCTTTCTTCTTAGGCAGCTGGCAAAAGTAAAGCCCTTTCTTTCCCAGCAGCATTTAAAAACAGTAATTCATCCATTTGTTACATCTAGTCTAGATTACTGTAATGCGCTTTATTTTGGAGTCAGCCAGTCCTCCCTCACGTGCCTCCAAAAATGATGCTGCTCACCTTTTGACTAAAACTCGGAAGAGGGAGCACATAACCCCAATTCCGGCCTCTCTTCACTGGCTCCCAGGACACTTTTGAGTTCATTTTAAGATACTGCTGTTTGTCTTTGAATCTTTAAATGGCCTCGCCCCAGCGGACTTCTCCGAGCTCCTCCACCCATTCGCACCTGCCCGCTGCCTCAGGTCTGCGGACCAAATGCTGCTGGAGTTACAGAGGACTAAGCGCAGCCTCAGTTGGGCTCGTGCCTTTTCTGTTGCCGGTCCATCCCTCTATAATGACCTTCTATTAAATGTTAGGCAAGCCCCCTCTCTGTCCACTTTTAAAAGTCTTTTGAAGACATTTATATTTTTCAGCTTTCAACTCAACATGAGATTGTCACAGTTCTGGTGTTCTTCAAGTATCTACTGTATGTGTTTTAATTTGTATTGTAATTTGCTGCTAATTTATATTCCACCATCTGGAAAGTGCTTTGTTACAGCGCCAGCTGTTGTGAAATGCCCTATATAAAAAAAGTTGTATTGTATTGTATTGAGTTAATATCCAGCAGCAGTGTAAATGAAGTTGAAAAGGAAAAGGCACGGCCGTTCGTCCTCACACTCCCGCCCGCGTGTGCGTGCACGTTTTATTTATTTGTTTTTTGCCGTAACTAAATATGGTAGTTGTATTGATAACATGGGCTATGCACGCTCGCTCTCGACGCTGTTGGATACAAGAACAGGATCAGATTCTCAAATGGACTGCTTGTCTATGAGTGATAATAACGAAGATTTTGTATATAGTCCAATAAAATAATAATGTAATGGGTTTCTTTGGCTCATATCTGGACTCGATCCAATCCAAATATCAGATTGAGACAGCCCTACTAATTTATACATTTGCACATTTTTCATTGTTTTAGGATAAAATAAATGTTCTTTTTCGTAATATTGTTTACATTATATATATATATATATAATATATATATATATATATATTATACCTTTTTTGTTTATTTTGTACACAAAAAATCGTTTGAATAATCGGGATTTTAATCATGACTAAAATTATTGTGATTAATATATTTTTCTTAAACCAGCAGCCCTATGTTTTACATAATAATAATAATAATAAAGCATCAGGCTTATATGAAGCTTTTTTGGACAACTGGACACTCAAAGTGCTCACAATGGATACATTATTCATGCACTCACGCATTCTTACCCTAGTGGCAATATACAACGTATGTAGCCACAGCTGCCCTGGGGCGCCTACGACCAGCACCAAACATTCACACCCAGCCGTACACCAGCGTGAGTGGCACAAGGGGCAAGGTGAGAATTTAACTTAACGAGGTCATGCTTTAATTATTCCTAATGTCGTCAGTATATTAGAGGTATTTAAAAAAATAACAAACTATACCATAGTTTATCGTGATAATTTGTGGTTCAATATATCATCCGCAAAAAATGTATCACAACTGGCCTACCAATAAACAATAGTACAGTAGAGTAACAAAAATGAAAATTCCATCTGAAGCCAGTCGAATTCTCTAACACCAAGTTTAACAAGTTTGCTGGGGGGAACCCTCTAACCTTTAGATAACCAATGACTGATGTTCTTTAAATGTTTGGTGTTAGTAGGGTTTGGAGTATCTGAACAATTTGAAACATCTGGAGAACATTCGGCGAATGTTTGCGATTTGAAAGAAAACACGATGAGAATGTAACATTTGTTACCTTCGCGAATGCAACTGCAGTCCATTTCGCATCCATAAGTTGAACCCATTGCTTATGTGAAATAGGTACATAAGGTTAAGGCTCTCAAACGGCCTTCACTATGCTCTGGGCCAAAGGCTCTCAAAGTGGGATTTATTTATTTTTTTTTACACTTGTTTTAGCCAACTATCAGACAAATTATCAAATTCCAGCACAGAAACCAGTACAAACTTTGACGATTAAACTCTGATGTGCTACAGCTGATCTCTTTTAAACTAACTAAAATAAACTCATCTTGATTTGGGACTAAGTAGTGTGTCGCTCTGTTTCTGCCAGTTCAATGCTTTGGGGAACAGCACCATCGTCCCATAATTTATCATTCAAACAGCCTAGCGGGCATGGTTGGCATATGCCAACTATTTTCATCGGCCTATGGGGATGTTATAATTGAGCCCCGAGTGGTTACTCAAATGCCCAGAAAAGTCAAGCTAAGCAATTATGTTGACTAAAAAGGACAAACACAATTTTTGTCGTGTGACATTCATGTATCAGCTTATTTCGTCTTTTCCATTTGAGTTCTCGCTGTGCACAATAGCGGACACTCTGGAGATAGGCTGTAGTCAACTCTCGTTTGCTACTCTCTGCTCCAACCATTGTCTTATTCAATAATAATTAAAGAAAAGGAAAAAAAATCATCATTTATTCTTGTAGGACACTCAAACCTTTGAGGATTTAGTTGCTTAGCCAATAAGGCTGTTCAGATTAAATTTTAAAACAAAACCTGTGAGGAAGGATTTCCCATTCTGGTTTGCACAGCTCTGTCGTTTCTCACTGTTTTGTGCTGCTTACAAAAAAGAAAAAAAAGAACATTGTCACCGTCCTCTAGTTCAATTGTTCAGCATATATTGTCTGATTAGACCACATATTGTTTCAGCAATCACTTCCACTGTATGTCTAATTGTATAAGTGTCCAATTTGTAATCTGGTGTGATAGATATCTCTGCAGAGGACATTGGAGGGGATAGCAGAGATAGAATGATAAAACAAAGAGAAAGAAAGACCTGACTGCTATCTTTTTGTCTTCTCAGGGGCCCTGCCTGACTCTAATAGACGGCACTCAATTATCCACTCATTAGTCAGCAAATGGGAGAGGCCATTGAAAGTGGTGTTAATGGAAAGTAGCCAACCTCTTTGTCTTTTTTTGCAGTCTGACACTTTTCAGATATGCAGTGTTGTGCATGTCCATGTTCAACTTTTTACTATTTTACCGCCAACCTTGTCAGGCAGCTTAATTCACAAGAGTGAGTGTATTTAAATTGAACCAAGCTTTAAACTGAAACTCATGACCAGCGAATTTAAACCAGCAGTCTCCAACTCAATTTGTGTGGGGGTGCTGAAAATATTTCCTGTGTGTGTCTGGTTCGCATCAAGAATAAAAAAAATTAAATAAATAAAAAATCCCATCTTTATTATTGAGAGTTGAGAACATAACAGTTTTTCCGAAAGTGAACACAATTGTCATCAGAAGGCTGAACAACATAGATAAATGAATCATATTACATGGTCATAGGCAGACCCATCACCAGACGTCAGTTTTTAAGGGACATCAAATGCATGAGGTGATCCTCCCATTATTATTACCCTACAAACAGCTGCACGCGTGTCTACTTGAATGCAACAGTGTAAACATACAGCTGTGATCAAAATTGTATACACTTGTGAGCTAGTGTGTGCCATGATTGGGTATAAAATGAGTTTCCCTGAATTGCTCACAAGCAAAGATGGGGCAAGGTTTACCTCATTGTGAACAAATGTGTGACAAAATAGTCAAAACAGTTTAAGGTCAATGTTCACGTAGATTTCATCAACTACGGTCAATTATTTACAAACTATATGCAAATGATTATCCATGTCAGAAACATGCCTTACAAATGATTACTTCAGTATTTACAAATACTCAGCTAATGCTTATTAGTGTGTACTTATTATGAAATGTTAACTATTATTCAGAATCAGACAATCCCAAAAGTTAAGATTACCACTTTCAGAAGAAATCTTTTTTAGAAAATGGGGCCTCTTTTTTCAAACAAGCATTTTGACGATCCTTTGTTCTTGGATCAAGTAGCTCTTTCCCCTGTAACTCTCGCTTGCTTACTAAATTACAGGCTTGTGATAGTTACATCACTGAAGTGTTTAACTCTAGTGGGTTACATCTACAACTCAGATTTTTCTCTGATGGAGTGATTAGAACAGATACTTTATTGACACAAAATGCATTCCTGAAGTATCGTTCTTTATGACTTTATTATGGCATAACAGAAAAAGTGACCAAATCTGCTGGCTCAAAAATACTTACAGCAATGCTAGTTTCGGTTACATGTCCCTTTGCCATTTTCACTTCAATTAGGCGCTTTTGGTAGCCATTCACAAGCCAATGGAAAACTAGTTAAATCTTTGATCACTCCTCTTGACATAATTGGTGCGGTTCAGTTGGCTTTCTGACTTGGACTTGTTTTTTTAGCATAGTCCACATGTTCTCGAAGGGGTATAAGTCAGGACTTAGGGAAGGCCATTCTAAAACCTTAATTCGAGCTGGGTTTAGCCATTCCATTACACCTTTGATGTATGTTTGAAGCTATGGTCTTCAAGAATTTTCCCGTTTACTCTCTTTAATTTGCAGCAAAACAGCTCCACAGCATAATACTACCATTACCATGCTTGGCAGTAGGCATATTGTTCTTGGGGTTAAAAGCCTCAACTTTTCTCCTCCATCCATATTGTTGGGCATTGTGGCCAAACTGTGACGGTTCGGGTTGGGGAGGAGGGCCTGGCAGTCTCTGATTATTTGCAGGTTCGCGATCCTTCCAGCCAGGCTCTCCTCCGGAGAAAGTGGGCGTCGGCTCCGGCGCACCTGCGGCTCGTTGTCAGCAATCAACGGGCAGCATAAGAACCAGCCACGCCAGGAGCTCGACGCCGGATTATCTCGTCATCTCATGTGGTACTGGCCCATGTCACGTCACGCTTCTCGATCGCCCGATTCCTTGTGCCCTCGTGCTTGTCTGACTTCCGTGCTCTCTGTTTCCCCGTCCAGCCGACCCGTGCCCGTCCGGACCCGCTCCTCCCGCAACCGCTCCCGAGTTCCTGCCCGGAGCTCATCCCGCCAGCGCTCTCTGCAACACGCCGTGCCCGGGCTTCCGCCGCGCCGCGTCTTCCGCACCGCCGCCTGCCCGACCGCACCTCCCGGTGCACCCCGCTCCGACGCCTGCTCGTCCGCACCTCCCGGTGCCCACCGCTCCGACGCCTGCTCGTCCGCACCTCCCGGTGCCCACCGCTCCGACGCCTGCCCGTCAGCACCCCCCGGTGCACGCCATCCCTACACCTGCCTTACGGTGCTCTGAGAGAGAACGGGAGAAGATGAGAATGTCGTCAAGGTATATGAATACGAACCGGTTGAGCATGTCGCGGAAGACGTCCGTCATTAGGGCCTGGAAGACGGCGGGGGCGTTGGTAAGGCCGAAAGGCATCACCAAATACTCGAAGTGTCCCAGGGGTGTATTGAACGCCGTCTTCCACTCGTCCCCCTCCCGGATGCGGACCAGATGGTACGCGTTCCGCAAGTCCAGTTTGGAGAACACCTGGGCCTCACACAGGGGTTCGAATGAGGGATCGATGAGGGGGAGCGAGGATTTGTTCTTGACCGTGATCTGGTTCAAAGGTTTGAAGTCGATGCAGGGGCGGAGCGAGGCATCTTTCTTCTTCACGAAGAAGAACCCCGCTCCCAGGGGGGAAGAATAATCCGGCCAAGCCAATGGACCCAGCGACCCCGGACTCCCTGGGAGAAGCGCTCGCCCACCAGGGCAGCTTGCTCGAGCGCCATGAGAGGATCTTGCAGGAGTGCCCGGGCTCCTTCCAGGCCATCAATCGCCAGCTCACGCACCTCTCGAATCAGGTGGGCTCGCTCGCTTCTCTCTCCAACCTCCCCAGTTACGCGGCCCCGGCTCCCCCGGCCGCCGCGCCGCCTTACGCGGGCGGTCGGGAGCCCCACGTCCCTAGCCCCAAACCCTACTCCGGGGACTTGGGCTCGTGTAGCCAGTTCCTGCTCAGCACTTCCCTGGTTTCGATCTACAGCCCCACAGCTACTCCACCGATCGGGCCAAGATCGCGTATATGATCAACCTGCACCGCGGCCGCGCCGCCAAATGGGCGACCGCGCTGTGGGAGGCGGCGTCGCCGGCGATGTCCACCTACGCTGACTTCTGCCAGGAACTGCGCCGCGTCTTCGACCACCCGGTGCAAGGGCGCGAAGCATCGCGCCGACTCCTCTCCCTCCGACAAGGCTCCCGCTCCGCCGCAGACTTCTCGGTCGAGTTCCGTATCCTGGCACACGAGAGCCGCTGGAACGAACCGGCTCTCCGCGAGGTGTTCCTGAACGGGCTGACCGACGCCCTCAAGGATGAGCTGGCCGTTCGCGACGAGACCTCGACCCTCGAGGAGCTGATCATCCTGGCCATCAAGGTGGACCACCGGCTTCGGGATCGGCAGGCCGATCGGTCCCGACGACCACCCAGGGCCGCCGTCCATGCAGCAACCCCCCGCGCCGAAGGCCGCCCGCCGTCTCCGGTCCAGCCCACGACCGGCTCGGACGAACCCATGCAGGTGGAAAGGACTATCCTGGATCCCCAGGAGCGCCAGCGACGCCTGTCCCATCAGCTCTGCCCTGGGTCGAATTCGCCCACAACTCTCTCTGCACCACGGCCACAGGTATTGACCCCCTTCATGGCATGCTTTGGATACCAACCTCCTTTGTTCAAGGACCAGGAGCATGCCGTGGCCATTCCCTCCGTCGAGGAGCACCTCCGAGGGGTCTGGGCCGAGGTGAAGGCCGCACTCACCCGGACGGCCCAGAGGACCAAGCGCCTGGCCGACCGTCGCCGATCTCCAGCCCCGGACTACCAGCCCGGCCAGATGGTGTGGCTCTCCTCACGCGACCTCCCCCTCCTGGTCGATTCACGTAAGCTGGCTCCCCGTTTCATCGGTTCCTTTCCCCATCGAAAAAATTATCAACCCGTGCTCCGTCCGGCTTAAGCTCCCCGACTCCCTCAAGATCCATCCTACCTTCCATGTCTCCCTCCTCAAGCCGGTATCCTCTAGCCCACTGAGCCCTCCGACCGTCGCCCCCCCACCCCCCCTGATGATAGACGACCACCCGGCGTACACCGTATCCAAGGGCCTGGATGTGCGGCGCCGTGGCAGGGGGTTCCAATACCTCGTGGATTGGGAGGGTTACGGTCCGGAGGAGCGCTCCTGGATCCCGCGCAAGCTCTTCCTCAACGACGCCCCCATCAGGGAGTTCTACGCGCTGCACCCGGACAAGCCGGGTAGGACGCCAGGAGGCGTCCGTTAGGGGGGGGGGGGGTACTGTGACGGTTCGGGTTGGGGAGGAGGGCCTGGCAGTCTCTGATTATTTGCAGGTTCGCGATCCTTCCAGCCAGGCTCTCCTCCGGAGAAAGTGGGCGTCGGCTCCGGCGCACCTGCGGCTCGTTGTCTGCAATCAACGGGCAGCATAAGAACCAGCCACGCCAGGAGCTCGACGCCGGATTATCTCGTCATCTCATGTGGTACTGGCCCATGTCACGTCACGCTTCTCGATCGCCCGATTCCTTGTGCCCTCGTGCTTGTCTGACTTCCGTGCTCTCTGTTTCCCCGTCCAGCCGACCCGTGCCCGTCCGGACCCGCTCCTCCCGCAACCGCTCCCGAGTTCCTGCCCGGAGCTCATCCCGCCAGCGCTCTCCGCAACACGCCGTGCTCGGGCTTCCGCCGCGCCGCGTCTTCCGCACCGCCGCCTGCCCGACCGCACCTCCCGGTGCACCCCGCTCCGACGCCTGCTCGTCCGCACCTCCCGGTGCCCACCGCTCCGACGCCTGCTCGTCCGCACCTCCCGGTGCCCACCGCTCCGACGCCTGCTCGTCCGCACCTCCCGGTGCCCACCGCTCCGACGCCTGCTCGTCCGCACTTCCCGGTGCCCACCGCTCCAACGCCTGCCCGTCAGCACCTCCCGGTGCACGCCATCCCGACACCTGCCTTACGGTGCTCCCCTCCGGGCTTGCCGCCCTTCCTCATTCCCCAATAAACCCTGTCTCAAACACTCCTGTCGCTCTTGGGTCCTCCTTCCCTCTCACCCGGTTCGCGCAACCGCGACACAAACAGCACAGTTTTTGTTTCACATGACCACTGGACATGTGATCTGTTGCAAACTTCATTGGATCCTTAAGGTGCTACTTTTGGAGCAAGGGCATCTTTCATGCACAGCAGTCTCTCAGTTCATGGTGATGCAAAACACACTTGTCTGTGGACACTGATGGCTGTGTTCCTGCAGCAGGCACCCAGCCACACAAAAAAACAACTTGTTGACTGCTATAAGTTACTTCCCCCATTCCTCATTCGTCACAAAGACCGTAGTCGATTCGAATCTCTATGCGCACTTACTGCTGTCAAGGCAGGAGCTGCAATATAACCAAAGGAATGAAGTTTTGTCTGAGGAGCCTTGAGAAAAGGAAAACATTTTAAACAACAACATTGGCCCAACTTTTACTCGCTGGCGTGAACTCAAAGACAAGGAGGGCTCTGTTCCTGCTGGACTAGTCGCTTCTGATACTCAAATCAAAAATTATTATGCTATGTTAGCTATCCTAAATGTGCATGGTTGCGAAAAATAGCCATCGGCTTGAGAGTTCACAGTTCCACTCTGACACGGACAGCCACGCTATCAACTCAAAAATACTGTATACAGAAAAAAATAACAATACTACGTACTGGATGTATTTGTCCCTTGATTCACATCTGTTTAATGTCAATAAAGTGAGAAAATGATTTGTTGTATACATTTTATAGAAGAACTTAAAATATGTTGTGTCATATCATTATCGTGATATAAAATGGCCTATACTGTGATTTTCCAAAATGCCCAGCGATAATCCTCAGCATGTTGGCACGGATTTCTTCATGCAGTTGGAGTGTCCTTCTGATCAACAAATAAATTATTTTGTCTCCCATTTTTTTTAAATTGGCTGTTCTCATTGCGACCTTTCTTGTCATGGCAGATTTTGAAAAAGAAATGACTCGGTCTTCACTTAGTGTCACTTCAGAATTAGGTTTTGCCGAAAGCTGTCATGCATCTGAGGTATGGTAATCCATAAGTGGTTTAAAAAAAAAAAAAATCACAAAATGCCCAGGGTAACGGCACGGCAGAAAAGGTGGTGCGACACTAACATTAAACTTTGATGTCAAGTAAGGGGACCGCAAAATATTGTCCTGAGGGCCTTAAATGAGCTGCGAATTTGAGACTACCCTGATTTAAACGATGAAGGGGGGCCACCGTTTTTCATCAGTGCTACTAGTGCAGCCACATAGACTGCACACTTGCTAACTAGATCAGTGACAAAAAAGGCATTTAAAACAATGACAAAATAAGTGCATGTCTTTTTTTTTAACCAATTTGTGAAAGACTAGTTTGAAGAGATCATTCAGCCAGGATGGTCCATTTCACAATAACTAGCTCAATAAATGTATTCCTTTATCCGGTACATTATACTAACTAGCATTTTTTATTTTATCTATTTGTTTCTGTGATATTTGTGAACAGATGATTTGAAAACCGCCCCTGAATATGGCCACGCCCCCTCTCCTTCCTCTACGTCTTGGTGGGCGTCACGCCAAGGACCCATCAAAATGTATCCATTCAAAGTCAAATAATGTCAAAATTGTTAAATATACAATTTCATTTAGAAGCGTTAGCTTGACTTACTTTTTTTCACCAAGGCCACTCGAGGCTAGGCCTACACCACTCATCCAAAGATGACGCATCCAGTCCTGCCACACTCTTTCCATCCATCCATCCATCCATCCATCCATTCATCCATTTTCTGCAAGGCATATCCTCACTAGGGTTGCGCAAGGCTGTGCATCGATGAGGTGTTTATGAAGTAACAGGTCTAAAACAAGTCCTGATTGAGTAATATATTCATTCTGTATGGATACATTTATGTATTCTCGCGACCTTGGTGCTTATTTAGTAAAAATGCTACATTGGTGTGTGGCGTAAAAGCTTCCTGGTTGTGGAAGGTGCATTGAACATAGTCTGAAGTAAATTGAGGTACTAAATTGTCAGTTCTCATTGTCTCGCATACTCAGCATAGTATTTTTTTGGTTGAGTATTTATACAATCAGCTTCAATAAAAGAGAACATAACAGTCCAGACAGAGTTCTTCAAGAACACAAGCCAATCAAAAGGCATAGAATGAAGCTAAAGCTTATCAACCATATGCCTTTTTTACATAACAAAGCATATTTCAACAAAGGAAATTATTTACTACACGATTTTGGCTCTGCTATCATCGCTTCTCCCCCTTGGCTCATTCTAAATTTCTGAGAGTATACTTTGCACCGTTCAGAAAATCATACTCGGCAAGGTGTGTGTCGTGTGTACACGTGTGGGCAGATTTGTAAGCGTGTGTTTGTGTTAATCTAAATGACAAATCCTCTCAAGTACCCACACACACTTTGAACTGGAGCTGAAATACAAACTAAATTTCACATTCTCCTCCTGGAGATGGATTTCCAGTTAAAGACTCTATGGTGCAGACAGACTAATATGTGTGTACCAACCGGCCACAATATTGTGTACAATAAATAACTAACTCATAAATCCTCTTTACAAAAATAAAGGTATTTATATTGATGTGGCTAGGTTTTACAGTCGTGTATTTTTTGGATTCTAGATCACATTTTATTCGATTCTGCTGCACCATTCGATTATATGATTATATCATGTTGTCATTAGATTATACTTCTATAAAATATTAGATATACCTGATAAGAGCATAATTCTTTTCACACATTTTAATAAATTCATTCCTCTGTTGGCCACATTAATATTGTTTGGGATAACATTGATTTTGTTTTCCTTTAATTTTCCCCAATATTGCCTAGATCTCTCATTAAATGATATCTGACTCGCCGATACGGCATTGCTAACAAATAACTTCTTCAAATGTGAAGACTTCACATCAGATCCTTAGAATAAAATGTTAGGCATAGAATAGGAATGAATTGAATTGGCTTTTTTTGTCATTGCACACTGTACAAATTCTAATTTATAATGTTGAAAATGCCTATGTGTGTGTGTTTGTGTATGTATGTTCTTTGTGTAATTACGTTTGTGTGTATGTTGTTACTTTGTATACATAATTGTTTACATAATTGATGAGTATGATAATGACACAATCTGGCGCTGGGCTTTTGTGGGTGTTTGTTTGCACACTCGGGTATAGGTCGGCAGTGTGAGCTGGATGTTCAGGGGCCAAGGACGGCCATCATCTTGGCACTGATATTTGACCATTGACAGCACTTTGTTCCACATTGGAAAGACTGTGAGACACACAGACAGGTAGACAGACATGCTGGCAGCATATGGTGCAAGACAAGAGACCTGTGGGCCCATGTGCTGGGTAGAAAAACAGTTAATCATCCATCTCTGCTCTGATGCGATGCGTCTCTGTCTCGGTCTCTCTCTTTCTCTCTCTCTTCCGTCTGTATCCCCTGATCCCCCGTTGGCATATGTTATGTTAGGTTGGCTGTGTGCCACATGCCAATCTGATGCCCTCGGCACTACTGCGGCCCCATGCCACCTGTGCCACTCTCCTCTCCCACTGCAGCCGCTTGCTCAAAGTAGATAATCTGATGATAAATTGCAAAACATAAATGATTTTATTACAACTAGCATTAATAAATAAATCTGCGAAATACGCTTGAACAAAGACACTACACACTCATGCATGGTTCTACATTTCAGGCATGTATGCATTACTGACTTGGTTGCCAAAAGCTGTGAAGCCACAGTATAAAACTTGTTGTTGGGCCAGCACAAAAATAAAACCATGATTTATGTTTCATTGATTGGAATACCAGCATTTTCTTGTATTCCAAAGGACACAAATTTTTAGGATCAATAATAATTACTTCTGTGCTTGTAAAATAACCAGCTTTAAATTGTTGTTGTCGTCTTGTGCTGGTAGCACAACATATACGTAAACGGCAGTGATTCCAACCACTACATTAGTGTTCTGTGAGAAATTATAGATTATGATGTGGGAAATTAGCCAATTATACTTAATTTGTCTTAAAATAATTATTTATCAATTCTAAACATGTTCACTTATTTACTCCTTACAATGTATATTTGTTCATTTATCTATGCCAACATAGTGACAGACAGAACAATTCAATGCCTGTAAGACGGGGTGGGAAAACCTTTTGATTGGCGGGCCACAATGGTTTCTAAAATTAAACAGAGGGGCCGGACCAGGATCAGATGGAGTTTGCCCACGCCTGCTTTAAGTTAATAGATGCCAGAACCTGTAAAGCCCCCTGTTACCATTCGATGGGATATCTTTGTGTTTAACTTTATGGGCCCAGTTCAATCACTGAGTAAATTGTACAAGATCATTATTTCAGTAAATATATTTTTTGAGACATTTTTGGCAAAATATTTTTTTCCTCACGTAAAACACATATATGGCTTGCCTCAATAATAGTTGGGAAAAACTGACATAAGGTATGCCCACTGCCATAAGTGCACAAAATTGCAAACCATATTGTGAGACTGTTTTTCCTCTGATATCATCTTCCTAAGGCTGGGTTTGAATCACGATTCATATTGAAAGTCAATTTAGTTGGGATGAAAGGCGATAAGATTAAAAGATGTTTGTTTGTGCACGAGTGAGGGAGAAGAGGCAAAAACACAGAGCTGCGGGTTGCATACGAGCTGGGCAGCTAAGCAGAAAGAGGAATAAAAAGACTGTTATCTGGTCCGTCAAAAGAGCACATTGACATGTGCACAGTGTAACTTCAGGCTACACTTTTGTTCAATCACCGTGTTGTTGACAAAACTCTAGTGGGCCACGCACAGTATCAGACAGCAGCCATGTATTCGGCCTTCTGTGGAAACCTCATTCATCTGCTGAGCTCCAAGCAACCCTACACATTACGAGAGAATGACAACTGTGATATTTCCAAGTAACCTTTTTTTTTTTTGTCATCATCTGTTAAATTTTCAGCAGTAGGTGTTCCAGGTGAGCTCAAGCTAATCCCCAAATTCTCAGACCAACTATACCACAGCTGACCAAACACACACATTTGGATGGGTCAGTTAGCTCGGTGGGATGGAGCACACCTGACCCCTCTCCAGCACGGGAGGTTACCGATTTAGGTACTTGCACGCACACACACACACACACAGCTCAAGCACATATTCAGTCACAATGTGACAATTAATGAGCTAATTCTACCACACCTGACCCACACACACTCAGGTGCCCCGGTGAAAATCTCGGTTGGCCAAAGGAATCTGTGGAGAGTTAATTGGATCAGCTGTTAGTTGCGGAGGCCAAATGTTTGATGGGTATGAGCCAGAATAGACTGACTAGAGGCGGAATAATAAATGAGGTAGCTGAGTGAAAAACAACTCAATAAGATACACTCAGCAGACACGTTAGGTACACCTGCACAATCCAATACAGTTCTGGCCATACAGCGATTGACATGCTTATAGAAAATGTTTCTTTATTTCATTTCTGGGACACACAGAGAGAGAGAGTACGAAAAACATGTTTGTATTTGTGTTTTTATTACAAATGCTATGAATAAATAAAACAATAAATGTAATCTTTTTTTTTTTTGGATAAAGCTCTTTAAGGTCTGCTGACATACTTAATGTTGTGGCCGCACGGTGGTCTTTGATAATAAAACTAAAAAAATTACAATGTTGAATCAATTTTAATCATGAATCTAAAAAAATATTTAAAATATATTATAATAGTAGACCTACTGCTGTCATTAAAGTACAACAAACAATAATAGACTATAGTGATAAAAGGTTTAAAGGTACTGATGGAATTATGCAGGGCAATGATTTATTTTGTTTACTGCAACCTATCTTGGCTCCTCTCGCTTAAGATTTGAGGCATGCCTGGGCCCGTGCATCCAATTAAAACAGCCTGTCTCTGCAGTTGTGACTTATCAGCCAGTTAGACAGGTAAACATGAAAAACATGCATTGATAGTGAACAATTACCAGAAATAATGAACTTTATTGATTGTTTGTAATAAATGGATGTGTTTTTGGGTGAAGGGGGCAAACAAGAAAAGATTATTGTGCTTAAACGTCCACATTTCATTAAAGAGACCAACAGCAGCATCGCCCTTAGTGACAGTATCATGGCTATAAAGCATCTGACAGATAATTGAGGCAGCTTCGCAGACTTCACAGAGAGCAACTGTTAATGGCTCAATGTTTATCAAACTTGTATGCAGATTAAGTTGGGATAAGATATTAGTGTGATATTTTGAAATTATGCACAGCAGTTATGTTTTATTGATGTTTTGGAAGAATATCAGTTGTAGCTATTGCAGTGTTGGCCAAGTTATTTCCCAACTGTTACATGTTACAGATTACATGTTACTTGCATGTGAAAATAATAATAATAATAACAAAAAGTAACAATATTACTTATCGTTTAACCTACTCAAGTTTAAGTTCCTTTGAACTTACTTTTTTAAATTGGGGATCAATTTATTTACTAATGATTTTGACATTTTGAAAGGAAGGCAAAATTTTCAACCATACTGTAGCTCTTAAAGTTGACTCGAAATGAAGATATTTAACTTTATAGTGTAGGCTATAATATTAAATGTTTCAACTCTATGGTGGGAAATCACTATCTTTGATCAAAATATATTTTTTAACTTTTGGAACTTAAATTTTGTCCAGTAAATAATTCCAGACTGCAAACCATAAATGATCTTATCAACATAATCAAATTAATTTACACAGAGACAGTTAGATAGATAGATCGATAGATAGATAGATAGATAGATAGATAGATGGATGAAAAGGTATGCTTTGAGGCAGATGATTTGCATTTTGATTGCAAACAGCCAATCAGAGTCACCACTGTTTTATATTCTGTGATGGCATCTAAGTCATTAAAATCACATGTTAAAAGCATAATGACTCAATTCTTATTTGATGTTTATTGCTTAGTTTTATTCCTGCATGTATTTTGAGTATATGTTTTGTATTTTATTTTATAAAACCATGACTGTGATTGGTGTCACAAACAATAAGTTGTCAACCTTTACTGTAGCTGAAGTTCTTCAAAAAATTCAAACAGTCAGTCAGTCAATACTTTGATGTCTCACGTACTCAGGGAGATAAGGAACGCAGTTTGTTTGCTTTGCTTGACGTAGCACCAATAGGCCTTTTAACAGCGTTAGCTTAAAGTCGCACGAAGGTTCCTAGTTTTGCAACGCGTTACCAACCAACTGTAAAATTACATATTAATTGAGACTAACTGGTTGTTTTAGTTAGTTACTGCCACATTGAAATATATTACTATACTGCAGTACTTTTGTAACCCATTACCCTAATCACTGATCAACTGTATGTTTGTGAAGGACACATGATTAATACCAAATAAATTAGTATAAATGACATTTCAATTCTGATTTAAGTGAGGGAATGACATTGAGGCATGCACCCATTCCACACAAACATGTCATGACCCTCACATTCTTCCCTCACAGCTCATGCTGCCACATAACATAACGGCATACTAGCTGACTCAAAACATTTTACCACACCTTGCAATGAGATACACGAGCAAAAATGCACTATTTTCATGACAGCAACAAGACTGTCACTCAACTGAAATTAGCCCTATTTACAATAACATTCAATTGACAGACATGTTGGCTGTCAGCTTATTCACCATAACTTGACCATGACTAAGTGCTTCTTAAGCTTCTACAATCGCAGAGTTAGCAGCATGTCCATTTTTAAACCCTCAATTTGCTTTAGCCTGTTTTGCAGAGATCCTGCAAAATAGCCGCATCAGAGCCATAACAGAAAATTCAGCATTGAACCACCATTGCTTTTGATACACAACCGTGGGAAGGCAGGCTATTACTTATTATTTACCTCTACTTGTGAGTGCGTGTGTGTGCGTGTGTGTGGGGGTGCGTGCGGGTGTGTGTGTGTATGCAATATATATATGTATATATATATATATATATATATATATATATATATATTGAAGGATTGTATTATATATATTGAAGGATTGTATTATGTTAGTAGCATTATCATAAGCATTTATATGACACAATGTCAATCATTAAAATTAGCAGATTTATATTTGCTACAGGTATTAAGCATCTATTAAAAAAAGCATTTATTAAATGAAACTAGAAGTAGTAGTACAAGTGATTGTATTTACTGGTTTTATATTATTCTCACATGTTATTTTCATATATTACTTTGTTTAAATGTGTTGAATTCCGGAGACTGTTCATTTGCACTCCACATTTGCACCACACACACATTGACAGCATATCCAAGTGACCAAGCACTTCACATTTTTCTACACCAATAAAGAACATCTGACACATACACAGGAGAGCCAGAGACATAACAAATTTGACACAAGGCTGGCACAAACACATAAACATAACAATTTGAGATCTGGACACCCATACACACCCACACCAAAGATAAAATTGCAGGATGTCAGAAGACCGTGACCTTGGGCCTTGGGATAAGCCACAGAACCAGACGGTGACCTTTGACCCGTGAGACGGAGGACAAGAGAAAGAATGATTTCAACCTACATTACATATGATATAAAAAAATCTGGCTAGTGAGAGGGCCCCATATTCAAATGTGAGGGTCGTGTTCAAGAACCGCCATTTTCCTGTATTAGGGCTGTCAAAATTAAAGCATAAACTCAGGAGATAATTTTTTAATTTTTTTTAACGTCAAATATTTTAACTTTAAGTTTTATTTACTTTAAAAATAATTTGCGTACTTTGCAAAGGCACATTCAAATACTATACCACACTAGCCAGCACTGCTGGAATGTTGTGCTTGTGGACAGAACTACATGTCCTGTATAAGTTTTGATAATTGTTTCCAAGAAAAATACCTGTAAAGACTCAGTTTAGATTGTAATAAAGGATCAAGGAAAGGTATTAGTCTTTAGTCTTTGACCTAATATATACATCATAGTTGGTGATTTTACAATTCCAAGATATTTTTCAAATAAATATCTGTTACAAGCTTCAGAAAAACATGTTAATTGAAAAATGTGATTAATCGCAATTAATTACTGAATTTGTTTGTGAATAATTGGCGTTTAAAAATGTAATCGGTTGACTGCACTCTCTCTCTCTCTTTATATATACATATATATATATATATATATATATATATATATATATATATATACATATACATATACATATATATATATATTATCCCGCCTTCCATGTACAACAGAGTGGATGATGACTGGATGTGACAAAATTAATCGGACTCAGCTGACCAGCCAACACAAGAGTGTGCATGGGCGTCTTTGCAGCCACAAAGCTGCATTTTCACGTTCTTGCCAAATCTAATGTAGTTTCAAGTGTCAGGCCAGCCAAAGCTGCTGCTAAAGCTTCTTGCATTGGAGAGTTGCCTGTCTGTAAGGTTTGACATCCAAATGAGCGTCACGCGATAACCGATATGTTGAAGTGGCATGCTGCCTTGTATGAAATTCGTGCTGGAGTCAGGATTCCCCCTCTGGCCACATCTGCCATCTCATCAAAAATAATGGATGGCTGTTTCTGTAAGACAACTTTGCTGTCAATCTAAACATTATAGCCTATAGCAGAGCAGAATGCATGGTTTGTGTTCAACCTTGGGCTCAATGTCACTTAAGCAGCCTCATATTCCTCTTGCCTTCAGCACAACCACCCCCACCCTTCGCGTGTTTGAGCTTCTCAGCAGGGGGCTGCACTTCCAGAGATATGCAAGGATGGTGTGTGCGCCCGTGAGTATGTGGCGGCCTACGTGTTTCGTGCGTGTTTGTGTGTTTAGCCTTTCGGCTACTCACAGGATGTGTTAATGTGATAATTGAGTATTCCGGGTTCTGCCTGCAACTATGTCACCATGCACGCAAACACGTGCACCACACACACACCCTTGCAGCTAACTTGGCTCAGAATAGCTTTTGCGTATCTTGTCGGTGTTCTTTACACTGAGCTGTACTGACTCATTGGTCATGGCCCACATCGAAATTATTTTGTATTGCTTATATTGTTTCTGCTTTCTTGCATGCAAGAAATGAACATACAGGAAGCATTTTCTGTGCTGTTGGAGGAGAATCTTTGCCTGTAAGAGCACACATATGTGCTATGTGCCACTCCTTTCATATTTTATATTCTATTGAATTCTCATTAAGCTAAAAGTTTTAAACTCCACCGTCTTTCCAATACATTTTGGACAGTTCCACATTTGCAACTTTCTGGAAACCATTTGGGGAAATGCTATTCATGAAACAAGTTGTGTACTCACCATTAACTGAGACTTTGTGTGACCGCTGGCCTTGGGAGGAATTCATTTCCACAGCATTTTGAATTAATTCAGGATTGTACAACTAGAGATAGCCATGAGACATTCCACTAAACATAAACAAAACAAGGTCTCTCTCTCTCTCTGTATATATATATATATATATATATATATATATATATATATATATATATAGCCTCCGCACCTATTGCATTACATTAGAATGTTTTATTTAGAAAAACATATAATCAGCAACATCAAATACTTTTTCCACATAAGAAATTGTAAGAGCATGCAATATGTGTGCAATTTTCTCTGTTTCAAATCACCTGATGGCAGGGATGTTGCTACTCTGAGGCTAAGGGCGACTATCGCCCCGTCAGAAATCTGTGTTACTCCCATCAAGGCCCTCCAGCATTTTATTTGATATTTTAACATATATTTATACAAATATTTTACAGCATGAAGGAAAAATCCTGGAGCCGTCCCTGCTTAATTTTAGACAAAGCAGTTTGTGGTTATTTAAAATTCAAAGTAATACAATGCTTCACTAGAACTTATGAGTCATTGCTTTCTTATTGGTCCAAAGAACGCAAACAGGTTTGCTACACGAACTGCCGATGAGCAAATAAAGCTGCACAAATAAATATGAAATGGGGCAAAAACGGTGTCTTGTTGATGAATGGCCAAGTGCCTTTGAGCCTGGAGAGAACATATCAATAAGGCCTCCCTTCGTCATGTACATTGCTGATGCGATCGCTATGAGTACAAGTTGCATCAAAGAGGGTCCACTAAAGAGGCCGTATAATATGCTAAATGCCTTATTGAATATGACTTCCATATAAAACGGCAATACTAACCATTTGAAATGTTATCATGGTTTATCAGTAAATTGTAAACCGTTTCGACTCTTCTTACCAGATACACACGCAAGTGAATCCTGCATTTGAGCAGTCACCTGTAGCAGTCTAGCTCGGACTCGCCGCAGCATAAGCTGAAGAACTGAAGCGTTGAGAAGCCAGAAGGTCATGGATTTTATTGGGGAGCTGAAAGCAAACATAGCAGAGATGAACCAGAAATTCACTCTCTGGCTTTTACTATCGATCACTTCTTACACATTCACAAGCACACATCATATGTCAGGCAAATCAATAAAGACACACACACACACACGCACACACACATATTTACACTGGCTGAGGCCCAAGTAAATCTTGTATTAGTGATGATTTTTCTTTTTGTGTGTGTGCTTGTGTGTGTATGCATGGGAAACCTGGAAGTTCTGTGAGGTTTTTTTTCTTTTCTTACAAACTGCTGTGCAAAGAAGGGGGTGATGTAAAGAGGAGGAGAGAAGGCGTTGACGAGGCGTTGTCGAAAAGAGAAGAAGGAGGAGATTAGGGTTGGTGGTTCGCTGTCGAACCAGCATCGATACAACAGCAGCATTTGCCTAATCCCTTGGTAATGGCAGCTTAGCGGCCTCCTCGGACACACAAACACTCGGCCTCCTCCGCCTCCGCTCGGTTCCTCTCGTCTCCTTTCTTGCCCTGGTCCGTCCTCATTTACATAACATTGGAAACATTAAGGCGGTGCCAAGAATTCTCTATTATGTGCATGTTGGTTTTGGAGAGGAAAGGAGCAGAATGAGTCAGGACATCACAGAAACGTGTCCACTGTTTTGTCTGCTGGAGATGGTTTGTGTGTTTGTAAAGGACTCAGTGAATGGAGGCAGCGAAGGAAAGAGTGACCAAGGGAGCTTCGGCCAATTGATCTGATTATATGTGTATCAAAAAGTCACCCACAGCCTCTGAAAAAATACACAGACTTTAAGTGTGGTTTGATTTATTTTCAACAATTGATTGTGTGGTCTGACATAAAGCATTAAACATGACAAAAGTTGACAAAAAAAAACATTCTAAACAAAATCAATTAAAAATACTGTATTCACTGTTTAAATAATTGTTGTTTTTTAAATCACACTTAGCCTTAAGGGGAAAATGTGTTGTAATCGAGGAGTTTATATAAAATCAGAATTTTCTTGAAATTTGAATTTAAATTCAGTGTGCTATTTTAAAATGTATTTTTTATAGTACATTGTGAGATTGACTAAAATTATTGCACTGAAAAATCCCATTCAACATTGAATGGTTCGAACATCTGTCATTTAATCTTAAATACTATCGAAAAGTCCAAATTCAAAGACTGCAATGTGCCATGCTTTTTTTATGTAGCTAGACCGATTTTTAGATGTGCATAAGTTTGCCCTTGCTCATTTTCATTTGGCCCCATAGAGCCGAGTTTTCCATTGGCTTCAAAGCTGTGTGCCGAGCTCAGTTGGGGGCCTTCAAAGCTGCCTTCTCTGTCGGCAGGTTTAGGCACAGAGAAGGCTTCTTGTTCTTCAAGGATTTGGCTGACAAATAACGCTGAGCTGAGGCTAAGGCAACTAGCGTGCACCCTGACAGCATAGTCGACAGGCTGTGGTTGGAAGCTATTGCTACGTTACCTGAGTGAGTACACCTTTTACGATTGTCCATTTATTTTGTTAAACGTTACCTGAGTTCAAGTCAGTCCCTGCAGTTTCCATGAGGATTTTTTTCCCCCACTGAACAGACATGTTCTCCTTTTGCTTAGTTTATTTGTGTCAATTACATCCATACATGTAGCTGTGATGTATTTAACTTTTTGGCGTGCTGGTTTGCAGGGACTCAAGCTTTATTTTAATGGTGGCCTTTAGATTGGAGCACACGCTTCCGAAATAAAATGTACTACTTATGTAAAGCATAATGCTGAATAAGTGTACATTTTTTTTGTTGTTGTTGTTGTTTGTGATACAGTCACATGGCATTAATCGGCATGTTGTAACATTTTTGATCTGGCTTTCAGTTACCATTCATTCATCATGTCTTAGCTACTCAAGGAGGCAAAAACTGGTTTCTAAGTGTGGAGAAAACAGGGAGGAGACACAAACCCTCCCAAGCCAATCATTGCACAAGACAAGTGGTATTTTTGAACTACAATATGTAAATAATGGCATGATATTACAGTTTCGCTGCATATTGCACATGTGCCTGATTGTAAATTGTGAATATTGCCAAGGTCCATTTTTTTCAAACATGTCCATGTAAATGCAGATACACTATATATATTTAGTGTTTACTATAAAGAATATTATGAAATGCTGAACATTTCTAAATGTTAACATACATCATACTATGACCTCATCAACATGAATCTAGTGGGAAATATTGGGGAACATTCACAACTATCATGGAATTGTTTAAAATGATCATACCTTATTAAAAGCAATTGAAGCCAAAAATGATTTTTGAATGGCTGTTCTCAAAAAACCTTTGTAAAGAAATATGTTGACCACAAATCCTTCCTTGGCAAAGAAAATGACCATGAACAAAAACATCTGAGTGAGTCAGAACTAGTATGGATTTGTCTGCTTTTTCTTTTTTTTTTTTTCTTCTTTTTTTTTTTTTATGGTGGCTTCTGTGTGTTGGTGTGAGCATGAGTGTGTGCGCCTGTGCGCAGATGCAGGGGCTATGTGGACCTTTACACAAGCAAGCATATGTTAGCATCAGCTGTTTAATATGGGTAGTCGCCTGTGCAGCACTCTTACAAGCTTCTGGTGACCAGTGTGTAACGATTTGTTTTCGGTTGATGTATTTAAGAGACAGTAACAAATCCTTAAAATTACAAATCGACGATCCACAAATCGTCCCACCACTTTGTCTAGAAGGCCACACAAGGTAATCATTCACAATCTAAAGTGATCCCGTTGACAGTATGATATTGTAGCTATCGTTTGTAATAGATAGGAAACACAAAATGGATTACAGCTATCTGATGACATGACATTTTAATATTATCCACCGTCAAGAAAGGCAGTGATTTTTGTTACTTTGTTTTTGCTTTTGAAATTGGTCTACAAGCTCGATTAATAAACGTAAATGCAGGAAGGCAATGTTTGATGATCACATAATTTGTGTTGTGTAAATAGGCCGTGCTCATTCGCTATCGTTAAAATTGGAGAAAAATTATGCCTGGTGCTGACCATTCCTATATGTGCATCTAAGTTTGTATAAACATTTTCAGACGCACAATAAAATAGTACAACGTGTGGAAGAATTAAAAATGTGCATTCATTGCAATATTGTAGTCTAAAACATTAGTGTCGACCATCCACCACCTACGATGATGCTTATGACGTTCCCTACTAATGTGTTTGCTAAATCAGTCTTAGTACTTGGTTTTATATTTTGCTATCATGCTCTTCACTTAACAAAGCTTTTAACTTCATTTTGTTGGAAACGTGACATCGGCATTGTACGTTCTTCTGCACATATAAGGTTTTTTTATTTATAAATATTATAGCATTTTTTTTTCTTCCAATAAAGCAACAGTTCCATAATTAATGCATTGTTGGCAAAATATTGCAAAACCATCATATCATATCATATCATATCATATCGATTTCCACCGTTGGTTTGACTGAGCCTCTCTCATAGAGCTTAATGATGTAACCAAAATATTCACATCACAGTACGATGCAGTGCACTTGACATCACCGTAAACTGAAGTCACAATAATAAATCTTTTCTTGAAGTAATATCTTTCTGAGACTTACCATCAAAAGCGCGCTTTATCTTTGTAAAGACCAGGAATCGTAATGGTTGTAATTTGATGAGTACATCATGAAGTGTTAAAAAATAATTAAAATAAAATGAATAAATAAACAAAACAAAAAATATCAACCATTTTTTATACTTCTTTGTGTCTGTGGTCAGCACCACTTTAGTTCTTCTATTCGTCGCACATGTTGATGTCGACTTGTATTGTCCTGTTCTCTTAGTGCCTTTCCAGATACTCTTTGAACTTGTTCCGGCTGCACCTGCTCTTAAGTCCTCTTGTCCCTCCTGCTCCTGATCAGGATCACAGGATTCACACACACAAATAACCTTGCGCACACACACCAGCCCTTTCTAGTGCTATTGCTCTCATTGTCCCTCCCTGCGGATAAGGGCATCAACTAAATGCCTAAATTGTAATTGTAAATTGCAGGGCTGCCGGCACGTTTAATGCTGTGGTCGCGTTGCTCCTAAAGAAAGAGACCCTGTGAGGCTGAGGGGACGAGATCGAAACAGGCAGCCATTATAATCAGTCATTCAGCCTTTTGGAGGAGACATTCACGTTTGTGGTTTGTTGTAAATTTAAAGGGAACCTCTGTGACCTCCTGGCTTTCAAATCAGCCACTGAGCCCCTTTACCACACCTCTTCCTTCCCTCCCCTCCTCTCATCCACTGCTGCATTCCCTCAATCTCCCACTGAAGCGCAAAGTCTCTCACTCACCCCCGCCTCTTCTTTTAGTCTGCTTTTTTTCCCTTTCTTTTCAGACTTTTATTGCATTGAAGTCATGATAAGGAATATGCGCCGTTTGCCTTATAAGTTGACCATGTTGTTGTCTTTTTGAGAATTTACTTGTTTCTATTCACCAGCTGCTTTAAACAAACAAATAACAAACTGTTATGTCACTCAATATAACATCAAAAACATGTATTTACAGTAAGAGAAAGCGCAGTATGTATGCAAAGTGCGGCAGGGAGTAGCCAAACTCACCCGCCGCAAACCCTCATTAAATGGCTTTACAAGGCTTATAATTGACAAGTGCCTATTTTCTTTTTGTTGTTGCGTCTCCGGGATAATTTTTTCTAATTTTCCATTGTCATACTATGTTATTGTTATTATATATTAGTTGTGCTGATTGCATACAACTACTACTCCGCAGCCACTGCACACAGATCAAGCATAACTGCAATTTTCTGCTTAAAAAAGAAAACAAAAAGTCAAACATGGAAGATATTACACTTGAGTTTTTTTTAATTGGACTTCCAATTGAAAGGAGATCTAAGGCTATAGGATGACCAACCAACATCTTAATAATAATAATAATAATAACAAATAGCTATGTTGTCTACAAAAGTTGTGTAGCCAATTGAATAAGTAAGAAATCACAACAGTGTTCTCTCACAACTGCTTCAATGGTTTTTATGGCCAAATAGTATGTGTGTTAATATTTAAATATAATTTGTTGAAACCAGTTTTATTGTCAGGCAGCCACAACACCCCATTTGGCTCATACACGTGTAAATCTGACTCTATTGTCAGTGCCTCTCCAGCCATGAACCTTACTGGCACCGGCCGCCGTGCGTGTGTTGTGCATTTTTTAAATTTTTTAAATTTTTTCTAGTATTTTTGTATTTGGAATACATCAAACCATGATGCTAAGCTCAGTTTGTTACATTGTACGGTTCACAATGTGTTGCAGTGACAATGAAGGTGCCATTCATATTCATACATTCCGTCTGCTTAACATTTACACTGTACTATCATTGGTCATTATTTATTTAGATTTATTCATTCAATCTTTAAATTGGAAGGAATCAAAAGTACAAAATGACGTAAAAGTGACAGCACTCAAACTACAGTCAAAAAATCTACATTACATTTGAAAGCATTATAAAGTGGGATCATATCCTTAAACTGGCTTGTGCGTCTCGATATTGACGAAATACGAATGCCGCATTCACTGGTTTTATTTTTACTTGCACTAACGCCACCTGTGACAGTTCTAAATATATACCAGTTAAAAGCAACATTTTCTCCCGGTTCTTGCTCATTATCCCAGTGCATGCTCACAGCCATAGGAGTAGCATGCAGAGAGCCGAGCATTTGCCTGCATGTGTTGTGCAGAAGCCATAGTGAAACTCTGCGTGCGGGTCGCCTCAGCACATTGGGACTGACAAACAGTTCCACTTTGGGGCAATTTCAATGCTCCGAGCCCCCGGTCATGTGTGGGTGTTTGAGCTGTGGGAGGAAACCCTGACAAACAAGGGGGATCGTGCACGCTCCACATGGGAACTAACGAACTGAACTACCACTGGGCTTCTGTGTTTTCTGGCCTCATTAACAGCCCCACCCTGTTTCACCTCTCCTCCATCTCCTCTTGCTGCAGCACTGAGGGAAATAATGTCTGTGTGTGCGACGGTGTGTGCGTCTGTGTGTGTGTCGAAAACTGTGGTTCTCAGCTCTCCACTGTGCTAATCATATTCCTTCTGGCAAGCATGAGAGGGGAGACGGGGATGGGGTAGGAGCAGGAACAGAACCTCTTCTGTTTCTCCTCGTTACTGAAGCCCAGAGAAGGGAAAGGCAAAGTGAAAGTGAGACGGATAGATGAGGAAAGCGAGTGCAGAGATTGTTGTAATTAGTTTGGCTTTGCGGTGGTTGACACTGGGGTAGAATACCTGAGTCTCTTCCTGCCTCCTGTCTGCGTCTCCCTCCCTCTCCACTTTTAAATTATGCAGGGCGAGGGAGGGTTCTTACGAACTGAGGAGGTGTCAGCAGACAGTTGTGGGAACATCGGCATCATCACATCTACCCAAATGACACATTCACATCCGCAGCTGCACACCAGCCTGTCATCTCTGCTCACAGGGTACACTTGTGTCAAAACTCTGCCTCACTCTGGAGATAATTAGATGGACATATAGTGGTAGCATATAGCTCTAAAATCATAAAAATAAGTTGTATTACTGCTCGGGAAGCATGCCAATTAATTTTAAAAAGTGGGTCATTGCTGTTATTTTATGGCAACTCTAAATGTTTGCAGGAAGAATGGCACGTTGTCATTATTACACCTTTATCAGATGCTTTAGAGGAAAAACATCCTTTCACAGAATATTAACGATTGCAATTGATTATATTTCAAATATTTTAAAGGGAGAACATTTTATTACCAATCACAATGGTAATATATTAATCTACATTATTTTATTATGGTATACCTGCAATTTACATAAAGTGTGGATATAGCGCAATAATATTATTTTTATTTTATGAATTAAAATATTATTGGTTCAACATGGATACTGTCTGTACATGTAAATATGTTGATACTTGTGACACTATGTGTACTGTCAGTGCCACCGAGACAAATTTAATTAGATTACCTTAAATCTCATCGGACAGCAAAATCTTCTAACTCACTCCATAAAATAATGAACCTGACAATAAATGTTGGGGACTATATTTACAGAAAATAATGCATTTAAATGTTTAAGACATAATTAGTATGAATGGAATATTTTATTTGATAAGATCCCTAATAGTAATACAGTTAATTTTGCATTGCCTGCAGGGTGTCTGAGAGACAAATATTAACATCAACCACAATGGACTGGATTTAATGACATGCTATTTATAAGACTGGTGGGATGTTGCCAATTTAGAGGACAGGTTTGTCTATTGGCTTCTTTCTTTGATGTGAGCATTTAACGTATTTTATTAGCACAACAAAAAGGAGGAGACAGAGCAGGAGTTTCATGCTGCAAAGGCCTAAATGAGGAACCACAACAGTGTGCTGATGTGATGCTCATTCACAAAACGTTATTTATCCTCCTCATGGCATTGCCTACTTGATAATACCTTATTGTGTTCAAACCTTCCAATAAGCTGTATTTGGCCTATATCACTCCGACTTGTTTTGTCTCTTTGGGCCTTTTCCTGTTCTTTCCCCAGTTGCTTTTTTTTTTTTCTCTTTCAGACCGGGCCAGTCATTTTCCCTGGCAAATATAGCCAGACGTGTCTTTTGTCTGCCTGTCAACATGGGAACTATTGCTACTTCAGTAATCTCAGCGTCAGGTTGGTCTTAGACAAATATCTAATAATAGCCAACACGTTAGATAAGCGCTATGAACCAGGTTTTTAAAATAACACAGAACTATTTATTAACATTAGATTCTTAATAATGAACTGCTCATGTGCACTATAATTTGGATTAGATTGTCATTATTATCACTGCACATTACTGTGGAACATTTTCATATGACTGTGACACACAGTCTTTGTTGGGCCGTTTAAAGCGTCTGTGACCTTGAAATGGCACTCAAGAATCTTAAAAGCGACATCAGCAAAATATAATTACAGTCAGCGCCAGCAGCTTTAATGGTTTAATGAAAGGTCAAGTGGGAAATGCCAGTGATAAGGAACATGAAATGTGCTATTAAGCGCACAAACGTGTTGAAATTTGTTCATCATGTATAGGTGCGTATAAGACCTACCGTACCACACATATTTGCGAGGCAGGAAAGCAGCATAAACTAATGTAGAGGTGAAAATTATTATATTCATAATACTTAGGAGATATTTCCCATATGATTTGAAAGGAGAATATCACCCACATTGCTTTGTAGACACATCCGAGGCGAGGCTGCCTCGATGCATAATTCATATTTCCATATCGTCATGGTGATCATGTGCGATGAATGTTTGCTGTCACAGCGGGAGAGCTGCCTGGTGGCGTGTGTGTGCGTCGGGGTGGGGGTGTGTGTGTGCGGGGGTGTGTGTGTGTGCGTTGCAGGTGGGTGTGTCAGTTCGGCAGAGACGTGTCAGTAGGGACAGAAAATATCCTGAAAAAAGAGGAGGACAGGGGAAAAGAGAGGGCCAGCTCTGTCCTACACTTCATTATCCTCCATCGTTACAGCAGCCAATTTTCACATTTTCTAGTTATTTTTTCACCCGCTGGAAATAGGCAGCTGGGATGGAAAGGAGAGGCCCAGAAGCACCTCGTAAATAAGTGTGTGACTTACATTTACGCTCACGAAGCCGCACACCTCTGCCCTACCTGCCCCCCTCAAGATGTTTTTGCAGGAAAAATAATTAACTACCTCCTACAGCTATCAAATTAAAAGTCAGCTTTTTTAAACTCATTTTGAGCAAATATTGACTGTAAAGCATTTTGAAACGTTCAAGGCAAAGTGCTTCGGTGGCAGCCTTTAATGTTTGTAACCTGGATATTGTTCCTTGCAAATGCAGAGGAAAAGTGTCATTTAAAAAAAATATTTTAATTAAAATACAAGATCAGCAATGTTACTTTTCTTGATGATGCTAATCCTTCTTCAACTAGCCTCACCTTTGTGTTAGACTGAGTGACACTGGGACATACGTACCATTGGATGAACATGGGCAGTTCACTGGGGCCCTAAAATTTCCAGGGGCCTCCAAAATCCTCATAAAAAAAATAGGTTTCAATAATTAAAAGCAATTACTATTTTTTTTAGCTCTAATTCTCTTGCCTGAGAAAATTTAAATGGTTAATCTATCATGATCGTTTGGATTGCTACCCTCTCCATGCAGTGTTATGCAGTAGACTTACTATTCCATTTTTGTACTGAGCATGTGTAGACTCAATTCAGGAATGCGGCTCCAAAATAAGCTATATCGTGTTTGTGAGCATAAAGCGGAGGTGGAGGAGAGACGAGTAGAAAATGAGTGTTAGATAAACAGTTATTATCAAAGTGTTCAACATTTGTCAGTGTCAAATGCGTGCAACTGACAACATGAAGAGCCAGGGTCTCTTTCTTGTAGCAGCAACACTGCTGCCATTGTCAGGCTAGGCAGGTGCGGAGGAGAAAACGTGGAGAGAGTAAGATTATTAAAGCATTTGAAACGGTTAACTATGAATGTTGATTAGTGTTCTTTTCGCTTGCAGTAAAAGCACTGAAGATGATTCAGTTAGTAGAGAATAATAATCCTCCAGCAGGATTTTAAAAACTTTTTGTAGCTCTAGAAAATTGAGAATTTTCTCAAATTTACACTTTTCAGTCGATGATAATCACTAATATTCAAAAAGAATTCTAAATAGGGAGGAACGTTTTCACTGAATAGGGGGAATATATAAAATGGTTATGTAACTAGCAACTTAAGATGTGAAATTATTATAAGAAATTTGTGAAGCATGCAAAGTGTCCCAAATTACAGACACAGCTTTTGTTAAAAATTTTATGTAAGTATAATACCTTTGGAAATGCATGTACTGTAGTTTACATTTATGACTGGCTACACTCTTACACTCGTACCAATGTATTGATTCTGACCACCGATACCATCTTCTATTATCTTTAATCAACAAAAATAGATGTGCATTTCATTAAAGGCTTGTCGGACGAAGTGTGTGTGTGTTTTAATTTGGGTGAGGGCATCCCTTGAACTGGCTGAAAAGGGCCTGTTGGAGGCCAAAGTGAAGCAAATAACATTTTCTTCCTGTCACATTCACCAATATTGCAGAGCATGGGCCAGTGTCAGAAAAAAGGTTCCGTTTGGGGTAAGGTACAACTTTTTGTAATGTACCTTACAGGACGCACAGTTGAGCCACAAGGTACAAATAAGCACTGTTTATGATTATGAAAATAAGATAAATGGTCTGACCAATCAAAAGGGGAGAGGGATTGGTGAGTGGTACTGATGCATTTGAAAAAGATGACTGATGTTGACTGGTTGCTGAGTTGGTCAGGTAGATACATGGCTGGTTATTAGGGGGGGGTTACAATTGTTGCGGAGAGCTGGGACTGTATGTGAATTTGGGGGCGTTCATCGGAGCGCCTCATGCAAACACTCACTTGAATCAAAGAGCGTGACCGGACACAGGGATAGAGAACAACGTAGCTTTAATAGCACTCCAATCAATTCAACAGAGCGCAATAACTCACTTTCATTCTGGCGCATACACGACGACGAAAAGTGTAGCAATCGCGCATCCGCAGCTAACCGCTAACGGACTCGATACGACTCTCTTAGGACCGCTTACCTGTCCAACAATATGCCCGACATAAATTAACGTAAATACAAGGACCCATTAGCTGCCCAAAAACATGCCTGTTGTTAAATACGCAGATTAAACAGCAAAACAATACCTGTAGGAACAGAGCAGGAATGAGGAATTTACAACAACTATTGAAAATAAAACAGGAAAAAGGGCTGAATTCCGATTTGTTTTATTTTAAAATTGTATTTTTTTTAAAACGCACACCGGCCCCAATTGAGACGGAACAATTCTGGTGCTACGGGCCGTTTCGACAATTGCGTGTCCGCGGAGGGTGCTTGTTAGCGGCTTCACTGCTACGTAGGCCCGCCTTCCTTGCGACGGAGGTCTCGTGTGCAGCTGCTACGGGCCGTTTTGTCCCATGCGTGTCCGCGGTGTGGGTGCACGGCCCGTGCGTGCCCCAATTAAGACGGAACAATTCTGGTGCTACGGGCCGTTTCGTCAAGTGCGTGTCTGCGGAGCGTGCTTGTTAGCGGCTTCACTGCCACGTACGCCCACCTCCCATGCGACGAAGGTCTCGTGTACTAGAGCTACGGGCCGTTTCGTCCTGTGTGTGTCCGACCGCATTTCAGTAATAAGTGTGAGAGCTATTCCTGAATTATGTCCCGTACGGCGCCTCATAAAGGGGTGCTTGTTATCGGCTTAACTATTAAGCAAGCGTTTTCTGAAGTCGGCCTTACGGGCCACTTTAGCCACCCGTTTTTTTTTTGTTTGTTTTGAGTCACGCCAGCTCAGCGGCGCATGCATAAGCCTCGGGTTGTATTTCCTCAATGGGAGGGAGTTTTTTGACGAGTAGGGAAGTGATGGGTCGAATTTGCTCCGTTGTGGGGTTTTTTGTATCGATAATTTATCGATACCATTTTCTATTGATATCACTCACCCAACTATCGCGATACATATCGATATCGAATTATCGTCACAGCCCTACTAATGCCTGACATTTTTTTTGGTCACATAGGATGGGAGTCAATTTTTCAGGATTGGGAGGGTACAGTGTATTAAGTTGATGGGAGCAGATGGAAGTGGAATTATCCAGTTGGGAAAAAAAACTTTGGCCAGATGTGCACCAATTTTTAATGTAGCTCACGAAAATGGGAGCAGTACGGGAGTGGGAGTCATTCTGAACGGGGAGCGGAACGGGAAGGGGAATCTCTTTAACCGGGAGCGGGGCAGGATTTTTTTTTTAATTTTTTTATTATTATGGGTCCGACCTGGAATGGGGCAGGATTTTTTTTCAATGGGAGTGGAATGGGATGGGCGTGAAAGGCCACTCCCATGTCACCCTCTACTGTGTATGTCTTCAACTTGCAAAGCAAAGTAGAGGAGGAAAAGCAAGGGGCTTTTGTGGTGCGTGCTAGCTCAGCATAAAAGCAAACAATGAAACACAATTCACACAAAACATGCATCTCACTGTTCATATCCCAAAAAGAAATAAAAATAACACAAAAAGAGTACTACAATGCATTCTGGGAGCCAATCAGCTTCACCCAATCAGATGGCTGGTTAGAGAGATGTAAGTGGTGTGCTTTGGGCAGTGTATTTCTTTTGCAGAGTCTGTTGTCTAAACCAGTGATGTTTCTTGCTTGGAATAACATGAATGATAAGACAGACTACGACATTGTGGACAGCTGCCCTTTTGTCCAGCTTTCTCAGTGTGGCATACATATGCTGTGTGAGTAAAGTGCTCAAAAGAAACACAAGTCAAAAGTATTTTGAGACAATGAAAAAGTGAAATAAGACTCAATGAAAACGAAATTATTAAGTACTCCCCACCTTTAACCGAACAAACGACAGGTGGGACAAAAAGCTCCGAATTTCCTGCGAAATCACTATCGGCATTGTGCGCATGCACACTAGGCATTGGTAGGACATCTCGATAGGTAGGAAGGAAGGAATTTCAGAACACCGTTACCAAGTGTAGCAAATAGTTAGCTCGCCCAAATCCCCTTGTGCTCCAGTGAGTCACGTGATGCATAAAAAAAAACATCGAAAATAACATTGGTCAGCAAAAACAGCAATATATATATATATATATATATATATATATATATATAAATATATATATATATATATATATATACCCAGGATCCAGTAACATTCCTCAGGGCCATGCCCCTCCCTGTGGACCAGGTATTGAATCACTTTACCCCTCTTACACCCGAGTCAAAGGTGAGGGCACGACTCAGAGGGGTTTCAGAGACAGCTTGAGATTTGACACTTCGAACACATGATTAATTTTAAGTGAGGGTGGCCAGTTGAGTTTCAGGGTTAACTACAGAATCGTAACAAACAGGCCAATGAACCATGGCCCCCAGTTTCTTTGATAACTGTAAATCCTATGTCGAAAGCCATACCTTCTGCCCAGGATGATATTCAGGCGCTAGGATCCGGTGTCGGTCGGCAATCATCTGATTTTGAGCTGCCGTATAACCCAGCGCTGCCTTTGTTTCACACCACACCAACAAAGTTGGAGCTGGACCAAAGTGATTAAAAGACACTTCTTCCTAGAAGGGAACACCAAGGGCTCTTAGCCTTGAATGGGGACATCCCAATGACTGAGCAAATGAGCGAATTCTGAGCTTTTTCCACCCAGGGGAGGTGAGAAGACCAGGACAAAGGATGCTGGTTGCAGACAGCTGAGGGCAGCTTCCAGGACCTGATAGGACAGCTCAGTCTGACCTTCACGTTCATCTGGGGATGGCACCCTGAAGAAAGGCTGGAGGTTGCTCCCAAGGCCTTGCAGAAGGCTTTCCAAATTTGAGACACAAATTGAGGTCCCAGATCAGAAACCAAGTCAACTGGGATGCCATGGGGTCGGAAAGCATTCTTGACCTGGATGTCAGCGGTCTCCATGGCTGAAGGCAGTTTAGGCAAGGCAACAAAATGGGCCAGCTTTTAGAAACGATCCACCACATTAATAATGACAGTTCTGCCCCATGACAGAGTCCAAAGTCCAAGTCTGACAAGCCACCATGAAGGAATGCTGCCACTGCACCACCTCCTGACGCAACATTGTCAGTAAAAACAACTTGTCAGCAGGGTATCCATGCGGGACTTGTGCGTCTCCATTAGCATTGGCCTCTTTACTCTCAACCTCCCACTGGAGGGCACCAACCACTTTGTGCACAGGAATTATAGCCTCTGGTACTGGGTCATCAACAGGAGGCCCAAAAATCCGGGACAGGGCATCTGGTTTGTCATCTACGGACACTGGATCGATAGTAAAGTCAAATCGCATAAGAAACTGAACTCACCGTGCTTGGCTAGATTTGAATCTATGGGCTGATCGACTATTCACCAAGTCTTTATTATCAGTATAGATTAGTAAAGCTTTCACAGCGCCCCCCCAGCCAATGCCGTACTGAGGGTTTGAAACAATGGACAGCAATTACCTATTACCAACATCGTAATTGCTCTCGGCAGGACTTAGGCGGCATGAATAGGATGCACGGGGTTCACACGCTGGTTGACTGGGATACCAAGGCCACTCCTCAATCTGATGCATCGACCTCTACAACAAAAAAAGGTTGTTGTTTGGGTAAATAAGAACTAGTGAACTACAAAACTAACTTTTCAAATGAACGAAAGCCTCTTCCATGATGAGGGTATACACAAACTTCCTAAAAGGAAGTAAGCCTTGTCAGAACATCTGCAACAATATTGTAATTGCGGACGAATCGCCTGTACAAATTAGTGAAAAGGAACTTCTGCAATTGCTTTCTTAATAGAAGGTCCGTTGACCATAGCCTGTAGTTTTGGCTGGATCAGCCGTTGTGTGACGTTCTCGAATCCAGGTGTCTAACATCACGGACTGCCAGTCTGCCTTTGATTGATGAGTTAAGTCCCGGACGAAAAATTTCGCAAAGGACCTCCTCATCAAACAAACGTTCTCAGTGGCTAAAATGTGAGGAATGGCAAATGATAAATCTGCCTCTTTAAAATTCAGCAAGTGGCTCCCTGGGTCCTTTCCATTCACGTGGTGACCAAAATTATTTCTGTGCTTCAAAATGAAATCAGGTAGGAAGGTACGTAATGCGGGGTTTGCATGCTCAATGCCAAAGCCCACGCGACTGCCCTGCCAGTAAGAAGGCCCACCTTTGCGTTGTCATATGTAAGGTATTTGTTGATGAAAAAATTACACTGGTGTAAAAATTGGCCCCCCAGACCAATTTCGACTGAGTAGTGTTATGGACGAGGTAGACTAGAGTCACGACTGCCGTGAATGCCGACAGCTGTCACCATGGACAAGCTGGTTGATGCCGAGGACTCACTAGCTGCCTCCCGATTAGACACTTGATCGACGCACATGCTGAGGGTGCTGATATGGGTGGTGAGGTCGGATACTACCGCAATGATTTGGCGCAATGTCTGTTCATGTATCTGTAGCATTCATCCCTGGATCGACAATGCCTCACGGATGCTTGTGGGCGACTTAATGTTTCTTTTTTATGTCAAGGGGTGTGCGGAAGGTAAATCAAGGATGCCAAAGCAGAGAGCACAAAATAACACGGAAGAAAGAGTGGTCTTTAATGAACAAAAGGTGCATGGAAAACTGCAATGAATTTAATGAACAAAAGAGGAAGGTCTGGGAAATAATTAAGTTAACTCAACAAACTAAAGATGTCCAGGTTTACTGGGCTGCGGCAGAACACGTTTACTTACAGAAATTTTCCAAACTAGGAATTAGGAATGAACAAAGGTGAACGCTGAATAGTTACGATCAGTCGATTTATTTAGCAATAAGCAAAAGCAAATAAAGGCTTCATTATTCATCTGCGTCCGATGTCCGTGCGTACGCCTCTGCATCAATGTCACATGTCAAATGCCTTCACACTCTCGCACTCCATCACACGCTGTTTTAAAAATATGTTGCAGTTTCACTCCAAGTCGGTGGGTGTCGCTACAGCTTATAAGGAAGAATTTGTACCTCAAAAGCTTCCTCCCTCGTGGGTACTCCAACAATTTCAAGCCTACGGCTGTGGAAATGTCACGCCAGGAGTTGACTGCCATTTAGCCATCTTAAAAAAGCTGGAGTTGGCATCAAATAGATGAATACATTTGCACACCTCATCCCACAATCGCTCGTCTACTTGGTCCATGTTTTCTTTGTTCAAAATGGCAAAACCTGCCGGGAAACCTGATGTCGTCATTGCAGCATATGACATAACAGACCAATCAGGAGAGAGAATGTGCATTGTTCGCACAGCAACATTTTCCGACGTGTTGCAGATGTATTGCCAATGTGCAGTGCTGCACAACGCGTCGGTCACATGATGCCGTGCGTCAGTTGTCGACCGTGTTGACAAGGGAGTATAAAGAGGCGTTAACTCAACAACTCCTGTCTACGGCTAATGGGCATATAAACCCCATTGATTCTTACAACTAGCAGGTGTGGAGCAGCAGATTTTTGCTTGAATGAGCAGCAACCCAAATCAAAAACATAACAACTGTCTGTGTTTGATTGTTGAAATAGAGTCAAATGTCAAAATTAATTACATTTGATTTCTGAACAGTGCCCGAGCAAGAAGTTTGGAAACAGAACACACACACACTCACATGCACACACGAAAAAAGAAGAAAAAATACTTAAGTAAAATTAAAAAAGTGTGTTGCATAAAAACTACTCTGGAAAGTACAATTCATCTCAAAATGTGAGTAAAAGTAATGGAGTAAATGTAGCGCATTACTCACCACCTCTGCACAAATGTGGTTTACACCCACCTTTGGTAAATACACACAAACAAAAGCACTTAGATATATACATAGCTGCAAAGCACACACACACACACGCTCACTCACACACAGACACACTATCGCAGGCACACATTTATAGTGATATTGTCCTAGCCCACTGGACAAAATGTGCGATCATTAATGAGCATGGCTCGGATTAAAATTCTGCAAAGTGTCCACAACACACACACACACACACCCCCACCCACCCCCCACACACATTCACCTTTCATGTTGGTGTTTGTGTGCTGAGGCTCAGAGGAGTGTGAAGTTGCTCATACTGTATTCCCTTGGTGTACACAAAGATATCGAAAAGTGTGCACGTGTGTTTGCGTGCATGCTTTTGTGTGTGTGTGAGTGTGCGCGCATGGGCATGTGTGAAGGCCTGAATTCAGAATGATATTGATTAAACACAGCAGGGGGTGAGTTTGTGAGCAATGCAGATAGCACACTAACCTGACACTCACAAGAAAAACATCTAACTGCCAGCTTTCGATATGATAAATCATTATAAATTATATTAATCCAGCTTTGAAAAATAGATTGTGGTATTTCTATTTAAAATACACCTTTTACTCTGGTTTTGAATATATGCAGATAAAAACTTTTTGAAATACCAACGTAACATGTAAAATAACATATTTATGTTGCTCATCATCACAGAGCATCAATGGGAACGAGAACAACTCCATGCGGATGGAGGCTTTTTTGAAGTTGATGCGCCCTCGATCGCTAATCAAAGTCCCTCCTAAAACCGTATACATCACACTATCGGGAGTGGACATGAACCTAATTTTAATCTATCCCCTTGCAATGGGGGTACGTACGGTGGGGACATAGGTTTTTCAAAGTTGATGCCCTCTACCACACAACAGTAATTGGTGTTACTGGCGTAATGTTATTGGTGTGCATGTGTGTGTGGGGGATGGTGGTGGAGGGGTATGGTATGCACGGGCCGCTGCCCTCTGTATGCCCGTGGTGCTTTGGCCTAGTGTGAAAGATAAAGATAGTGCGAAAATTATTATTTATTAATTACAGATACATCTTTGTGGATCTGAAGCAACCCAAAACGACTAAATGCTCATCCAATTGATGGCAGAAAGTACAATAAACCTGTGTTTGCACCTGTTGCAATAAATAAATCATAAAATGTCATGACATGACATCACAATTTGTGAACAACTGTGGATCATCAGTATTAATACTTGTGACATTTTTGTTTGGGAGTGTTTTCTCGGGTATAATTGCGGTCTTGGTTTAATAACGGTTGGGAAACGGGTTTAATGTGCATGTCCAAATGACTCAAAAGATGTGTTGCAGCACACTTTAACAACAGCCAGTCGGGCTGGGATTCCAACCATCAACGTCTCTGTAAGCAAAACAACTGTTAATTGTTTTGTTGTGCAATACTACTGGAGTCAGAGTGGCAGTAAGAGCCACACACACACACACAGGCAAGTCTGTCTGTGCACAGTATTCTCCAGCAGACTGCAGCAGAATGTAAATTGTTTTCGGAGCAACAAAGAGACATGGACAATGAGAATACACTCAAGCCGAAAGACTCTTCCAAAATAGCCTAATTTTTCAGAGCCTTATTTAAAGCTGAAAGGCGTTTTCAGAGAGTTGAGAGAGTGACAGAGTGTTTGCAGTTGTGACCCATCCAAATGAATTAAGTAATTTCAAATAGTAGTTTAATGACTGTCAATTATTTGTCAGCGATGAGTGTGTCAGTAAACTTTGCCATTTAGTCACTTGTCATCGGTGAGCGCCAGGGCCACCCATCCCTTATCGTCAGGCTGTCATTATTTCAATCAGAACGAAAACTTTACACATTTATTTATTCATATATTTTTATTTATTTATGATCATGTCTGTCCCACAGTTCAGTCAGACATATAGCAAAAAAATATAAAAATTAAAACTAATAAATTGATTATAATACTTCAATACTTAAAGTGATGGCCTTTTTTTTTCAATTATGTCATCTTTGTAACAAATCTCTTTTCCTACCTTGTCTGTTACTATCTGTGCTGCAAATGCATTTTATGCCAATATTTCAAGGTGTTATTATAAGTGGATGGGGTGCGGTTGCTGACAGGTGACCCCTTCATCAGCTTTTACACAATTTGCGTGGCGCCGGATGTGGGCCTGCACCCTGTGGCTATTAATAATGGGTAATAATAATGAGTGATGCCAATAATGGGCTTCCATCCAAATGTTTATATTTTACGTGAATAAAGTGAAAATGTGCAAACGAGCATGCAAACTTTCCATTTGCAATTATTTTGTGAATGAGATGAAGGGAGACTGCGCCATGAGATGATGTCACAAGACTGTCAGCACAGTTAATTAGTGTTTTTCTATGAATCCTTAATTACCGGTTAAACATGATTTTGGGGTAGAACTAATTCAAAATAAATGCAAAGCACGGCATTGATGCCCATGGCTGTGTCTGAATGTCACCCATATTCCCTTACCACTCTATACATTATATGTTACACTATATAGTAGTTCCCTCATTCAGGTTTAACAATTTGGACAACCAACTCACTATTTTCTCGTCGCTGCATATTATGTGAACTCCGTAGCTGCAATGAGGCACCGGGATTTCCGGCTATTTATTGTGAATAAAAGGAAAATATTTAAACTGTATTTTATTTGGTGGCGCCCTACTGGTTAGCATGTTCGCCTCACAGTTTAGAGGTGCGGGGTTCGACCCCAGGCTTGGGTATGCCTTGTCCCTGAGTGGGTTTTCTCCAGGTACTCCCGTTTCCTCCCACATTTCAGAGACATGCATGGAAGGTTGATTGTACACTTTAAATTGTCTCTCGGTGTGGTTGTGAGTCAGAGTGGTTGTTTGTCTTTGCGTGACTTGCACCAGTTCAGGGTGAACCCCTCCTACTGCCCATTGATAGCTCGGATAGGCTCCAGTATCCCCACACTCCTTGTGAGAATAAGCGGCTCAGCTAATGGATAGATGGATGCGTGTTATTTCCTTTGTAGAACATATTTTCAATTAAATACTTTTTTTTTATTTCCATGGAGTGTAGTTACTGTGTTGCCCATACAATATAAATACAAAGACATCGCATGCATACATAAATACACTGTATGTGTATTTTCTATATTAATTTGAGACTAATTGGATGCATTTACTTATTTTTTCTTAATGTATTGCCGATGTATTGGATCAGGTCTTGGTATCGGCTTTTATACCAAAGTCTCAGATTTGGACTTGGGTGCCTAAGAAGTGTCATCGGAACATGACTACCAATCACTCAAATTGGATTTTTGACGACTGAAAATCATTACAAACCAGTGAATTTATGCCCACCCAGAAGAAACTGAAACATCCTTTTCCCCTGGCGCTAAGCTGTTGCTATGTCTGCCAATCCACAAATATCGCCGTTGGTTAGCGTTTTGGAGAAAGCTTCACATAAACGGGTGTGCTGTTGTTTCCTGTGTCCTCGTTCATAATTATAATACAATACTCCACTGAAGTCATCTTCCTGCAGCGCTCCATTTGATTGACTCTCACATTATCTCAGCTAACATTGTGTAGCATCATTTTATATGTCAAATGTTGCCCAATGGGTATCCATTGCCGCCTGATCATCCTTGAAGAGGGGTTCCCCCATCTGTGGTCCCTTCGCAACGTTTCTCACTTTTCCCCAACTGGGGTTTTGAGTTTTTCCTTGCCCTCCTGGGAATTAAGATCAGGGGATGTCAATTGTGTGTTTGTAAAGCACGTTGAGGCTGTCGGTGATTAAGGGCGATACAAATAAATTTGACTTGACTTGACTACAAGAAAGTACCATATTTTCCGGGCCATAGGGCGCTCTTTAAAGTCCCTAATCTTGCCCAAAACAAACAAAGCGCCGCGCCCATTATATGGACTAAGCATCACTCGCGACCATCAACCCTTTTACTCATTGGGCTGTTCGGAGTGCATGTTAGCACACTCTGCTGGTCAAAGTCTGAGTCATCTATGCTTCTAATTGACTGTGACTTATACATTATGTGACTATGGTGTTTGGGTGATGGTGTAGGAGAAAGCTGGACAAAAGGGCAGCTGTCCACAATGTTGTAGTCTGTCTTATCATTTATGTTATTGCAAGCAAGAAACGTCCCAGGTTTAGACAACAGACAAAAAGCCCAAAGCACAACAGCACATCTCTCTAAACAGCCATGCACATCTCTCTAAACAGCCATATCATTGACTGAGTCTGAGTGGCTGCCAAGAAGCCATTTCTATAATTGGCTAAGGCTGAGTGGCTCCCAAGAAGCCATTGTTATAATCTTTTTGTGTTATTTTTATTTCTTTTGGGTATATTGATGGCATGAGAGATACATGTTTTGTGTTAATCTTATTTCTTTGTTTCATTGTTTGCTTGTATGCTGATTTTTTTTTTGGTTTTGATTTGAAACCGTGACTCTAAGGAGTGTGGTGACCAGTGAAGTCCCTCCCCTGACCTTGTCTAGTAGGCTAATGCCCAGATACCTTTTATTGGTTCGAGTTGTTATTATTGACAGTGATTCCTATTAGTTTCATGACATCTGTCAATCAAATGGGGTGATGCCTCTGACAGCGATAGCAGCCGAGCTAGTGCGGACGTGCTAGCGCCTTGAAATGCGGCGCGCCTAGTGTATGCATTAAAGACGGAAATAGCACCCTCAACTGGTGTTGCGCCCTTTGAGGCAGCGCGTCGTATGGCCGTAAAAATACGGTAAGTATACAATATACTGGACTACACCCTGTGTACTGTTTGAAGGTTAGTTATTTGCCGTAACATTGCTGATAATTTTAATTAGCACGTCTTGCCTTTTACTGTATGATATAATTTAGCTGTAATCAATTGTTTTAAATGCCAGTGTTGAATGGAACTTCAGCTTTGAGTGACGAATAACAATCTGAAGTAAGAATGTTTTGCCTCTGACCTGTAGGAGTGGATGTAAAGTGCCCTACCCAAACAGTCTTGAATGTACACCAGCTGAGACCACATGAATTTCACTTCCCTCCTTCTGCACATCACTGTGAATCTGACTTTGAATGAATACTACTGTAAGACTATTGTGCACAGACTTGTGTATCCAGGTATATATATATACATGAGTGCACATAGAAATATTGGTGTGGTTCTCAGATGAGCACCAGAGGTTGCTGTTTGGTTAGAATTTTTTTTCCAATGGTGCTCTTTTTTTTTCCCGTGACCCACCGACCTCATGGTTGAACGTAAAGATATACAGCACATCTGGTCCACATCCCGCCTGTTCATAGTCTCTGCTGTCTTTAAGAATTTAAACTAAAATGTCAAGTATACACTGCTTTTATTTGTATGTGCATGTGTGTTAGCAGTACATGTGAACAAGAAGAGTAACTTGGTTTCCGTGTTGCCAAATTAAATGGATTCTTGCTGTGATCAGTGACTTCTCAGACCATTCTGGCAACAATTTTTAAAAAATATAAATCGCCCCAACAGCCACTGTGGTTTCATGTTCGCAACGATCTCATATTAATCTTATCTTATTTCCTGCTCAGTTGATGGAAGAGAGGAATTTGCCATGGTAATTTGGTCATCTTAAGAACAGCTAATAGTGTAGTGGTTTGTGTTTGTGTGTGTTGTGTTAGCATACTTTGTAGTGTACTGATGTAGACATGTGAATGTTTATTAAATAGTGGTTCAATGTTAATATGTGGCGATACGGCATATTGATGTGACTGATTTTAATTTTCTTCCCCAATTTTAAATACAACTTAAAAGTTATAAAAAGAATATATAAGTGGCGATACAATTTACTGCTTTATAAAACAAATAATTAAATAATCCATAAAAAGACATTAAATTCATATTTAACGCAATTGAGTTAGCATGTGTGGCACTCGGCAACCGTAGCAGTTCAGCAGCTTCAAAAAATTCATTTCTCACCTATGACTTATAATTTGGCGGACCGCTCTAACAACTGCCTAGCACGTCTGCCTCACAATTCAGAGGTGGAGAGTTTGATCCCAGGCTCCGGCCATCCTGTGTGGAGTTTGCATGTTCTCCCGGTGCCTGCGTGGGTTTCCTCCGGGTACTCCTGTTTCCTCTCACATTCCAAAAACATGCATGGCAGGCCGATTGAACACTCTATATTGTCCAAAGGTGTGATTGTGAGCGTGGAGGGTTGATTGTCATTGTATGGCTCGCGATTGGCCGGCAACCAGTTCAAGGTGTACTCCGCCTACTACCCGAAGACAGCTGTGATAGGCTCCGCGACCTACGTGAGGAGAAATGAATCGGACAATGGCTGGATGAATGGACTTTAAATGTGTGTAGCGGTGTGAGATCTGATTTGTCCAATATTCTTTTGAACCACATATCGCATATTTTGATGGACCGTCATAAACAGCACACAACGAGACTGAAATGACTGTCTGGTTGGTGGTGTCCCCACGTTCCGCTAACGGCAGTGCTGCCACCCAAACAAGTCTAGACGCCTTTTCTGTGATCGCCACCAAAGTCAAACCGGCCACCATATCATGGTTGGTCATACTATACAACGTTCCACTATACCAACTTCAAAATCAAAGCCTCAAAACAAATATTACATGGACCTATATGCCTTAGCTATCTTTTATTCTTTTATTCCGATGAAACAATTGTTGTTGCTGCTAACTTGACTTTCCGACTGTATGGTAGACTTGAATCCGGTGTGCTTTGACATTTACATAATATTTGAGCAAAACCTACTGTATGTCAGCCCCTGTTTGTAGCCCACCAAGCATAGTGCTTCTGGGTAGCTGTGGTAATGGTAAAGATGCTGTTCTTCCCACAAGCCACTAAAACATCAACCAGATCACATTCTGCAGCTGCCAAATATCAGCCATGATTGGCCAAATTTAAATGTAGGTGAAATGTTAGTGAGGCAATAGCAAAGGGCTTTCAATGGATGTTAGGTGTGGTGTTTGTGGATCATTTCAAGTAGGAACCAGCGTTTCATAAACCAAACCTAAATCATCGAATGCCAAAAGTCATTTCTGTCTCTTAATAAATTTAATACCAGTGAGGCTAATTACACATAATTTTATTGGTCAGATTCTGTGAAAAAGCTACACAGCATATCATTTTGTTGCAAAACTTTGTCAGCCTTTCATTTACTCACTGAGAAAATGCACTTTGGTTATAATTATGGGTATTATCCTGCTTTCTATAATGATGATGGCCTTTCTTGACAAAAATGCACTCACATTTGCACTGATTGCACTCAGGCTTCACACCGAAAATTGCCGAAGCCCATTTCCTGACATGTTTTCCCCAGGCTTTCCACAAATATCATAACAACCACTATTCTGTAGCTATTATGGAGAAGGCTGCATGTGGAGAAACACATTGTATTGTATCTCTATCTGTCAGTACATATGTTTTTCTCCTTGTTCTTTCCACCAGCCTCTCGCTCCCATTCTCTCAGCCTCTCTTTCCACACTGCTGGGTTTTAATCACTGCTGTAATTGGCAACTCCCTGCTGTGAGCATACAACACCACACACACGCGCACGCACGCACACACACACATGCGCTTGCCGCCTTGCTGCTGCAAATCCCTCTGGCAGTGCATGCATATGTGTGTGTGGTGGGGGTAGGAGAGGGAGATATGGGCAGATAAGAATAATGAAAGGAGGAGAGTTTTAGAACTGCAGGCCAACTCACCAACTCAACAATCTGTCTGCTGTGAGGAAGTGGAGCGCTGCAGCCAAATAGTAATTATCTCAGTGGAAAAAAAGACATGGCTGAAGATTTATTGTGGAAGCCCACATTGTCGTGGAGTTGCTTGAGAAACTGATGTTCATTCAACTTATTCGAACAGATAATTAAAATTGTGCAAATATGCCACATACTAAGAATCTAATCTGGATGGAATAATAAATACAATAATAACTTGGAGCTAATGGATAAACTGCATATCTTATATTTTGTACGAATTAAATGTTTTGATAATCTCATCAAATAAAGGTTCTTACAAACATTTTATGTAAACTTTTTTGGTTCAACCTAATTATTAAAGCCTTTTTATGTTATGTTTTTACTGATTTGGACATGAGTTGGATCACTTAGTATCATGTAAAATTATAAATAACACTCTTCTTTGAACAAACAACAGAAACAACTAAAGTATCTGTATTTCATTGTGAAAATATTTTTTTCACCAAACAGCACATGAGATGCTAAACGTAAATTAAGTTGTACGTAAGTAATGTCACTCTATCGACAAGCAAAATTAATGTTTTTAGTTCATTGGGAGGTAACTTTTTCTATTTTCTCTGATGTTTTTTCATTTATTATTTTTTTTTAAGTAATTAATAACTGCATTATGTGCCACCCAATGTTCAGTCTATTTCACAGCTGCCCTAATTTAACAGCATTGGTAAACACCAACATGTTTTTAATGTTTCTGTAATGTTTAATACACCAACCACTCTTTGACTAAAATATTTTAGTTCTGAAATACAAAATTATATATATATATATATATATAATATATAATTTGGCTTTCCAAGTTGATGTTTTAAAAAAAATAAAGCTGTGTTAACTGAGTTAAAATATTAATTGCGTTAAATGTTTTAAAAATGAATCTTGAGTTAACGCTTTAATTTAGACAGCTATATATTTATATATATTAGGGCTGTCAAATTAGCTGTACATCTTTAGCACATGATCTCAGAACAAAACACCTTGCTTAAGTTACCACTGGGCCTTGCGAACCAACACTGCTGGAGTGTGGTGCTTACAACTAAATGTACTGTATAAGTTTTGAGAATTGTTTCTAAAAAAAATCCTGCAAAGATGACTCCGTTTAGATCGCATTGAAGGATCACACACTTCATATTTGGCGATTTTGCATTAATTACAGTAAATACCTGTTAAAAGCCTCACAAAAAACAGAAGTAGAAAAAATGCGATTAATCGTAATTAATTACGGATTTTTTATTTTTTTGTGATTAAATAGTTAAAAATGTAATCGCGTGACAGCACTAATATATATATATATATATATATATATATTATATATATATAGAGAGAGAGAGAGAGAGCATCCGCCTTTCGCCCGTAGTCAGCTGGGATAGGCTCCAGCACCCTCCCGCGACCCTGTACAGGATTGGCGGTGTGGATGATTACTTTTGTGTGAAAACATACTAAAATCCCATGAAAATAGCCCCCTCTTGATCCAAAGATTATTCAGTATTTCATTCTGAAAAATTATACAAGAAGAATGTGCCTCATTACCGAACAAAATGTTTGTTGCGCTTTTGTATTTATTAACGTGTACTGGAGCAACAGTTGCCCACAAATCTGACACTGTGAAAACTATGTGATGAAGCTGAGGCCACTCTACACCCGATACTTAAGAATCGCAGCTTTATGGTTATTATGGCACATTCGCTGCAAGAAAAGAAAGTTTCATGCTTTGTGCGTGTGTGTGTGCGTGTGTGTGTTTTAGCCTTTTAAGTGGGTCACCCCACCATGTCTAATGGCCCCTTGCTGCGTGCCGCGTCCTGCGCTGAGCTGCTCCCTGCTGTCACACTCACACACACAAACAAACCCACACACACAGCGGGGGAGATTTTGGGGTGTCCCTCACTTTAATACCTTCCACAATGCACCACCACTTCATCTGTTGCTCCTGTTCCCAAAGTTTAAAGTTGACCAGGGATGTTCTCGCATGTCTTGCTATTAACCTCCTTTACTCTCCGCATCATAGTTTGGAGATTAATCATACGAAAATGCCTTTTTTTTATACTATATATTTTGTAGATTATTTTCAAACATTCTAGTTTCTTGTTTTAGCCTCTATTTTACAGGGTGAGACTGGATTGTCTGATATATTTTTATCAATTCAAAATCTTAAACAGAATGCGGTCATCCTGGAAGAAACATCCCCAACTAGGTGAGAGTATGCACAGCACTTCAACCCTTTGCTCAGCATTTGCATTTTGTTGAGTTTCTTGGCTGGTATTTTTATACCAAAATTATATTGCTTTGTTTGGACTGAGTTGGATTGTAAATTAATCAGGATTAACATTGCATAAAATGTGATAGAATGTAGTATGTATTTGTCTGTGATATTTCACCAATTGGCGGATCCTGTTAATGGATGTGATATAATGTACTGCAGTGAGATCAGTGATGAGTAAAAAAATAAATAAATAAATAAAAATTTTGCTACAACCATATGTGCCACATATTTTAGGTCTTTATATGGTTTGTGAGACCATACTGAATCAGATATAATTTATTCCATTGTTTTTGTGTCGTATTGTATTGTGTTAATAGTAGAGGAGAAGAGGAGAAGAGTGAGTGAGTGATGTGCACAGGGTGGGGGCGGGTTGCATGAAGTGGCTTTAAGAGCGAACACTGATTTGCTACAAATTCACCTTATTATGGCTGATATCTCCACCACAGCATTTTGGAGCATACACAAACACGCAACAAAACAAAAACATGCAAGAACCTATGACAGTTGTGGGAATGCATACTTATAAATATGAACTTGCAGCAACCTAGAATACTAAATATTTTAACTGCTGTACCTGTTAATTGTAAACACTGGGGCTATCATCGTGGCGCTGTAGAACCGTGAAACAGACACGCACACACACACACACACCCCTACACACAAACCAAACTTGAGCCAAGGAGAAGCAAGCTACGTCAGTATATTTTCACACTGCAGCAGCAGCTCTTTGTCTCCCTGTCGACCTGCCAGCGTTAAGATGGAGGAGGAGAAATATGATTTTAGCGGGTGGCTTTGCGAGACAGAAGAGGCTGCTTTGTCGTTTTTGTTTGCGAGAGGCATTGTGGCAATATTTCTTTCTGTCAACATCATTTCAGCTTTGCCATTAGGTCCTGCTTCATCTTTGTCTCTTGACATGAGCGTGCATGTGTGACAGGAGGTGTCGGTTACAACAGAAGTGCAATACTTTGCAAATGTAAAATGTGTGTGTCCACACTGACCCGTTAACACATCAGTGGCCAATTGCAATCTTCTATCCATAAAATCAGCTGTTGTTTTTGTTGCCACATACATTCACAGTCGTAGAGCAGCAGGCAGGGGCTTCCATTGTCTTGATTTGACAGAGGCATGCGAATTTTGATCAACGTAGAGTGGCAAAAACACATAACATTTGTTAGAGTTTTGACTATTTTGGCTGGTCCAAGATGTCACACTCTCAATTATTCAGTAGGAATAATTACAGCTTTTAATAAAACGTCAATAAGGACCCATCTCAAATAGCAATGATCTTATTCTGCTCGATGCAAATTAGAGGAGCGTCTTTCCCTGAAAGCTTTCGCTAAAACTGCTATATATTCTAATGCATCTCACAGTGTTGATGTGTCTAAGCTTCAAGCCACACAGAGAAATGTGGGGAACAATTTATTTGTACTGCAGCAGGCCTCAGTGAGTATATTTCCCACTCTTGTGGGAATAACTCTAATGCAGATGCATTTAGACTTTCATCTCAGGTTATATTCCATGACATTTCCTGCACACACTCGTACATGCACACACACCACACTTATAGGATTAGCAACTGATACTATAGTCACTTCTCTGCCTCGCTCAGCCAGTATCTCTTTTCCATGCTTTTCTTGCATTTCCATTCTGGAGCATATTGCTGATTTCCCCATGTCTATTTGTCGAGCTAGCACTCGAGCGAATGAAAAATACAATACAACTGAATAGTTTATAAATGCATTTTTTGTATGTTACCAATGAGATGTTTTGGCTCAACATCCACACAATTGTGGTTGCACATTTAAGGCCTATGCATTCTTTTTGAACCCTGCCGCAGGGTTTGATGCAGGCCACTTTTGCAGAATGGCGATGACACTGAATGGACGTTATCAGTGGTGCTGAGGCAGGCTTCAAAAGGAAGCTGACGGCCAGCTTTTCTCCGTCACTGTGGTGATGTCTTTTCAAAGCCACCACCGTTCACATAAAAATACAGCGCTCGTGAAAATCCAAAACTGAACATGATGTTGTTTCCTGGAATACCTTTTCCTGATATTTCGTTACAGATTTTTGTGGCAGATAATGAACCTTGAAGTCGATTCATTGTCTGGAGATGAATAGAGTGTTGGTTTTTCTCTTAGTCTGTGTCACAGTGTCCTTTCGTTGATGAGTGTGCCAGTGCTGTGTTGACACATGTTAGTGCTGCCTGATTAGTCGACATATAAGAGGACACGCAGCCCCTCCATCACTATTCAGCCATTTTGTCTCTGTGTCTGTCACACTGCTCGAGTGTCTTGTCTGTGTGTGTATGTGGCTTTTGTTAAGGTAATGTTGAGGAGAGAGAATGCGCGAGGCAGACGGCACCGAGAAAAAAGAATATATATAAACCACAGGCGGGTCCTTTTTTTTTTTTCTTTAATAAGATGTCCTTTATTAGTCCCACAATGGGGAAATTTGAGGTGTTACAGCAGCAAAGATATAGAATCCCTGCATTTCCAAAATTTTAAGCATTTAATTCCTGAACGTCATCATTTTACAGTCATAGGAAAAATGCAAAATGAGGGAATGTTAATTTAGAAAATGCTTGGAATATGGTATGCAAGGTACGGGGGCCCCACATCACTCGGCCTGTTGTCTGTTGTGTCTTAAATGGATTAACAGAGCAGTGTGTGAGACACACAGTCAAAGTGGCAACCAGAACCGTTGTTTACAAGCTTCTGTCTCCTCTGTCTCTTCCAATTTTCATACAATACCGCATATTTTTTTTCTTTTTTTTTTTTTTATGTTCTCACTGCATTACTGCCAAACCGTTGCATAATCTTATTTATCAAAGCCTGAATGGGGGCACAATCAAGCGCTATATTTTAAGCACATATTACATATTTAATGTTCATTTGTGCTATTGTGTGGGGTGCATTTTATTATGTCAAATTGGATTCACATTTTGAACCAGTAGTTTGCAAAAATTGCAACATCATCTTTACATTTAGAATAATGAAAATCCGAGTCAGTTCTTAAAATTGCATGCACAACTAAATCCAACAACAGCTTGACTGTGAAATCATTAAAGAGTATAAATACATAGCCTTATCATTTTAAAATCAAATAGCACAAAAATAATTTGGTTCAGAGCTGGTAGTGCACATGTCAACATTTTCCTGCAATTTTTAGACCTCTAGGTAGTATAAAATCACATGCAAGAAGGATTCAATTGAGTGTATGAATGACATAGCTGCTGTCAAGACAGAGCAGTGCAGAGCTGTGTTTGCGAATACCTGCTACATTCAGTGCAGTTGAAAATACTGTATTGTTTAATAAAAGAACCATTAAATTGGTGTGGGGAAAGGGATTTACATCGTCACAATCATTTTAGATGTAGACTGTATATTGTTTAAATTTAATCTGCAAAAAAAATAAAAAATGATCATGACTATTATTAGTGTCAGAAGCAAAATGTGTGTTTTCAACTAGTCAGCGAAATTTACGTCTCCCTGATAATCCCCAAAAATAGTAATTGCACAAATGGAGTTTAAATGTAGTATGTAGTCTAATAGTCAGATGTCAGGAATACAATTCATTATAACAATCAACCTGGCAGACTTTATTCATGCTTTCAATGAGAGCATATGTATTTATGAAAATCGTGCAGGCGAGTTTAGAATATTCCTAAATGCCAAAGCTTGCTTTGCATGTTAAGAGTATTTCATTAAAAAAAAAGAAGAAAAAAAAACAACAGAAAATCCCTTCACTGTTTCTTCATGTGAGTACACATATATGGATATTTGAAAAACAAGAGTCTCATATTGATCAGAATCCTGATGAAAAATACATCCATTAGCCTTTGATCAGGCTATTAAAGAGCTCTAAATTAAGAACAGGACAGATGAATCAAAAGCTTTTAGATTTTATCATGCAGCGTATTTATTATTTCAATAGATAATACATGTACTCTCTCTCATATCTTTACAAGGGATATTTGTGGACTTTATAATATGTCTGTGTATCCATATAACCTTAGCTAATGATAAGATATCTCCAGGTAGAAGTGAACTGAATCAACTTTATTTATATGTGACTTTGCTTTAATAGCCTTGATCATATATTGTTCTGAAATTGCTCCCACTTTTCCTTGTCTAACTAATTTTGTTAGAAAAGGTAAATGATTATATGTCAGCCTGTTAAATACTGCAGGTTACATGTGTGTTTCTTGCAAATGTAGCTTTGTCATATTTTTAGTCTCTTGAGTCTCTTTTCTTACCGGACAATAATTCGGTGTATACATTGTGAATTTGAAGCAGTCTATGTATCGAGGTCACATTTATACTTAATTGTGTATAATATATACAATTGTTGTAATTGTGTTACATTCACCCACTATTTGTAGAATAGAAACTATCAAGTTTAGTGTATTATGCAATTTGTACTCAGTCATCCTCTTATTTGTGCTGCAATATTTTGCTTGGACTACTGCGTGTCATTTTATAGTCAACAGCCACAGACTTTAGGTTCACCTAAATGGCCTTTTAACATTTAAAAGAGAGCTCCTCTCTTCACCATTGAATATATCGGCCCCATTCAGCCCTGTTAGCTTTCATTGAGGCCTAAGCCTTCGGCTGCTATTCATGTCCAATGCCTATGTAAACAAAAATGTGTTGTCAGCATGCTAGCGTGTGTGTATGTGCGTGCGTGTGCATGCGTGTGTGAGAACCTATATCTTTTTAAAAGGGTTTAGCCTCCACAATACCCCTTGTCTTGTTTCTATTTTACATTCTTTTTTCTCTGTCATGCATTCTTCCCTCTCATGAGCCACAACACATGCACACACACATTCACGCACGCGCGTGCACACACACTATGAGGATCAGTCATGCTAGGGGTCGTCTGTGGGCCAATTCGATATTGTTGCCTATAAGCTGCTTTGGAACAAGTTTAAAGGACAATTCCAAATATATTTTGTACAAGAAAAGGCTCCAAAAGCTTGATGTGTCAGAAGCAGATTTAGCACGGAAGAGGGAGGGTCTCAATACCTTCTCGGTCCAGCCCATCCTATATGTGAAAAGAAATTGCACTTGATTTGATCACGTGACTTAAGTTCAAGCAACACTCATATAAGCCCTGTGTCCGTCTCAGTATTTGGAGGGGAAAAAAATATTTCTAAATTGATTGAATTGAAAGTGTGCTACAGCCAGGCATGCAGTATATTGCTTTATGCCGCAGAGTGATGATTTGAAATAAATACTGTTCACAATATTTTACATCAGTTTTCGTGCTTGAATTTGACCACACTTGCCACATGGTAAATACCAATAGAATAAAAATGTTTACTCCTTTCTCACTGTCTGCAGGGATGGGTTTCTTCAAATAACATATTCCAATGTCACTGTCATATTTGTAACAATTATAAATAACAATTAACAACAAACTACTTTCATTACATTAAAAAACACAATGCATCCAGCAGAGAGAAGACTGAATTTCCTATTTAGGTGTTCAAAAATATTGTTGAATAGATAAAATAATAATTAAATTATTAAAATGGATGTCAACTAAAACTAAGCATTGCCTTCATTGTTTTTATATTGAACTTCTGGAATTAAGCAGGTGTCTCAAATAAAGTGACTCTGAGTGTTTATGATACTACATTAGGGAGGAAGATGGTGCTGGGTAATGTGAGTAAAATTATAATGATCACATTCAAATTATTATTAGTATGCATTTTTAGGCGTCATTTAATTCATATCTATGCGGAATGAAGGAAATGACAAAGACATTTTTCCTCATTCAATTCAAATTCAGTACATTTTTCCACTTTATCACTTTCAGTACATTTTCCCACTTTATCACTGTCCAAACCGAGCCACTTTTTTTGTGACATTTGGTTAAGAGTGGACATCTCTTCTATCCGTGGGATTTTTTTGTTGTGCAATATGAGATGACGTCATAGTAATGACCACAATAATAATTCATCAGTAGGGTGTGTGCCTTGTAAGTGACGGAAATGTCCTATAAATACAGATGGAACTGACTTTAATGAGCATCTGTTGACCATAATCCAGCAGATGAATGACTTTTAAAGGCATTAAACCCCTCAACTCTAGTAACACTCCATGAGGAAATGAACATGACACCGTAATGAAATAACCGAGAGATGTTTGGTATAGTTTAGTGCAACTACCGCATTTTTATGTTTTTATGGTGGTTGAAATACGGTGTAAAGCCTAAAGACTAATAGTTATAATAAACAATGTTACATGAAATTCATTTGTAGACTGGAATCTGCCAAATTCTCTCGACAGATGATGGAAAGGGAAGGGAAACTCACTGAGGTTTGATTTTTATTACTGTGTGCACATCACCCAAATTTATAAATTATATTTTTACTGCTTTTCAGTCGATTGTGTCCTCAAGACCCGCAGTTTCCTGTGCTGCCAGAAGCCGCTGAGGAGAATATCGCCTCTCTTGAACCGCCAGCATGGAGGACATTTACCATGGCAACGACTAATGCAGTATAGATGCAAGGACTGAGCCTTGTCTGCTGCTGCAATAATACAGGATTCATTGAAGTCAGGTGAAATGCCATTGGGGCTGTTGTCGCCACTAAGAAGTGCATTTGATATCTAGCGCGGTCACTTGGCTCTATAGAGGGTATTGTTCCCTGTGTTTGCTCATTGCTACATCTGTCTAGTCTCCTGCTTCTCAATATATGGACTAAAGCACTATAGAACCACTTCACTTTCTTTTTTCGCGCTAAGTCAGCAGTGTTGTCCATTTCATTGTTTCCTGTATCAGCCCATAATACCCTATCGACTTAATCCAAATGGGATTCTTGCATGTCCCTCCCTGAGAACTTCGAAAATGTGTGTCCTTAAATCTGTTTCCTCCTCCTTCACACGCTGGATTACAACAGGACCTCTTTGAAAAGTCACACCTAAATGCCAATTATTGTCCTTTCGAGGGAAGCGAGATTTAGGATGGTTTATTGTCAGCGATTCAGGTTACTTTCTGTACATCCGATTTGTGTTACGGGCCTCCATCCAGACATAATCCCAAAACCACAACACGGTTTAAAGAAGAATCGTCAACAACAGTACATATTTGAATTTTACCATATAGTTGTCATCTTTTAAAAGGCCAAAAGCAAAAAATGAATTTGCTGGCACATGAAGTAGGAATGACTATTGGACAAAAGGATAGAAAAAAGGTTTGAGAAATTGGTTTAACGATACTTTATTGACCAAAACTGACCATCAGTTTAAAAATATACGTGGATTTTGTGATGGCAAAATTTGGGTGATGAATGTTTGAAAAAATAAATACAAAAAACATAACAGCTATATGTTAGGCCAAGGTTGTTTTAGTAAACAAAAACTAACAAAATAACTAAAACTAAAATTAAAAAAACATTTCCTTAAACAAAATAAAAACTAAAATCATTTAGAAAAGTGAAAACTAACTGAAACTACATTTTACATTCACGAAACTAACGAAAAGGAACTAATTGAAAATGTGCTTGGTTTTTGGCAATTAATTTAAACGCAAGCCTTTGGGTTTGATTTTAAAAGCATTTCTTTCTATATCAATGGCACGGATGTTTCCTGGAAAAAAGAAGGTCGAAAAGTCCTCTAGGAGTTGTAGTCTTCTTAATGTTTGTCGCACAGAAGCGACATCATCAGGCAGCAGGCAATAAAAAAGAGCCAGCAAAAGTCATCGTTCCTTGGAGAGGAGGTAGCGTATGGCTGTGGCTCAAACGGCTTACCTGCTCTTGACATTTAACTCAGCTCGGTAGGTAAAAAGTGATTTTCTTTTTGCTTCTTTCAAGAAAAAAATATACGCAGTCTTTAAAAAATTGTACATTGGACACCCAGGTTTAATACTTATCAACAGAATCCACAAATCAACTTTAGGCAATGCATAAATAAGGCATCCTACCTGTATTGTAATTAGGGCGCATGGAATGCATCCCTGCATCTAACTTGAAGAAGCGGTATGCATACAATTTAATGCGATTCAGTCTGTGGACTGTTAAAACCGTAACAATGTGTCATCAAAATATTTTCAAATACAATTTTGACAGATTTTTTTTTAAATATTGAACACGTATAAAACATTTTTTTTAAAAACACACACTAATACTAAAAGCAATTAAACAAAACTAAAAAAAAAACTAAAACTAATAAAATCGAACAATTATGCCCTGAAAACTCATTAAAAATAACTAAATTTAAAAATCAAAACTCAAAATAAAAACTATTTTCAAAATTCCGAAACTATAATAACCTTGGTTGAAGCATTTAAGTTTTGTTTTACTTTGCTATTCAAGAAAGTTGAAAACCTTTGCAGCAGTGTCTGTCCAAAACAAACATTGCTTCCACGTGCTACGGTGATGTGCGTCTCTAGTTGCTGCGTGTGTGTGTGGGGGCGTGGGTGTGCGTGTGTGTGTGTATGCGTGTTCTGTTTGCCACAATGTATAGATAGCTGTGTCCTGCCCCTCTCTTTCACAGCCAGAGAAAAGAACCACACCCCTTGGTGCCTTGGTTTGGCGCATGTGTGTGGTGTTCAAGTCTCCTGGGATTTGGGGATTTCTTTTTGTTATCCCCATGCTTGAAAATAGCTTAGTGACAACCATGGTATATGTGGTACACCAGGAAAAAAGGGCAAACATGGAGGTTTACCTTGCTAGGACAAGGGATCGTTGAATGGGCGGAACATTGACATTCGTGTATCTGTAAAAATAATGCCAGTGCTAAATTTCACCCCCTCCTCTGCAAAACTCAGTCGTTATATAGTGTGTTTTGTTTTACTCCATTAAATTCTGCTGCACTGCTTTTATTCCACACATTAGTCTGACTATAACAGGAAGCAAGCATTGTAATATTGTTTATTATGTTGTCATCCTTTGTCTGAAAACGGCAACCAATCGTTACCAAAATTTGGATGCACAGCTCTATTCATGTCCACTTCAACTCGTGAAAAGAATTGGCCCTATATTTGGGATTTTCTTGACATTCAGTCTGATCTGCTTTGAGGAAAAGACATGACCTCCCCAAAATGTTAACTATTGTTGCTGATCATTTTTAAATGTTTTTACTGGTCTAAGTGTATAAAGGAGTGCATATGAATTTGGGTGATGATTGGTCGTAATTTTAAGGCATTTAGCGACGCCAAAAGGAGAGATCAATCGCAAACATTTTTTAACAAGAATATGTTCTATGCAGCACAATTAGTTGAAACTCAGCAGATAGTAGGTGAGTAATGATTGCTCATTATTTTAATCCAGAGCCACTGTGATGACATTTTCAGTCAGCAGCAAGTGGCAAAATGGATAAAAACGGGTCGATTTTACTGCTTAACTCATATTCCACAAATGCAATATTAATCAGAATGCCATGTTTAGACTAGTGAAAGTGCATAAAATATATTATTGTGAAACAATTTTGGGGAGTTTACTTCCCGTTAAACAATTCTCAAACTGGTCTGGGAGTTTAAAAAAAATACATAGATACATAGAACATATTATTGCTATATGGGTAACTCCACTGCAGCTGTCCGGGCAGCAGTTAGCTTGGCTGCCGAGTTTAGCAGGACAAAATAAGCTTCTTACTGGCCAGACGTGGAGCTCGACTTTATGGAAAACAGTCAACTGAATACCGCTTATGCAGCAAGTTAGTGGGGCAAACATTGGATTATGTACGGCCAGCGCTACAGTTCCACATCACGGAAAACAGTCAGCTGAATGCCGCTTATGCAACGGCGCGAATGCTGCCTTCTGTCCAGCCAGAAATTGAGCTCTATGCCACGGTGCAGCATGCGCAGAATTGTAATACATAACCGATGAACAATTCATCTTATGAAAAGCCTCTCAAAGCGCTTTGTGTTGTTAGAACTAACCTGGAAATATCTCTGTCGTTGACAAGATGTACTAAACCTTTGCTAACCGAGGATGTGCGATATATTTCAGTCATACCGAACTTGAATGGAGCGATTCTTTCGATACAATTACATATTAAGTCAATGCAGTTTGCGTAAATAAGGGGCAAATCTTTACAGATACTAGAGCCAAACAGTTTTGAGAATGTCCTGACATCATCACATGCACATTTAGTTAATTGTAAAAAAACAGTTGTATTGTTCCGATACTGCAAATTAGGCCAATTACTGAGTCTGATATTGAATGTTGAATTGAATACACTAAGATAAAACCAGATGAAGTCTTGTTTACTTTAAAAAAAAATACTTATTATAAATAATTAATAATAATAATTTAATTTCACGAGCGCATGGTTCCATTCAATTGATTGAGAGCCATATCTGAGCCTCTGAGGTTACCCTCCCCGACAGCTGTGGCACCTGGGGCCGCCGAGAATGATGATGACCAATGCCTTTTTCTTTTTCTATATAGGATCAGTCAGTCAAAACTCAATTCCATGGTACATACCATGTAGACAAAAAAAATATTCACATAATTTTAATTTCTATAATTAACCTAACATGCATGGTTATGGAGATTGGGAGAAATCCAGAGTACCCGGTGAAAATCTATACAGGCAACAGGAAAAGATTTACCAGTTTGCATACTTCTGCAACAAATTTTTTTACACTTTTTTCAAAACACTTAAGAGTACTTCTGACGGCCCAGCTCGAGGCATAGATGGGGAAACGGAACAATATTTTAAAGTTTGATATATATTGGGTATTTCCACCTTTATGTGTCGTCTTGTACTCGCCAGCACACCTCGTCTACTGGGACTTCCCTTGCACACGCCAGTCCATTCCAATGGATCACTAATTGTACTTTTTCTTAAAAAAAACAAAAAAAACGTAACATTCAAATTTATTCTGATGGTAAATAAAGAGCACTATACATTATGTCCAATATGTTGTCCAAAATGCTTTGCAGAGCCACAAATTCACTCTTTTGAAAACGTATGGAATATATACACGCTTACTGAAACGCAGCATCAACCTTGAGTTTAAGATTAGGTACTAACTTCAAGCACCAGGATCACCCGCCAAACACTGTTGAAAGGCAGAAGCCATGGTATTGTTCCAACCACCCTTCTATCCATTTTCTGAAGCGGTTATCCTATTGGACTAATTTTAAATCCATCTGTTTGTCATTTAAACTGCTTGCTAGCGCTAAGCTAGCCAGTGTATTTTCATGTCATGGGCTGCTGTGAAGGCATAAGGCAAAAAATTACAAAACAAAGACAAATGCATTGATGAATTGTCTTGCTGGGATTCATTGACCGCTTAACAGTTTCATTGAATGCTTTATAACCAGCTAAATATTTCCACACAATATAAACACACAAACACTTGCGTGTTTTCTTCTCAAAAGTAGCGGGGGTGTCACACGGAGCACACATTTCTCCCACACATGGACGTGTGTGCATGTGTGTGTGTTGTGACTTGAATCTGCAAATACTCATTCAGCATTCATTTTTCATGACCAATTTGAGTGACCACCGATTTGTGTACTGTATAGCCCTAGTTCTTATCCTTGTTTTTTTGTTTGTTATTGAAAAATTCCTTTGCTTTACATTTCGCCATGACAGCTTTTTCATAGACCAGAATCCTGTGCAAGCAAGTACCGTACTGCCAGCTGCAGCCAATATCGCCTTTCAGCTTCACGGCTTCGCTTCCTGCAGGCCAAGTAGGACCAAGTATGTCTGTGCTTGTTAGCTGCCACGGCGTCTCGGACAGGTAGGTCCCGTGAGCGATGTTTGGATGCAATTTTTCTTGATAAACCTTGTTTACTTTTTTCCCCCCATCTGATAACCACAGGTACACATTACCTTTGGATGGTACGCCATTTGCCTTTGGATGAGCAAGTCTGGACGTCCTGAAGTGTGTTACACTGTTTAGTGGAGCGCTTTGGGAACAGGAAAAGCTGTGTTATTTCAACGCACCCTTTTAGATACACAGCCATTTCACATGAATTTTGGATTAGTCTTTGACAGGATCAAACCAAATTGAATGTTTAACCTCAAATGGCCTGTAGCCGAGAGTTTGACTGTCATAAACCAGGTTGGAGCGGATTAAATCTGACCCATATAACATCGCCAAATTTTATGTATCTTGAAAACAATGAAAGCTGATTAAATCAATCACACAAAAAATATTCTCACATTAACTTTGTTCTGCAGATTCAGTGCAGGGACAATTGTTTCTGGATAATCCACTGTTCAAAAAGTGTGAGGGAAAAAAAACTCTTCAACTCATAACAATGGATGTACTGTTGCTAATTGTACAAGTAGAAAAAAAAAAAAACTCAAGAAAACAACTAAGGGTAGCACTGACCCCACCCTCAAACTCATTCCTCCAATCACATTCAGGCACTCATTTATCTGTTGACACTCAGACAATTTCATTGGAGAAAATCCGAATTTGTAAAACTCAAACACAGATTAAAGTAACATCACTGCAGGGTTGCTAATTGCTGTCGTAAGCAGTATAATAATAGTATGCAATAAAAAATACATAGGCGGAGGGAATGCTTTATAATGTGTTCTAGCAAACTTGCAATTGTGTAACATGAATTGTTGCAAGAGTTTTATAAAATCCAGCGGTCTGTGCAACAGTAAAGGAATCTGATTTGTGATTAGTTTGAATGTGTTGGGGTGAGGGGTGTCTAGTGAAAGGAGGAACTTGATTGCTCGAGTGTGTCTGTGGAATGGATGCTGAAGGTTGAGAGACATTACAGTGGGTTATTCTTTTTTGTGGGAGGGGGGTTCAATAAATGTTAACTAATGTTAACTTTAGATAAAGATGTTATTCATTTTCCACCAACTAAGCAGATGTTCCAGTATATCGTCTGCCTTTTCGCTGTTTTAGGAGTGTGTTTGGTGAGCATCAAACGTAACGTAAAAAAGAACTTAAATGCTTTACCAGGGTTGTTGTAGTTTTGGATTTGAATTATAGTTATTTTTTATTTTGTTTTGAGTTTTGTTTTTTAAATTTAGTTAGTTTTAATTCATTTTCACTTCGTGTTTGTTAGTTATTATTAGTTTTATTTTTTAAAACACTAAACACTTAGTTTTACTGAGTTTGATTATTAGTTTTTGTTTTTAAAATAAGTATTTTGCATGTGTTGAAGATAAAAAAAAGAAAAAGAGAATTCAACAAAAATGTTATTTCAAAATATTTTGATATTACAGTGTTGTGGTTTTAACAGTCCATAGACTTTGAATCACAATAAATACTATGCATACCACTTCAAAAGTTACATGCAAGCTTGTGTGCAAGCTCCTTAATTATGATAAAAGCAGGACGCCTTGTTTACAAATTTAACCTTCTATCCAAATTTTAAAAAAAATGCAATTTACCCATGATATCCATCCATTCTTGTTGCTTATCCTCACTAAGGATACAGGAGTGGTGGACTCTACTCCAGCTGACTTTGGGCGAAGGGCAAGGTACACCCTGAACATATTGCCAGCCAAGCACATGCCACAAATAGCCAAACAACTATTCACACGCACATTCATACTTGTGGACAACTTGGTCTGCGTTCAGACTGCAGGCATACATCTGGCGCATTGGGTCTTGCATCGTGTAGAGTGACGTCACGGACAGTCAAAACCCGGGGTGTTCAATCTCGGTGCCAAAGGGCCCCTGTCTTGCCTGTTTTCCATCTCTCCCTGCTGCAACACACCTGATTCAAAAGGTCAGGATCGTTAACAAGCTTCTTCAGAGCTTGCTGATGAGCTGATCATGGAAAACAGGCAGGACAACGGTGTTTTATTGTTTGTTGTTGTATGACTTACTTTTGCTCCATATACAGAACTTTGCATACAGCGGTGGTTGTCTTAAACTCCTTTATAAATACAGTTGAGTTGAGTATTTTGGCTAGCAGTCTGAACAAGGCCCAAGTCTTCTATTAAACTGCATGTTTTTGGTATGTGTGCGAAAAACCGGAGTACCTGGAGAAAACTCACGCAGGCACAAGAGGAAACTCCATCTAGAAAGGCTGGCGCCACAAATTGCGCTGGCTAGGAACAATCCATCCATTATCTGAACCACTTCTCCTCACAAGGGCTGGCTAGGTACAAAACTAATAAAGCAGAGGTTAAGGACAAATCGGTCTCTATTGGTTGGCCACCATTTAAGAGTTTATCCCATCTTTCTGCAAAAGTCAGGCAACGTACGATCCACCCAGTTCACCTGCCACCCTCAGGTATGACAAGCGCTCCCTTCAGAACATGGATTAAACATGCGGGAACGGTTCAATCCCTTTAATCTGTTTCCACCTGTGTAATTATCTACTACTCTGCTCTACTGCTCTTATATTTTGTGGTCTTCTCAAGATGAACAACACAGCACACAACACACGTCAGGATATCTTGGCTTACTATCGTGAGACTCCTTCCTCAAACCAGACTTCTGTCGTAATACAAAAATTGACATGAAAGGCAGCAAAGTTCCACAGGGCATCGAGACTCTCTAAAATACCAATAAGTAGTGAGTAGTTGCAGTAGTAGTAGTCATAGATGGCACTACACTGGGCTTAGCGGGTCCTCTAGCCCCGTCAGAAATTTGTGTAGCCCCAGTTAAGCACCTCCAGCATTTTATTTCAATTTTTAAAATATATTTATATATTATTTTATCTGCTCCGCTTTGTATCGATCAACCGCCCTTTTAGGACAGGGCTAGAAAGAATCCCGGAGCTGTGCCTGGTATTAGTCAACGAAGAAAATACATGATGCTTGACTTTTTATTGTGGTGTGCTAGACATGTTAAATGAACCCTCAACACAACCAGGTGCTCCTCTATTTATGTCCAGCAACAGTTTCTGGTCGCTTCTTTGTTGTCTTTTTTTTATACCGCAATCAAAAATTTACTGGCTTCGCTGAATCTGGTGTTGACAACACACACAAGGATCTGTGATTGGAAATACTGTCCAGATTAGTATGTATCATTGTCGGCCCTGACAGTTTTTCAAACAGATCAGGTAGAAAATAAACACATAACCACTGACATGACCTTGATACCTAATCAAACAATGTTGTCAAGGTTACAAAATTTTAAAAGTGACAAATGGCCTGCTGCAAATGTTATATCAACAGAGTAAAAGAGTAAAGCTTATAAAATGTATTTTATTGTTGCGTTTCTTGTAATGTTTTATGAAACTATTATCATGACAATCAGAAACTATTCAAATTATTATTATTATTATTATTACACTCGACATCATCATCATTATTATGAAATCACTGTACAGTTTGCATTTTACTGTACATCATCGTTGTGTAGTAAATGATGCAGTGATGGTCAGGAAATATAAATCTCCACAAAGCACAAACAAACTTCCATGTACACCAGGAAAACATGATATCTATGGGACAGACCTGTGAGGGGGAATGGCACACAGGTCTCTAGTTTTCCACTTATGGGACATTTTATTTTTCTTTAAAAAAAGTAATAAATAAATGTAAATGGACATAAATGTTCCCGCGGTTGCCAACATAACCTCCAGCCAGGTTAAGCATTGATACCAAGTTATTTATAGTGCAGGACTTTACTTTAAACATATTTTACACATATTAATAGAGAAGCAATACAAAATCCACAGTGATTAGACAATCGTCGGCCTATCATTGGTCTTATGATGGAAGACAATACGCCACACTCACCATTTACATAGGGTTGATCAATAAAGCAACTCCCAAAAGGGTTAAGATAAGGGACAAAGTAGGCCCATTTATTGGACTAGTGACTAGAATATCTCAAATCCCAATTTCGAAATACAGCTGCAAAGCACCATTATTGTGAATGGCCCTTCGGCTATTGTGCAGCATTTTCACATCCTGTTTTAAAAGTTCTGCTCATAACGAGAATGAACTGTAACTTTGCGAAGAACTTTAATAATATCTTAATGCGGACGCATAAAAAACGGCAGTTGTTATAATTGACACCACCGCGTAAAACGTAAACTGTACGTGTATTTCTTCTGTCGAAAGTGTCATTTCGAGCGTATTCAGCAAAGGTTTGGCTTGAGTTAGGAATGGCCGCACGTTTCCTCCCCCAATCTACCGGAACTTGATTTCAGTGTGTATTCATGCTCGTGTTGTGGAGGATATAGTTTTGGCTGTTTCCATAATCATTTTGACGTTATTTCGAAAAATACACAGTCCTTATACTGTGTAATTATTTCTATATACGCGTTAAATGGTCAAATTCATCGATTTAACGATTTTAGTTACTAGTTTATTCGGGCACTCTGCAGGATACATGGCAACTGTGAGGCGTTCTGCGGTCTATATATATCCTCCGCCATCTTACATTTTCCAGTCAGCACCCTTCTGGACCAAACGTGATTGACTGTCTACGGAGGGAGTGGACTTGGACTCCCGCTGATTTTCGGCGACACAATTTCTTCGACTTTTTACTGGTTGTTTTTTTTTCTTCCATCTGAATCCCATTGGAAGGATTTGCTACGTTTTTACACGGGTAGGCAGCAACATTTAACTACACTGATCATGTCAGCCTCTTAGTGAGAGCCAACCGGAATTGAGCCGGGTGTTCTACACGAGCCGGTCGGGACTCCGCTACTGCATTTTCGGCTTCCGTTTGGGACATAACAGGCACCATCTTGCAGGGATAATGGCGATTTATCGACGGCATGTTTTCAATGTGAAAGTGAATTAGTTTAATTTCGACTTCCCGTCAAATGGAAATCCCGCTTTACGTCAATTGAGTATAACCGAAACGTTAATTTCGGTTGTTTCGATAGTGCCCGACAACAGTCAACTGAAGCCAAAGTTAGCATTTAGATTGTTGGCCACATTCCAATTTCGTGAGTCATGTTTTTAGGACTTTTTTTGTTCTTGTTGTTGCTTATTTTTTGTTGAATGTTTTTTGCTGCCGTGATCGCTTCGTATTGCATTTAATAGCACGCACTTCTCAATGTATGTATGGGCATGTCTTGTTGTTCACGGCCTAACAAAGTTAACAAACGGTCGTCAAAAGAAGTTTCACCAAACATGTGTTCGAGTGTTTAACTGGACTTATTTAAAATAATAATTTTCGACAAGATCGGCAACCGTAAGTGGCTAATCTGTACACCGTTAATGGCAATGTGTTTTCGTATGTGTGTGTTTTTTTTTAAACAAAGCCCCACGCATTCCTCTTTGCTGTTGTTGCTTTGGGAGGAAGACGAGGTGGAGTCTGAGCGTGAAATTCGAGTCAGGAGCGTTGGAGCAACTGAGTCGGGCCAGCCGGCAGCTGTGTAAGAGGGGCGGGCGGCTGCGTGGGCTATCAACCAAAGTTAACAATACGGCTCCTCGGCGTCGTTGACTTGATTTGGAGGCTTCCTCGAACCAGCCTTACCTCGTTAGTTTTAATCTCAATTTTGTCAAGTCAATAAGTAACAAGAAGCTAAACGCGCATTGAGCGTTAGTCCTTTCTGGTTTGAATTTAAACGAAAAAGTCCGTAATCAAAATTACCCCAATTCAGCCGTCATCTTATCACAAAAAAAAATCATTATTGATGTATTTATTAACTGTATGAAAGGTGAATATATAGTATGTTCGTTAGTACGTTTTCATTGAAGTCCGTCGTCCAATGCTCCAACTGATGGGAGTTTTAAAAGACTGACGCGTGGCTTGCATTGTATGTTGCTCCCAAAAAGTCCCTTACGGAGTAACATGTTATAATATAGATCACGACTTAAATGTATGTAGTTTATGCTTTTTACATTCGAGTATTCGATGGTGTCCTGGCAAAAAAATGAGTCTCGTTGGCCGTTTTCATCTCGCACTGGAGACGGCCAGGTTCAGTTGCAGTAGCTGCAGCCATCGAGCTCATTGTGTATAGTAAGATGGCAGCCAGTAGTTCGACTGCTGATCCTGCACATATCTTCGCGAACACTCAACCAATGTGCAAATGTACATGTAGCTGCTCCCACTTCCTGCTTTTCCTCAAAAGCATTTTGGACTCGTTGGCTTACCACTCCATGCGTGTTATTGAGATCTGTTACCTTTCCGCAATTTATTACACCATTTTTAGGCATTTTCAGCAGTTAATTTCCTAAAGGCCTTCCTACACATAAAGGCAGCTAGGCAATGGATAATTTGATTATTCTTTTAATTACGACTTAGAATAGAATAGAATAGAAATCCCTTGAGAGATAATATAATATAGATTGATTATTGATATATCGATTCTGCCAAAAATGTAAGTGTCCCTAGTTGACAGCATAGTGAGGTTGACACAATGGTGGAAATCATCTTTTCTAATCCTACATTTATTTATTTATTAAAACATGCAAAAAATGAGCACTACGCATGTCAATAACTTTTTTCCCCGCTAAGACTCAAAGAATTTACTGAAAGGCTTTTTAATGCAGTCCAACTGCCTTGTGACCCTAAGGACGAGTGCTATTTTATGGCTTCTAGTCTAGACCAGACATTGAATTGTAGATCTCACATCTGGCTTCAAAGAAACCACCATTCCGTTTTTGTTGGAGCTTGAAGCTTGTATTGCATTGACTTGGTTCATGGTTTAGTCTGTTCAGCTTAAGGGTTAGGCTGCCATTTGTGTGTTGTCAATTGAAGACTAGGCTTTCTTTTTTTTCCTTTTTCTTTTTTTTGGCTCATCTTTCAAAGACTGATACAAAGATCCACTTTTCCACCAGTGTAAATGATGTCCTTTGATTTGTATGAAGTCTAGTGTTGTACATATGGCTCCCATTAAAGAGTGGGTTTGGGCTAAGTGGGTTCTAGCTTCTCAAGCTTGAGATGGTGTGTGAACAGTGAATTAGAATCAGGGGGAAGGGGGGCTGAGGGATGAAACAACATACCAACAGGCTGAGTGGAGGTTGTTTTAGTTTTGCAGCTGTAATTGGGTGCTGTGGGTATATCAAGAGAAGTCATTCAGTGCAGAAGTTTTGGTTCCTGTTTGCATATTTGAACAATTTTAATAACGGCATAAGCGGAGTCTGCTGCTGTTGTTTTAAGGGCGTTGAGTAAAAAGACAACCATGGCAAATTTGATCCCTACAGTATTGAAGAAAAAGCTGTCTTAAGTTTTAATGTAAACATTTGCAGGCAACGTGGAGTTATACCTGTTGATGCTTTGCACTTTTACCTTTTTAATTTTAAATGACAGGGCTGCACAATATATTGAAAAAAATATATAATGGCCCATGCATTATGCATATCACAAAGACATGCGATATTTTCTTAGGGAATTAAATTTGTTTTTCTGAAATCAACCAGTCGGATGCAAACTTAAATGCGGCACCCAAATAGTTGGACATTACTTAGAGGAATTATAGTTAATTTGCTAAGATCATATTGAGCTTGCTTATTTTGTCGTATAAAAAAATACTTGCCAGTAGATGATAAAAATGTAATTTCTTTAATTACATACTAAGTATTGTAATAATATTGAGACTGCAATATTGAACGCATAACCTATTATCGTTCAGCCATAGTAAATAACTGCTTTTTTATATATATATATATATATATATATATATATTACACACACGCGCACATTAGTGTATATAAACACATGTGTTTATGCGTCTTAGGGCTGTAAAGATTCATCGAAAATCAATTTTAATATCAATATAAACTGCTCAAAATATGCATTGATATAAAAACAAATAATAATCTATTCACAACTCTATGTCAACCAGAGCTGCTCTCTCATGTCTCTGCAGGTAAACACACTGCATATACACAATTACTAAATGCAATGTAAACCTTCGTTTCATAGCAGCACAGCAGTGATAAACAAGCATGTTGTGGGTGATGCCTATTTTCCTTTCTGACATAGGGACAGTTCCTGGAAGCTATCTGAATTTAGCACATACAGGCTACCGTGTGTCTGATGGAACACCACACACATGTCCTGATGTGGTACACTAGCATATTGTAGTGTCTACTGTGCATTATGGCGGCATTAGTCAGCAAACTCCCGTTTATTACAAACCCAAATATAGTTTTTATATATCCGTGATTCACATTGAAAGCAAGAGCATACGTGCTAACTCGCAACCTGCACTGAGTGTTGCATTCACGAACTCAGAAAACTCACCACTCAACGTAACACAACACTACCCATTTGCCACAAGCCATAACGGCGACATCTAACAATAAAACAGAACTTAGCTATGTTGTTAGAATATACTAATTTACACTGCTAATAGAATATCCTAACAATATGGGTTATGCGTGTTGATGTGCTAACAGTTGTGCTTTGTGTTGCTCTATTTCCAAATTTTAAGAATGACTCACCCACTCGAGAAAGGGGGATGTGAAAGGCTCTCTCTTTCTCTCTCTCTCTCTCTTTCTCTCTCTGTTTCTCTCTCTTTTTCTCTGTTTCCCTCCCAGCCTACCTCCCAACCCATCAATGCGTATTGCTTTTGTGGATGGCTGCAGCACCACACTAGTGCACAGAGACTGGCATAGCAGCAATTAAAAAAATGTGAAAATAATGTATGTCTCGAGTCAAAATCGTGTAGTGAAAATCGAATTGGTGCTTGAGTGAATCATTAAATCCCTACTGCTAGCATTTGAATGGGATCCTCCATTGACTTTTGCAATAGTGGCTGACGATGTTTTAAAAATGAAGCATGTTTTATAATGAAATATAAATTGACTATTTTTGTTGGTTCTTTAGTTTTACAGTAAGCTCCAACTGGGGTCTCATCAAACAGCTTAAAGGACGCTTGGGGACGGAAGAATCACATTCGCTACACCAGGGGTCTCCAAGTCCGATCCTCTGGATCCCCAGACCAGCCTGTTATAGATGTTTCCGTAGCCCCAACACACCGCACAACAACAAGCTTGTGCAAAGCTTAGTGATGAGCTAATCATTTGAACGAAGTGTGTTGGAGGAATGGAAACGTATAAAACAGGCTGGATAGAACTCCCGCGAGCTGCTCTTGGAGATCCCTATATAAGCAATGTGGTGGATGCAGGGTACTTTGACGTTGGGAATTTGTAAACGTACTGTGCCATTCTGCACATTAATAATTTTTCTGTGACATTTTAAAGATCGGGAGAAACCAAAATTTAGATTAGTCGTCCATCCCCAGTAGTTCATATAAAGCAAATGATTCCGTAAAACAGTCTATCAAACTGCTACAGTGTAAATTTACAAAGTATACTTTCTGCTCCAAAAGCAGTGGAGGAATGTGTACGCCCTTTCTCTCCCACTGCTGATTTTCCTTCCACCAAGTGAGCCACTTCCCACCCTTCCTCACATATAAGTACTACCTTGCTGCCATGCTTAATGTGGGCCTTGTATGCGAGCTGCAATTTGCTCGGGTGGATTTCACGCAAGAATAAATACAATGGTTAAGACTGAAAGCTGGCACTGCCGACTCATCTGTTTCGGGAGGGACCAGGACTGATTCCATTTGCATGAAGTGAGCGTGTTGCAGTTGTTTTTGGTGTAATCATTAACAATGAGCCAGGAACGAAAGGAAGCGAGAGGTCACTGAAGCTGATAGTGCTTTCCTGTGTTTTTCAGATCAGGAAGCTGTGACGGCCGTGGTTTAAGGAAAGGAACATGGCTTCCCAGGGTGAGTTGAACCTTCCTGCACATGAACACGAAGATTCCCTTCACACTTGTCCACATGTATAGTCTTAGTTTTATTTGAAAGTAAAGTGTGAAAATCATTTCCTTAATTACCATATTTGAGTTTGACAACAGCTATCTCATCACTGTTCACGAATCCTAAAGTGGCATTCCAGTATCTCTCCATCCTAGCGTTGCATTTAAGAGGATTTACATAGATTACCAAAATGTACCAGTTGATCTTGTGAATTCTACTCTGCCAAATTGATCCTACCAAGTTATTCAGTGTTGTCTGTTTTTTGCCCCCCTTCAGCTGATTTGATGGAGCTGGACATGGCAATGGAGCCAGACCGAAAGGCAGCAGTCAGCCACTGGCAGCAACAGTCATATCTGGATTCAGGCATCCATTCGGGGGCCACGACTACTGCTCCCTCCCTCAGCGGCAAAGGAAATCCTGAAGATGACGATCTTGACAACAACCAGGTCATGTACGAGTGGGAACAGGGCTTCAACCAGAATTTCTCCCAAGATCAAGTCCAAGGTAAGTCCCAAGAGCCGCCATTGGGTAAATAATAGGGGTGTCCTGATTCAATATTTGTCTGGCATATCGGTCCGATATCGGCCAAAAAACAGTATCAGATTTGATCAGCTTGCATCCAAAATCCCCGATGTTAGTGTCCAGCAAGTGTTGAAAGCTAGCGTGCTGAGCCCACGTGATAAAAACAACCACTTGCGTAACGGAGCTAGAGAAGATGTCGGCGATGAAGTTTACGGTAAACAATTAAATAAAATTTCACGTGCTCACTTCTGTCATTCACTTGAATGAGATCCATAGCGCAGACTCACCTCGGTCGTCACCCGCCGCATGATGGACAGGTGTTGGGGCTTCAGGCGGCTGGCTACCAAAGGGTCGGATGAAGGAGCGTGAGGACAAAAAGTGCCTTTTCCTTTTTAACTGTATTTATACCTTCGCTGTTGGATATTAAAACTGCATGGACTTGATCAACAGTGGGGGAGATCATGCAAACAAAAGTGGGACGATGCAGCTAAGGTAGCTATGCAAGCCGCCGTCGAGCCTCTGCAGGTGATTTGGAATACGAATTAGCGAGAAATCGCTATGATCGTGACTGTAGCATTTGCTGAATCACTAAACACAAATTTTGACTAAGTGATTTTCTTCAAGTTGACAGCTTTAGCAACTTCGGCGCAGTTACAACCAAGTAAAAAAGTTAGGTCCGGCAGTTTACGAGTTCAAGAACATTCTCATGTTTGAGGTTGAATTTATGTAACCCAAATGTTTTAAATAAATGTTTCCTATTTTCTAATGCCTTCTGTTGCTGAGTGTTGTTATTCAGGTTAATAGTGTAACTTGATCAAGTCTCCTCTAACAATTCATACTCAAAATAATTTGAAAAATGGATGATATCGGTATCAGACATTACTCTTGGCCGCAATATGGGAAGTGAACAAAGTTGAATCGGGACACCCCTAGTAAATGTAGAATCTTTATCTTTACAAAGTGCATTTGGGGAGAAACAGTCCATCTCTTTCAGACTTGGATGGTCAATATGCCATGACTCGTGCCCAGAGGGTGCGCGCAGCAATGTTCCCAGAGACTCTTGAGGAGGGCATGCAGATTCCTTCCACACAATATGACACAGCAAACCCTACCAACGTCCAGAGACTAGCAGAACCTTCACAAATGCTCAAACATGCCGTAGTCAATCTGATCAACTACCAGGACGACGCTGAGCTCGCAACCAGAGCCATACCAGAGCTCACCAAATTACTAAATGATGAAGACCAGGTAGTTGTCATTAATGACCCGCCATGCTCTGCGGCTCTGTTGCCAATGATCACCAATGTTTCTTCTCTTCCTCCTCCTAGGTTGTTGTAAACAAAGCAGCAGTGATGGTACACCAGCTATCAAAAAAAGAAGCTTCCCGTCACGCCATTATGCGCTCCCCTCAAATGGTGTCGGCCATAGTCAGGACAATGCAGAACACAAATGATGTGGAGACAGCTCGCTGCACTGCAGGGACTCTCCACAACCTTTCTCATCACAGAGAGGGACTGCTGGCTATCTTCAAGTCCGGGGGAATCCCGGCACTAGTCAAAATGCTTGGGTACGTGTGAGAATTGATGGATATTCATACTGGAAAGGCTATTAGTTTACATGCAAGCATTTCCATATTTTGTGCTTATTTGTATGCTTCTCAGTTTGGTAATTTTGTTAGGGAAATGTGGTGTAATCATTTTGTACACACAATAGGGGTTTGTGAGAAATCTTGAAAGATTGGCACTGTGTTGACATTATCTGCATAGCAATCTGTCTTAACTGCAACTATTACTACTGAAGTAATGTAGTGTTGCAATGGGGGCGAAAACTGCAAAATTAATTGGCAATCTGCACACTGTCAAACAGTCATTGGTGAGAGGAAAACAATGTAATCCTGTTCCTGTTTCCCAGATGTATTGTAATCCAATAATCCTTTTTCTGCTTTGCAGTTCACCAGTGGACTCTGTCCTTTTCTATGCCATCACCACCCTCCACAACCTCCTCCTGCACCAGGAAGGAGCTAAGATGGCGGTTCGTCTAGCCGGTGGTCTTCAGAAAATGGTGGCCCTGCTCAACAAAACAAACGTGAAGTTCCTTGCCATCACCACAGATTGTCTCCAAATCTTGGCCTATGGAAACCAGGAAAGCAAGGTGAGTTCACATCCTTGCCAGCTGTGCTGTGAAAATGTCACTTAATCTTGTTGAAACTAAAATGAGGAGGTGCTTTTTCTAGTTAATAATTCTGGCCAGTGGGGGGCCCCAAGCACTGGTGAACATCATGAGGACTTACACCTATGAGAAATTACTGTGGACCACAAGTAGAGTACTCAAAGTCCTGTCGGTCTGCTCCAGTAATAAACCTGCCATTGTTGAAGCGGGTATGTTTGAGCTCCAAAGCTAATAGAAACTTTTTCACAACCAGTCGGCACTATAAACTATGGTTATTTAATTTTTATTTTTTTTATATGTGCTTTTTTCCATGGTTGTCTCTTTGTTCAGGAGGCATGCAGGCTCTTGGACTTCACCTGACAGATCCAAGCCAGAGACTAGTCCAGAACTGTCTCTGGACTCTCAGGAACTTATCAGATGCTGCCACCAAACAGGCGAGTCCCAGATAACGAACATTAAATACTTGATTCTGACTACATGCAGTTTTGTAGCGTTTGCAGTTCAAGCTGGACTGAAAATGTTTTTAACGTTGATCTGCCATTCTTGAATTCAACCTGTCATACTAATTGCATCATTTGTCTCACAGGAGGGTATGGAGGGTCTATTGGGGACCCTTGTGCAACTCCTTGGTAGTGATGATATTAATGTTGTGACCTGTGCTGCCGGTATCCTGTCGAACCTGACTTGCAACAATTACAAGAACAAGATGATGGTCTGCCAGGTTTGTGCTCACTCAGCAAAGATTGAAATATAGGTTTGGTTTTCCATGTTTATTGTTAAGTAAACAAACTTCTTGTATCATTTTATTGCCGCAAAGGTGGGTGGAATTGAGGCTCTGGTTCGCACGGTGCTTCGGGCTGGAGACAGGGAGGACATCACCGAACCGGCCATCTGTGCTCTGCGTCACCTCACATCACGGCACCAAGATGCAGAGATGGCCCAGAATGCTGTGAGGCTGCATTATGGCCTGCCAGTTGTGGTCAAATTGTTGCATCCGCCATCACATTGGCCACTCATTAAGGTATGCACTTATGGACTTGCCATGTTGATGACTTTTGTGTTCAGTTGATTCTTGTAAAGGTGTCTTGACATCCAAGTATTCCTCCTCTCTCAGGCAACAGTTGGTCTGATCCGTAACCTAGCGCTGTGCCCTGCAAACCATGCTCCTCTGAGGGAGCAGGGAGCCATTCCCAGACTAGTTCAGCTGCTGGTCAGAGCACACCAGGACACGCAGAGACGCACCAGCATGGGTGGCACACAGCAGCAGTTTGTGGTGAGTGCATACAAGCATCTTGAACACACCGTGCTCCAGGTTTAGGGTTTGTGTGTCTTTAGTAACAGTGTTGTGTTTTTAGGAGGGAGTTCGCATGGAGGAGATTGTTGAGGGTTGTACTGGAGCACTTCACATCCTGGCCAGAGATGTCCACAACAGAATAGTAATCCGAGGACTTAACACAATTCCACTCTTTGTGCAGGTAAAATGCAAATTCACATTAATCCTATTGCTGTATGGCTTTCAAAGTCCTGACCATGATTTGATCATCTCATCGATCTGTCTGCAGCTGTTGTATTCTCCCATTGAGAACATACAGCGCGTGGCAGCGGGTGTCCTGTGTGAACTGGCCCAAGACAAAGAGGCCGCTGAGGCTATCGAGGCCGAGGGCGCCACCGCCCCGCTCACAGAGCTGTTGCACAGCCGCAACGAAGGAGTTGGTATGTTCGCAAGATGGCTTTTCACTCTGCTAAAGATCAGTGATGCTCATGTTTCCGTTTTGATTACAAAGGTACTCTACTTTGACTCACAAGTGCCCCCAACTCATTTGTCGAGTTTCGATTGGCTGCTTAGCCTTTGAGTTTTGAACAAGCTTTAGATAAAATGTTGCTTAGTGATGTGAAAAAGGAAGATTGGGCAAAATAAGTACTGCAATTTCCTTCCTTGCACTTGGGCAAGGAGAGCCACAGTCAACAATGCACTTTAAACGGTTGATGCAATGGGACAGATAAATAAAAAATGAACAAATTAATAGCATTACAATTGGAAACATTTATTCAATACTGTACATAGGGGTGGGCCATGTATCGCCAATGTTGCTTTCACAATGTGCAGTTTTACCTTATCTAGTAATAATACTGCCTCGAGGGAAAACAAATGAGTCTGTCGAAGGCCGCAAAGTAGGAAAAAGTGGTGAAAAATTGGTTCTGCGCATTGTCGGCAAAGGAGGGAGTGATAAACCTACATTTTGCGTATCAGCGGGCAGGATCCAGTCAAATGACTGTGATCGCAGCCTCGCGAAAGTTTCAAATAGCGAGTATCCCGTCTTCGCGGGTACATTAAGATCAAGGGACAAGTCCACATCCTTCGTGTGCAAATCAGTTGATGACAAGACTGACATCGGTCGGAATAACATTGTTACGATCCAGTCACATGACTGTGATCGCAGCCTTGCAAAAGTTTCAATTATCGAGGAGTATCCCGTCTTCGCAGGTCCTCGTCCTTTATCTGTAAATCAGTTGATGACAAGACTGACGTCAGTCGGAATAACATGGTTACATGTGCCACAATGGTCACCGTGGAGTGCAATTCTCCTCCACCATGTATCACATGGATTCGGAGAAAATCTTTGCGACTTCAAAAGCACGCTGAAGAAAAGCTACATTAACACACACACGCTCGGAAAACGCACGGAAAGTTGAGCAAACACACACACACACTTCAGGCAACTTTGTAAAATGTGATAGCAGCGCCAGACACTGCATATCTCCTACAGTCTGCGTTAAGGACCGGCCACAAATTACATAGCTGGATTCCAGGGCACAAATCACCTTATATCGGATAAAGTATAAATTTTTTTCCATTCTGACGGCTGTAGTAAACACCTTTTCTCATTGATTGCTTTAGTAGTTGGCAGTGGTAAACCAGTACTTACTTCTGCTCAAAATGTGATGTCATGATGGAATAATACACGACATTATAGTGACATAAATATTGCACAAATCAATTGAAGTCTAGACATAATTTTAAGTTTTTCCATTGTTGAATATTTCCATAGAATGTCATTGTACAATGTTTTGCAGAGGATGTATGAAGCAATTTTGAATGCGTCTATCCATAATTATTCTGTGAAATAAATGCAGATTTAATATTTTTTGTGCAAAATCCTGAAGTCATTTTTTTTTTAAAGCCCATATCGCTCACCCCTAAGACTGGATAGAATATTTGGGTGAGTTGTGTCGGGAAAGACATGTATCGTGTAAAAGTTCATGCTTCTGTGCCAAACAAATCATGCGAGTGTCTCGCAAGTGAGAATAAAGTATGTTGGTTCTGTGTGTTGTGCAATTATACTGCAGAGTAGAAAGCTAACCCGTCACCTCACATCTCTTCTCAGCCACATATGCAGCAGCAGTTCTGTTCCGTATGTCGGAGGACAAACCTCAAGACTACAAGAAACGCCTCTCAGTTGAACTCACAAGCTCACTCTTCAGGACGGAACCGATGGCCTGGAATGAAGTAGGAAGCAGATAGTCATGTCATGTTTGGTCAACCTGCTTGTGTGTGTACAAATGTTTATGCCACTCTCCTCTGTCTGCAGACTGCAGAGCTCGGTCTGGACATCGGTGCTCAGGGAGAGCCTCTGGCCTACAGGCAGGATGGTAAGGCTCCTTCATGCTACTAAAATAACCACACTCCCATTGTTCAACTGTCACACTGTTCCTTAGAGGGTCATCTCTCTTAGAAGTTCTACTGTAGCATGTTCTGTCCTTGACACCATGCTGACTCATTCAGGTAGAAAGAAGTTGTAGTGTCTATTTTTGATCAGGGGTAGTTGATCCATGGGTTTTGTGCGCTTGTGGTGTTTTTTTTGTTTTTTGCTGTGGGTTGCTAGTATAATGTGTGAGCGCTTGGTTTGTTAACATGCTTCTAACAGCCGCTCTGCTTCTCCTGCCCTCCACTCCTTCCCCCCTACCAGACCCAAGCTACCGTTCGTTCCACTCAGCAGGTTACGGCACAGACTCAATGGGCATGGAGCCCATGATGGACCATGATCTGGGTGGGGGCCACCACCCCGGTCAGGACTACCCCCCGGTAGAGGGGCTTCCTGACCTGGGACACTCCCAGGAACTGATTGAAGGCCTACCACCTGGTGACTCCAACCAACTGGCCTGGTTTGACACAGACTTGTAAATATCAAGACCAACCTAACTCAACACTTCCTACTAGGTAAGCTAGATTCTCACCCGCTTGGATGCATCTTGTCTTGTTCTGATGCACTGAGGCTGCTGCACGCTTGCATTGCGCTCCTAATTTTCCAACTTGTGTGGTGCTTGAGTTGTCTGTGTAGGCTCCTGCCTGATGTTGAATCTCACAATCTCTTTTCTTTGCAGCTGTATTATGTGATCCGGAAGAACATGCATCTTGATTCTCCCACATGGAGGAGGCGGAGTTTTAGAAAGTGCCTGACGATGACCCATCCTGTCTATAGGAGCTCCATTGGGACAAATTTGAGTTCGCTTCTGGTTTTAACCAGAGGGTGGTCGGTTGACTTGAAATCCTGATGCCACATATGGATTTGCATCTCGGGTTTGCTTCGGAAATACCCTTTTTATGTATTTTTCCATTTTTATTCTTTGTTTTTACAATTTTCTCCTCGAGTCTGTAATGGTACAAAATGCTTTTAGCCTGCTTTTTTCCCCCCTCTCCTTTCTCCAAATTATATGCATTTTTTTTTGTTTGCCGTCCTTTGTCTTATTTAGCTAGTCTGTTTGTTTTTTGTTTTTTTTTGTTTGTTTTGTTTTTCTTTTTTTGGGTGATATGCTCCACCCAAGTATTGTACATGACCACAACTTAAATGGTGTCCAAAACACTAAGGTAAATCATTTGCATTGTAACATTGTGTAGCTTTTTGTATAAAACATTGGAAGTCATGGTCCAAATATCGAGCTATTTTCTTGCTTTAAAGGTGGACACGAAGGTGTCTCTGCTGTTCCAAAGGGGGTGTAGCTGGCCTAGCTGACGGAGGGCTGTTACTAAAGGGGGGTGGGGGGGCTAGTTTAGTGGGAGGAGGTTGTTGCTGTAGCCTGCTGTGTTCTGAAACAATAAAATGGACTCATTATTTCAACTGGCTGCATCCTTTTCCTTCAAGCATTGTTGTAACGCCAATAATAATGTCACTTGGAAATTGTCTACTGCTCAAAAAATTAAAGGGAGCATCCAAACAAGACGATGTAAGTTTGAGTCGATAATGCTTACAAATAAGCTTGTCAAGTTAGGAAGCTGTGCTTATTGTTAACCATTTCACCTGCTATTGTGCATATAGGATGGGCAACCGGTGGAAAGGAGAGGCAATTGCCAAGACAACCTCTACGAAGCAGTGCTTGTGGAGATGGTGTTTACATTTTGTCCGTGTCTGTCCCCTGGAGATAACAAGAGGTCATGTCTGCCACTAGGTGTTATGATTGACAAACATTTTACATAGAAATAATTAAATAAAAGGTATTGTAATCTATTAATGTAATAAAGTCCAATTAGCATGTAATATTTTTTTTCCTTTTATGTAATCTGTTGTTCCGTATCTAACCTATTGCATTGAAGTGTTGGGTTACACTCGTACGACCTACATCAAACCATTCTTTTACAGTAACGTATTGTTTGTGAAGTTAATAGAAATGTGTATGTGGCCCATATGAGTCCTATATTCACAAACTTAAAAAATAATTCAATTGGTGGAATGTAACCTTAAAATAGTTTACCAAATAGGCTAAATTAAAATAATTTTTTGGTTGTTGGTTTCTCAAAAACAAATTGGTGCATAAAACAAATGCAAAGGTATGTTTCAATCCAAAGCACAATCTTGATTGTGAAATGAAAAATTTCAGTCAATATGTATTTAAAAAAAAAATGTAAAAGCGCAATTAAGTATATTTTTGAGACTGCAACTTAGAAGTAGAAAGTAGGAGATTTTGTCAATGTTATGTATTCTAAAATTATGTTTAAGGATGTGTTAAACTGTAGTTGTAATTTTTGTGTTGATGAAGGGCAGTCCTTTTAAAAATGTTCTATACTTTTATTGAATTCAACAACTAAATGAAATGAATACCCCTTGCTGAAATCAATCAGGTCGTGCTGCTCTTCCAAGATGGTCCATCAATGTGAACTGTGGCAAGGTTTGCTGCGTCTCCCATCACGAAGTCCGGGGCATGGAGGAGATACCAGGAGCCAGGCCAAAATAGGAGGAGGGAAACAACCCAGCAGCATAACCTCTACCTTGTCCTTTGCCTTCCATATTCGGGTGCACTTGGTCCTGTGTTCCTTCTGATGCAAGACAATGCCAGGCAATGTGGCTGAAGTGTGTTGGCATTTCGGGCATGATGAATGGATTGATGCTATGGACTGGCCTGCCTAATCCCCAAACCTCAATCCAATAGAGCACATCTGGGCCATCATTTTTCATTCCATAACCCAATCCCACATTGTACCACAGGCTGTCCAGGTCTGGGTGTGGATTCCTTAGGAGATGCTTCATCCTCTTATCAGGGTCATGCTCAGGAATAGGGAGGTCATACAACCACGAGGAGTCTACACACTACTAAGCTTCATTTTGATGTGTCCTGAAGAACTTTCACTGTAGTTAGATCATTTTACATTCCACTGTGATTATTCAAATTTCCATTGATTATGTTTGTTCCAACAAATGTCACTGTGTAATTAAGATTATCAAGTGGAACATTTCATTAGTTGATATCTTGATGTATTATTTTAGTGTTCCCTTTATTTATTTTTTTGTTTAAGCAATTTAGTATTACCGCAGAGATGTGCACTCTGCAGTGTGATGCATGTTACATTTTGGAAAGCAAGTGACACTCACACTATGCCTTAATAGTGGGAAAAAATGCCCCACATAATGGGAAAAAAAAGTGGCTGTAATGTTCGCACGTACAAGCTGTACTCGAGATGACCAACAACACTCCACGCACATCCCCACCGACAATTATGAGCCTATTCCCACAAACCAGATGTCATAGTACTGAAACTGGTCTGTGAGAGGCAGCATGGTGCCACAGGGCATCCCGACTGCTGGAAAATACAAAATGTAATAGAATCGAGGCCAGCTGTTAACTCATTGTCATTTCTTGTGGTTAATGCCTTTGGTTGTGGGGGGGGGGGGGGGGGGGGGTGTTATCCAAACACTCTACACAGCCAATTGCGCAAGCTTCGGACACCTAACTCGAGTTTTGTTCTCTTTCATGTCACATCCACCAAGTCTGTGAATAATTCTGTTTGACTACACAGGGATTTGTGATGGAAATGAATGAACAGGTTTAACATTTATGACTAGTAAATGAAATAGGTCGTGAAAAACTAGTATCACTTTTTACTCGTGCTGTCAATCAATTACATTTTTAGCTAATAAATTACAAAAAAAAAAATAATTAATTGCGATTATTGACATTTTTCAGCTACTATTTTTGTGTAGCTTGTAACAGATATGTACTTGAAAAATATTGGAATTAAGGCAAAATAATCAAATGTGAAGTATATTTAATTCAAAGAGTGTTTTAATAGCTTTGTTTTTTTCGTTTTAATAGCTTTGTTTGATTCTTGAATAGGCTCTAAACAAAGGCATTTTTACAGCCATTTCACTTAGAGAAAATTCTTAAAACGTATACAGCGCATTTAGTTCTGCCGACAAGCACCACACTCCAGCAGTGTTCGTTTGTAAGGCTCAGCGGTAACTTGATGAAGGTATTTTGTTCTGAGATGTGCTAAAGATGTATAGCTAATATAGTACAATAATTGCAAAGTATGCAATTTATTTTGGAAATATGAGTTAAAGTATTTAACAGAGTTTATTTTCTTTAATTGATCTCCAGAGTAAATACTTTAATTTCAACAGCCCTACTTTTGTCACATACCGCACCACTAGATCAGTCGGTAGTCTTTTTGTGTTACAATACCATCAAATGAACACATTTACAATCCACCTTAAAAAAAATTTTTTTACGCCATTTCTTTTCAAGGAATATTAAAATAACTGCCACTAAAACATACGCTACCTATCAAACATCCACTTTCAAGAAAATGAGAATAGCCGTTCGGCTTCAGTCTCTGTAAATGGGTCCCTATTTATTCTTTTCTTGGAGGATTTCAATTGCGAGGGGACCCAAATCAGCACGATTACAACAGAGAGGGAAGAAGAGGCTGCACATATTCCAGTTTGACTTACGCATCTGTGATGACCAAAAAAACATTGGGGGGTAGGATTTGAGTGCTTGTTTTAGGTTTTGAGGGAAATGGCTCTATGTGAATTAAAATGAGCGTTTCACCGAGTAACTTTTAAACATAACTTTTGACAAAATGAGCATGAAGTGAGCTGAAATGACGTTCCACCCAGCAAGGCAAAGAGCTGCACACTATCGTTGAGCGTTGGCCATCCTTGATATGGTGGAAGTTCTCTTCTGACCCACTTTGACTATAATCTGCTTCTTTCCCACCTCTGTGCACCCTTGTCTTGTCCCAGGGGTCTGTGAGGGCAACTTGACAGCCATGCCAGCAAAGTCCAAGCCACCCTCCTTAAGTTAATTAAAACCTACATAATTAACCTAATCAACACAGACCCCAGAGGCTTCAGAGAACCTTGAAAATGCATGTACTCGGATAGAAGAGACCCTCAAAGCTTCAGGATAATTCTTGAGATTGGTGTCATATGCACTAACTATTCTCTTATTTATCTAATTTATATATTTATCTGAATTATTGTTGTATTGCACTGGAGAGGGGAGGTCTCTAATCTCGTTGCACACTTGAGTACAATGACAATAAAGGGATTTCTGATTCTGATTCTGATTCTAAACCCTGCGTCAGACGCCATAAACTCTACTTCATAAACTGTACTTTTCTTGCAAACGTAACAAAGTGTTGTACATAAAAATATTGAACAGAAAACAATACATAATAATAATGAAAAAAATGAATAATACCAACAAAGTAGTAATTGAGAATGCTTATAACTTGACTTTACACATACAAAAGAATTCGTTTCATTCTTATACAAAGAATGCTCCTCTTTCTTCTCGTCCCCAAAATGCCTCATCTTTTTTTTAGGGTTCGTGGCGGTCCAAGGAATGGTGCCGTCAGTGCTTATTCCGTCAAAGTCATCATCAGTCATCAATCCGCCAGCGAAAACAGGAGTGCATCACTGACGGACTGACGGACCTCCCATCGGTGTAGTATTTTACAGTTTTTGCCCATTGCCTGAACACTCTTGACACATGCAAACTCCTGTAACATAACTCGAAGTTAACATAATTGCTCCTGCACACTACTTCATGCATAAGACACAGAGAGTTAAACAATAAACTCACAAGGCACTCTTTGGAAAACACATCTATTTAAATATAATACACATTTATATGAAGATACTTGGACACGCACCTGAAAATACTCACAAAATTGAACACCAATCAGCCCTCTACAAAAAAAGATGCCCTTTTGAAAACTTCACAAACATGGAGGCAGCGAGAGCTCTAGACAAGGAAGAACACAGGGAGAGAGAGGTGGGTGTGGTGGAAGAGGCCATGCAGGAACTGTTATTTCTGATGACATAAGAGAAACTTGGGTAGCTCATGTCTTAAACTATGGCCTGACTATAAGGGAGGCTGGGCAGAAAGTACATCGTAATCTAAGCCGCTTCACGGTTAATAAGAACATTCTGACTGGAAAACATTTATTTCTTTCGCTCTTTACTCTATAGAGACTGTATTGAGAGTATTTACAGTACTGTACCAAATCACCTTTTCTGTGTTGCTAATGCTCATTTTTGAACCAAAGAGGTAGTTTCATGAAACATACCATGACAACGTGTTGATATTTCAAGTCAAGTCAAATCAAGTCAATTTAATTTGTATAGCCCTTAATCACAGACAGTCTCAAAAGGGCTTTACATAGCCACAGCACTGTGTATGGTACAGTACCGTAAAAGAGAAACAACAATAACAATTTGCCGTTGCATTCTTTCTGTAGAATGGCTAGAAAACCTGCTGGCGGTGGATGCCAACACCTGTTTACCCAACAATATAGTGAACAGGTCAGAGCAAATAATGCAATCTGTCTCAACTCACTCCAACAACAAATACTTGCAGATAGGTAAGTATTTAACATGAACAACAACATGAACTGGTAAGCATTACCGCCATCAGATGCATCTTATAAAGCACATGACCTGGAGCTGACCGGTCTCATGAATGTATTTACATTGACGCGGCTGGATTGAACCTCAGCAAAACTTGACGATGGTGGCAAAATATTATTGTGCATTTGCCCGGGCAGGCGTGGGGTTAATTTCATATTGTGTCTTGTTAGGTCTTCAAAGGCTACTGAACCATCATGTCAAACTGCATCCCAGAGCTCGGCAGTCCGTCCCAGGGGCGGAACGGTCAGCCTTTCCGGACGGCCATTTTTGGGCCGGGGGGGTGACAAATTTTAAAAAACTGTTTATTTAACAAAGGCCGGAGGTTTATTTAGTCCTGCCCACGAATCTCGTGCGTGTGATGAACCTACTTGTGAAATGTATTTCCTTATTCTGACATACCTGCACCTCCCACCTACTACTGGGGTATACCATTAGAAGGGGGTGGGGCAATACCACAACCCCTATAACACCAACGGTGCGTACTTACTTGCATTGAGCATGTTCAAGGAGAAGAAGAAATGAGAAGAATGAGACGAAGGAGACAAATAAGATCAGAATTAGCCCATAATTAGGCAATCAGATTTGAATAGTCAATAGCCAGCTAATGATGTTTGAATAAACCCCTGCCGTGAGCATCTCTCCCCCGGTAGCGTCATTTTTTTTTTTTTTGAAGATGCCGTTTATATTACGACCAACAACATGCCTGTTTACCACTTTTGCACGCAAAGAAGCTGGCAGACATTGAGGTCAGGTCAACCAAGGTTTTTGGTTTTTGTCTTTTGATTTGCTGTTCTGATTAGTCATTTGTTCTGGTGGTTTGCTCTTCACCGTACATTCAGAATCAAAATGACTAAATCTTCAAAAATGCACTCTTGTGGGTGTATTTAATTGAAACACCAGAACAAAATGTCCCTGGTAGTGACTGAAAGTCTTTGAATCAGATGGGCTGACTAGCAGTAGTTGGAATGTGTTTTGCTTACTATTAATATCATCACCTCCCAAAAATGATGGTCTGTGTCATTTTTTCAGTTTTTTTGTCGAAAACTGAAAAACTGAACCAATATATGAAAGATATAATTAAATAATCTGCTTAACTAAGGATGTGGCAAATTTTAGCAGAGGTGGCCAGCATCATAAGGAGAAGTTTAAAGCAAAAAAAACCAAAAAACAAAACAACCTCTTGTCAAAATATGACTGCGGCTAATTGTTAATTTCAGTAACAATTCTGCTTTATGGGGAAAATTTTGAAATGTAACTTTTTTTTTCTTTTTTAGTATGAAAAGTGTTTTAATGTATTTAAATGTGGACACGTGAGAGGGGTAAAACAAAAACTATATATATATATTGTCACTATACCACAGATTTTCATCAATTGGCTAGTCTGGAACGGATCTCCCGCAATATAAATGGGATCATTACATTTAAATCTTAAAATCACCAAACGAGTTGATGGTTTCATTTTTGGCACAACTCAAGGATAGACTGGTCAGGTTTTAAGATTCAAGGCTTTTCTTCAGGACGGAGAACAATGCTGCCCTCCTTCACAATCGCCCAGGCTTGAGCTTTTGAGGGGAAAAAGGCATTCCTCAGGTTGCCATGGTAAAGTCTGAATGACATCATTTTCTTGTTTCTTCCAGCTCCACTCATCCCCTAATAAAAAGCTCTCTCTGCTGCTATTGCCTCCCTTTGCGCCTCTCATTTGATGCCTGTTTCTCTAAAACCTGTGCCCCACTCCTGCTATGGCAGAAGCAGTCGGAGTGTGCCAGGCTCGGCCCTTCAAACACTACATCTGAATTTGGCTTTCATCTGCGATAGAGAAGACAAGTGAAGAGGAAAGGATAAAGGAAAAATGCATAACAAAAAGGAACAAGAAAAATTATGGGGGGATTGTACGATCTACTATTTAAATGACACAGTGTAAAAAGCAAATATAAATAGAATTAAATGATTCGCAAATCTATTTAAAATTATATTCAAATTAATACACTACAAGGATATTAAATGTTCAAACTGATCAACCTTATGGTTTTAGTTATTTTTTTCTTTTACAAATACTCCTCTCACTCCGACTTTGATGGCAGCAGCATGTTCCAAAAAATCTGGGACGGGGCAACAAAAGACTGGGAAAATAGAATAGAATAGAATAGAATAGAATAGAATAGAAGGTGAGGAATATGAAAAATGATCTGTTTGGAACACTCCACAAGTGAACAGATAAACTGGAAACAGCTAAGTGTTATGATTTGGAACAAAAGGGGCATAGTCAAAAGGCTTACGTAGTTATTCACACACTGCGTGAGCAAATTGTCCAACGGTTTAAAAACAATGTTGCTCATTAGACAATTGCAAGGAAGATTCAGGAAATCTAGAAAAAGCGACATGGCCAAAAATCCAACATTGAATTCGCTCCAATAAAACATAACATCAGTGTGTAAAGGATAATGCCACTGGTCTCAACACCATTTCCAAAAATCAGTTTGTCACTACATCTACAAATGCTGGGTAAAATTGTACTATGCTAAGTGAAAGCACTATACAGTAACAACACCCAGAAACACTGCTGATTTCATTTGAGATGGACTGAAGTGAAGCAAAGTGGAAATGTATGATGTGGTCTGATGAATCCATTTTTTTTAAATTGATTTTGGAAGAGACGGATGTCGTGTCTGTCACCTGGGTACTACATAGAGTACATGTGACGTCAGTGGAAGAGAGCTGCAAAAAGGCGGGCATGTTAGCCAAAGGAAGAGTGGAACAAAAAAAAACTGTTTTGACTATCCCGAAACGGTTTTATTCTTGAGGCTACACCTTACATGGTGGAGGTCTGAATTGTTTGGGATAGTTTGTCACTCAACCCAGCAACAAGGATAGAAGTTTCACCACCAGAGTATGTTATTAGAGGGCTGAATGTAAACAACCGACTTAGTAGCTTTAGCTATGCGGTTAGAGGAGCGAGTGTTTAGTTCCGCAGCAACAAACAGAAGATTGGCCTGATAAAAACATAGCCCCTGAAAATAGCACTACAAGACAATGTACAACCTTATGCAGTCTACACTGCATGAAGAGTGCCCATCCCCCTTCTAAAAGAGGAGTTAGCCCGGATGGAGGCCAACGATAAGATTGAAGCTGTGACTGAGCCAACGGACTGGTGCTCCCCGATGGTTCCTGTGCCCAAAAAGTCTGGGCGAGCAAACATCTGCGTTGATCTAAAGAAGCTCAAAAAGGTGGCGAAAAGAGAGAGGTTCATTTTCCCGACAGCAGAGGAAATGACAACTCAGCTCAACGGTTCCACCGACTTCTTGTCCCTGGACACTGCTTCAGGCTCGAAGCCGGCTGAATAAGGATAGCCAGAGGATGACCACATTCATTACCCAATATGGACGTTCCTGCTTTAAACATCTCCCTTTTGGGATCACCAGTGCCCTTGAACTCTTTCAAAGGAAGATGGTTGAGTCTCTTGAAGGGTAACAGGTAGTTGCCGTCTACATGGACAACACTGTTGTCCACGGCTGAACAATCATCATCATATCTTATCGCTCCATACTGATAGCCATTGACGAGCGGTGTTATTTGCTAGCTTAAGGTCATTGTCTGTGCACGGGCTGCTCAGGCGACAATCCTGGAGAATGTGGGCCATCGTTTGGTTGGGGTTTCCGCACGGGCAGTCAGCGCTGTTCTTGAGGCCCCACTTGACTAGGTTATCCCCAGTCTTGCCAACCTTGGCTCGTGCGCGGTTGAGCGTGGCCCAGTGACGTCTTGGGAGGTCTTTTCCCGCAGACAGGCTCTCGCAGATGTCGGGTAGAGCCTCGTTTGGGTTGTCGCTATCGGTACGTCTCCAGGTTCTGAGTCCGAAGCTTGGGGCTGTCGTCGCGCCGAGTCCGTCGATAGTGACGAAGCTCTTCCTAGACACGAGGCGCCTCTGCTCCTCCTGGTGTCCATGTAGTGGATGGCGTGGATCTTTTTGCTGCCTATCCCTCTCTGCCTTTGAGATTGCAAGGCGGCGGATGTTGGGCGGTGCGATGCCAGTCAATCTATAGAGTGCTGGTAAGGGCGTGGCTCTCAGGCTGCCCGTGAACAATGACTGAACATGACAAGCGGCTGCAGAAGGTAACAGGGCGGCTAGAGGCTTCAGGCCGTATATCGCGTAGGTACTCACAGTGTTTCACTTTTTCCACACGTAATAAATTCATTTTTTTCACTCAAAAGTTTACACACAACATCCCATAATGACAAAGTGAAATAAATGTTTTTTTTGGCTAGGAGGGGGCATTTTTTTTTAGGGGGGGGGGCGTATTTAAGATAAAACACAAACAAACATGTAATTGTACATAAGTATTCAAAGCCGTTGCTTAATACTTTGTTGATACATCTTTGGCAGTAAGTGCAGCCTCAAGTGTTTTTAAATACAATACCACAAATTGCACACAGCAATCTTTGGCCAGTTTTGCCCATTCCACTTTGCAGCATCTTTCAAGCGTCATCAGGTCGGATGGGGAGCCATTTTAAGATCTCTCCAGAGATGTTCAATCGGGTTTAAGTCTGGGATCTTGCTGAACTACCCAAGGACATTTGCAGAATTGCTCAGAAGCCACTCCATTATTGACCTGTTGGAAGATAAACCCCCAGCCTCTGTACATTGTTGCAATTTATATTTCTCTTAATCCGGATTTGTCTCCCAGTTCCTACCACTGAAAATCATCCCCACAGCATGACGCTGCAACCACCATGTTTCACTGTAGGGATGGTATTGGTCAGGTGATGAGCGGTGCCTTGGTTCATCCAAACAAACCACCTGGTATTAACGCCAAAGAGTTCATTCTTCGTCTCATCAGGCCAATTAATAATCTTTCTCATGCTCTGAGAATCCTTCACGTGCTTTTAGAAAACGCCAATTAGGCTGCCATGTACCTTTTCCTCAGGAGTGGCTTCCGTCTGGCCACTCTACCAGGCCTGATTGGGTGAGTGCTGCAGAGATGGTTGCACTTCGAGAAGGTTTTCCTCTCTTCACAGAAGATTGCTAGAGCTCTGTTATTTGATGAGTTATTTTGTTGCAGCTCCACTGGGATCAACTCGTTCAGCTGTGTCTTTCTAATACTACTTGTGAAGGAAAAACAACAAGAAATGACTTGGAATCAACATTAGTGAAACAAAGCCCCAACGAGGCAGCTGACAGTTGAGAGTTTGAAGCTGGTACTATAAAGTGCAAAGCCCTGCGTGTGTACTTGCAAAGACTAATTGGACATGCCCCAGAAGTTCACAATTTGGAAAACCATGGAAAAAAAGCAGTTGTTGCTCATATTAAACAATTCTTCTGTGAAATTTAATAAGATCCAGCTCCATTTCCTCCATGGCCGATGATGAGCTCCGCTGTTTTTGTTTAATCCTGATAACAGGCAACCCAGTTGACACATGTAACAAGAGGCCAAAATAATTGCGTGTGTTTTTCATAGAATTATCTAATCAGAGATTTCAGTGGATGTGAATACTTTTTTTGCCCATGGGCTCATTACATACACTTTGTTCTTAAAAAATGCTTTTAGGTCAATTGAACGCTAAATCGTCCATATGTGTGAATTTGAGTGATTGTTTGTATGTGTCCTGCGATTGACAAACATGTACCTTTCTTCTTGCCTGAAATCAGCCGTGATAGGCTCACCCCTGATAAGAAGGATAAGAAGTGTAATTTGTGATATTGTGAAGTTTAATAGGGGGCTGTCCAATGCAAAACATTTATCATTTAGAGATCCTTTAGAGATCCTTTCTATCACCTGTAGCAGCATCTTGGAGGAGTGATCGGACAGCGGGGGGCGTGACTTGCCTGTCATCTTTTTTGATAGGTAAGTCACGCCCTCATGGAACATCAGCTGATAAAGACGGGTCACAAGACACCATCATGTGACACCCTGAAGAAGGCGAAAGACTTGCCGAAACATGTCAGGTAAAAAATTAACCTAAAACTAAATTGTCTGCTTTAAAGGAATCATCCATCCATCCATTATCCGCCGCTTATCCGGGGTTGGGTCGCGGGGGCAGCAGCTTCAGCAGGGAAGCCCAGACTTCCCGCTCCCCAGCCACATCTTCCAGCTCTGCCGGAGGGATGCCCAGGCGTTCCCAGGCCAGCCGGGAGACGTAGTCTCTCCAGCGTGTCCTGGGTCGTCCTCTGGGCCTCCTGCCAGTGGGACATGCCCGGAACACCTCGCCAGGGAGGCGTCCAGGAGGCATCCTAAACAGATGCCCGAGCCACCTCATCTGGCTCCTCTCTACGTGGAGGAGCAGCGGCTCGACACTGAGTCCCTCCCGGATGGCCGAGCTTCTCACCCTATCTCTAAGGGAGAGCCCAGACACCCTGCAGAGGAAACTCATTTCGGCCGCTTGTATCCAGATCTTGTTCTTTCGGTTGCGACCCACAGCTCGTGACCATAGGTGAGGGTAGGAACGAAGATCGACCGGTAAATCGAGAGCTTTGCCTTCTGGCTCAGCTCCTTCTTCACCACGACAGATCGATACAGCGTCCGCATCTCAGCGGAGGCTGCACCGATCCGCCTGTCGATCTCTCGCTCCATCCTCCCCTCACTCGTAAACAAGACCCCAAGATACTTAAACTCCTCCCCTTGGGGCAGGAGCTCCTCCCCGACCTGGAGAGGTCACTCCACCCTTTTCCGACTGAGGACCATGGTCTCAGATTTAGAGGCGTTGATCTTCATCCCAACCGCTTCACACTCGACTGCGAACCGCTCCAATGACAGTTGGAGATCACGGCTTGACGAAGCCAACAGTACCACATCATCTGCAAAAAGCAGAGCTGAAATACTGAGGTCACCAAACCGGATCACCTCATCGCCCCGACTGCGCCTAGAAATTCTGTCCATAAAAATTATGAACAAAATCGGTGACAAAGGGCAGCCTTGGCGGAGTCCAAACCTCACTGGAAACGAATCCGACTTACTGCCGGCAATGCGGACCAAACTCTGACATCGGTGGTACAGGGACCCAACTGCCTGTATCAAGGGGCTCGGTACCCCGTATTCCCGAAGCACGCTCCACAGAACTCCCCGTGGGACACGGTCGAACGCCTTCTCCAAGTCCACAAAATACATGGAGACTGGTTGGACGAACTCCCATGCACCCTCAAGGACCCTGTAGAGGGTGTAGAGCTGGTCCACTGTTCCACGGTCAGGACGAAAACCGCACTGCTCTTCTTGGATCTGAGATTCAACCTCCCGACGGACCCTCCTCTCCAGTACCCCTGAGTAGACCTTAACAGGGAGGCTGAGGTGTGTGATTCCTCTATAATTGGAACACACCCTCCGGTCCCCCTTCTTAAAAAGGGGGACCACCACCCCGGTCTGCCAATACAGAGGCACTGTCCCCGATGTCCACGCACAGTTGTAGAGGCGTGTCAACCATGACAGCCCCACAACATCCAGAGCCCTATGGAACTCCGGGCGAGGAGCTTGTTAACCACCTCGGTTACTTCAGCCCCCGAGATAGGTGAGTCCACCACGGACTCTTCAGGCTCTGCTTCCTCAAAGGAAGGCGTGTCGGTAGAATTGAGGAGGTCTTCGAAGTATTCTCCCCACCGACTCACAACGTCCCGAGTCGAGGTCAGCAGCACCCCATCTCCACTATAAATAGTGTTGGTGGTGCACTGCTTCCCTCTCCTGAGACGACGGATGGTGGGCCAGAATTTCTTCGAATCGTCTGGAAGTCGTTTTCCATGTCCTCACCAAACTCCTCCCACGCCCGAGTTTTTGCTTCGGCAACCACCGAAGCCGCATTCCGCTTGGCCAGTCGGTACCTGTCAGCTGCTTCCGGAGTCCCACAGGCCAGAAAGGCCCGATAGGACTCCTTCTTCAGCCTGACAGCATCCCTTACCGCCGGTGTCCACCAGCGGGTTCGGGGGTTGCCGCCACGACCACCTTACGTCCACAGCTTCGATCGGCTGCCTCAACAATGGAGGCACGAAACATGGTCCACTCAGACTCAATGTCCCCCGCCTCCCCCGGTACGTGGGCAAAGTTCTGCCGGAGGTGAGAGTTGAAACTCTTTCTGACAGGGGATTCTGCCAAGCGTTCCCAGCGGACCCTCACAATACGTTTGGGTCTGCCGGGTCGGACCGGCATCTTCCCCCACCATCGGAGCCAACTCACCACCAGATGGTGATCAGTTGACAGCTCCGCCCCTCTCTTCACCCGAGTGTCCAAAACATGCGGCCGCAAATCCGATGACACGACTACAAAGTCGATCATCGAACTGCGGCCAAGGGTGTCCTGGTGCCAAGTGCACATATGAACACCCTTATGTTTGAAAATGGTGTTCGTTATCAACAATCCATGACGAGCACAGAGGTCTAGTAACAGAACTCCGCTCGGGTTCAGATTGGGGGGGGGGCATTCCTCCCAATCACGCCCTTCCAGGTCTCACTGTAATTCCCCTGTGAGCATTGAAGTCCCCCAGCAGAACGAGGAAGTCTCCAGGGGGAACGCTCTCCAGCACACACTCCAAAGACTCCAAAAAGGGTGGGTACTCTGAACTGCTGTTTGGTGCATAAGCACAAACAACAGTCAGCACCCGTCCCCCCACCTTAAGGCGGAGGGAGGCTACCGTCTCGTCCACTGGGGTGAACCCCAGCGTACAGGCGCCAAGCCGGGGGGCAATAAGTATGCCCACACCTGCTCTGTCTCTCACCTTGGGCAACTCCAGAGTGGAAGAGTGTCCAACCCCTCTCAAGAGGAATGGTACCAGAGCCTAAGCTGTGTGTGGAGGTGAGCCCGACTATATCTAGTCGGAATTTCTCTGCCTCGCACACCAGCTCAGGCTCCTTCCCCGCCAGAGAGGTGACATTCCATGTCCCAAGAGCTAGTTTCTGTAGCCGGGGATCAGAGCGCCAAGGTCCCTGCGTCTTGCCGCTGCCCGACTCACATTGCACCCCACCCCTTTGGCCCCTCCCATAGGTGGTGAGCCCATGGGAATTAAATTAATCAGTCAAATATAAATAATACGAAGAAGACAAAATGAACTTAATACAAATATCTGAAAAACATGATCGTTTTTTTTTGGACAAAATTTGGACACATTTTCAGTGCATGTCGTTTCAGTGTATCAGTGACAATAGACTTACTGGAAAAAGTGGAATGTTTGTCTGATGATTTAGTAGTACAACTTTTAGATTACTGTTTGACTTGCTAAACAATTGTACTGTAGAGACAGCATACGTGCACGTGTGCGCAGTTGTGGACATCTCAGTATTGGTGTGGCTTTTCTGTTTTTTGAGTGTGGTCCCTCTTTGAGCTCTTTGTCACCGTAGTGACCATGTTGCCTTTCATCTGTGGAATTTGAGCCCAGACTCATTTTTCACACACCCAAACACACACCCCCACACACACACACACACACACAAAAGCAAAATCCAAAAGAAAGAAGCAAAACAATCCCATGAACACGCACTTAAGCTATAACAAGTTTTCACACAATGCCGTGCTTATTTGGTCAAACTCAGGCACAACTCCAAGACTTTTTTTCTCTCCCAGGGCCAAAGCGTTGCTTGACCCATACATTGGGGTGCTGAGAAAATCATTTATAAATACATTTTAGAATATCAAATAAAATGCTGGAGGGCCTTAACTGGGGCTACACAGATTTGTGACAGAATTGCACCATCCTTGGTCAAACTGAATAGTACAACTGCCAGACCATTTGACTTTTGACCGTATTTCCCACTTCAGAGGCCTCACCTCTCTTCTAACTTCATTTGTGATAGGCTCCAGCTCACCTGTGGCCCAAATTAGGAAAAGCACTATAGAAAATGAATGGATACTATGGGAATCAACTCTATCACCAAGACACCACCCACATTCACACCATCACTGAGTGGAACTGAAAACACAATGACTGTACAAAAGTCAGGCAAATGAACCAATACACTGATAATGATTTATATTTTGACTGATTCATTTATAGCAGACTGCTCTAAATGAATCAGTCAAACTATAAATAATAATAAGAAGACAAAATTAACTCAATAAAACTACTGTTAACGATTGTCTCTATGTGAATTCTATCACTAAAGAAGTCTGAACCACTGGTGAATGATGTTACAAAAACACCCAATGGTTATTGAAGTCCTTGGAAATCCCCAAAGAAGTCAGTTAACTCCTATTCACGCACACCCACTCGCCCACACAAACCCAAAACCCATACACACACACAGCAAAGATTTATATGGTTGGTAACTTCATACATATGCATACATTGACATAAAAAGATAAATAGTTTAGGTCAAATAATTGGACATATAATTAATAAAAATACAGTTTCACAGCACATAAACCAGCAGTTATGCAAATACAGTACTGTACAGTATATCATTCATGCAAATGCATAAACAGAAAAAAACGTCTCAGTGTAGAGACCTTTCATGCCCAATGTACACTAAATGTAATTGAAGACACGAAGACACCTGTTACTGAACACATTTAAGGGAATTAACGAAAAGTGAACTGTTTTTTATTCCAATTAAATGTGTGTTTCTCCAGCAAACCTTTCCTTTAATTTGTATTCTCTTCACGCCTTTCCAAAAACGCCTCAGATGGAAATTGCAGTAATTCAGACACGATTCACCTCTCCAACTATCTCCACACTCCCCCACCCTTTTTTTTTTTTTTTTTTTTTGCAACCATTAGCGGGATCTTTGATTTAGATTAACAAAGGCCTGAAATCAATGAAAGATAATTAAAAAGCCTTTGTTGAAGGGCAAGCATTTCTCTGAGTGTGCAGGTGTGTGTTGGATAGAGAATGTCAATGTGTGTGAGTCATTGGGACTAATTCAGTGCGCATGCATATGTTCGAGATAATTAATGTCTATTGTCCACCAACTGATTGATAATCAGATTAGAGAAAACAGCCTTTGGTCAAAAGGGAATTTGTCAATTTTTCGTTTTTGTCCAAAACTTGTAATTGATAATTAAAACTGTAAAACCTTTTCCTCTGATACGTTTGAGGAGGCCTGTGTCTATGTTACAGTGTGTGCACTATGCAAATATGGCACACAAGCCACATTTGGACCACTTGCATAATGTAATGAGATCCAAGACGACTCAAAGTACAGACAAACAAGCAGTGACACTCACGTTGCATTCACACCATGAGCATTAGAGCAGGTGGGCCATTTCCAACCCACCATCCATTTTTTCTCTGACCGTGGCATTTACTAGAAGGCTACATTATTTGTACACCACATTGTACAAAACAATTCAGTCTTTTACATGAAACAAACGCATTACAGAAAGGGAAACAAGGTATTAAAGGGATGCTTCATTGACGTTAACATATAACACTTATATAATAGGTTTGCATGTAAAAATGACATTCGTACTAAAATGCAAGGCTGTTGCCACTCATACACACCGCTTGCAGCCAATTCATGAAGCAGTGCGAGTCAGTGTCGATTTCGGATAAACTCCTCATCGAGCATGTGCTTTTAGTATGTGCTTTTAGCCGGGGCAGCTTCGTGAGTGTCAATGTTCAGCGTACAAAAGGTTCCTGCGAGGAAAAAAAACAAAACAAAAAAAAACAACAAATGTATACAGGAATATTACTTTCAGCCTCTTCGTGACAGTTGAAAGAAATCACCAGGAACATGAAAAGGTGTGTTGCTGTCTGGATTGCAGGACTCTGTGGGTAACGTTCATGTGCTGCAAATCGATATCACTCTATTATTTGATGGAATAATTGATTGGAAGGTGGCATGGTGGACAACTGGTTAGCACGATGGCCTCACAGTGCAGAGGTCGTGAGTTCGATTCCGGCTCCGGCCTTCCTGTGTGGAGTTTGCATGTTCTCCCCGTGCCTGCGTGGGTAATCCGGTTTCCTCCTACATTCCAAAAACATGCATGGCAGGTTGATTGGACACTCTAAATTGCCCCCAGGTATGAGTGTGAGCACGGATGGTTGTTCGTCTATGTGTGCTCCACGATGGACTGGCAACCTGTTCAGGGTGTACCCCACCAACTGCCCGACGACAGCTGGGATAGGCTCCAGCACCCCCGCAACCCTTGTGAGGACAAGCGGTACAGATAATGGATGACTAATCAATTCTGATAAGATTTGATAATGTCTGCCCTAATTTTCTCACTGGTTGATGTCTACCAAGTATCAAGTAATTGGACATAATATATTCCCATTGGTATATACAACTTGAGGTTGGTATTATTCAAGGAGTGCCAATTAGAATGTTAATTATACAACATCTTTCAATTATTATATAAATAAATGCAAGCAATGCTTAACCAATTAAATAAATAAAACGAAACACATGAATGTTGGAATTTGCTGTATGCCAACTATATTCTATGCTTTCCAAACATCAGTTCAATTAGACACACATTATACATTACATTTTTGCCCAAAATGAACCTCATTAGTCACACTGTTTAAATGCAGGGTCCAAATATACAGTAATTCAAAGTGAATCAATATAACATGCTATAAATCTATTATATGCTGGAGCTTGTGGCACATTCATAAGGCAGTCACAGACCATAAGGAGGAGAAAAGTGAGGACTCATGACTGACAGCGACCTTAGAAAACATTAAAATAAATATGCATCATTGACACAATGGCGATCAAGTATATATATATATATATATATATATATATATATATATATATATTTGAGAAGTCCACTAACTATTTTATGATACATTTTATTTATAACTATATTATATTTTAATGTAACTGTATCTGTCGTTATTTTACTGGGTTTCGTAATTACAAGGTAAAGACAATTACGATGCATTATTAATAAAGTCAGTTGTTTTTTGGTAGGCGTATGGGTTTAATGAATCAACATTAAAATCTCCATAACATTTTCACATTTTTGATGACTTCAACGATTAAACACATCCGCTACTTTCTCATTGAAAATATCAAAAGAAGATCCTGATGTTCTGTAGATGCAACTTATAATAATTTTCAATGTGGATTTGAACTGTTAATCATTCCATGATGCTATCCATTGAATTTGTTAGCCCTTCAATCATCGTGCGTCTCAAAGTTCTATTCACATAGATTGTGACCCCACCTCCTCCCCTATTTGTTCGGTTCATTGTCAACAATTCATAACCATCCATCTATTTTTTCTCATTATCAAGCCAAGTTTCTGTTATGGCTATTATTGGAATTTATTTATTTTACTTTTGCATTCTTTAAGTGCAGGGAAGTTTGGCTTCTGCTGTTAGTGTATGATTGCCAGTGAGTCGTGATTGGTTGTTCCATGAGCCCTGAGCAACTGATGTCATTTTCAGTCAACTGCAATTGGCAAAATGGTCACCACGTTAATTCGTATTTCACAAATACAATATTAATCTGAATGCTGTGTTTAGACAGGTGTGGGCACATACATACATATTTTTGTAAAGCAAGTTGACTTCACCTTTTATAAAGGGTTAACTTTCCCTGTAGTGTTTCTCTGTTACGTGGACCCACACGCGACACAACATAAAGCGAGGCAGTGACGAGAGTATTACATGACCCCGCAACCTTCCGGGAGCCTCTTAGCCTACCAGCTAGCTGACAGCTACAACCGCTCAAGGACTCTGTGGGATATATTTCAGTCACCAGAGGATTTAAGCGGCTATGTTTTCCCGTGTGTCAAATATATAGGGTAGTGTAGGCATATGCTAGATATACAATGAGTATTTGATTGACATTTGAAAGAAAAGTATTTTCAGCGCATTCTCCGGACGTGGCTACAGTGTCTTAGAGCTGAGAAAACATTTAGATTTCGTTTTACCATTTTGAAGCCTGATTTCACGTATACTTGGCGATTCAAATTTATCAAACTAGTTAACAACACTCTACTCAGCAATGTGTCAAATTTAGAAGTCATTTGTATTTTCGCTTCACTGACGAGAGACTTGAGAGAACATGCATGTTTTTGAGCAGAAATTTAAACCTTCAACCTCTCGACCACAAGGTGTGTGTACGTGTACGTGTGTGTAGAGCCAGAGACATGCAAACCACTCATCCTCCATGCTGACGTTTTCAAATGAGACTTTCTTCATGTAACCATACCCAATGCTTGAGAGAAATGAACTGGATAGAATTCATGCTCTTAACATCCTCGGAACAAGACAGGAACAAACTTCATGTCTTCATACACAAGTCATACAAGCACACCGTGGTTTGCCAAAAACATTAATATTTACAGTACACAAGCGGCAAAAACATTAATGTATGCATGCAAAGCCTTTACACGCACACACATAAGCTTTGTGAGTGTTGGCCTTCTCACCATGTGAATGAGGTGTGTGCTGAGTCGGCTCAGGGGTCTGAAGGCAAAGAGCATCTTCTCTGCCGCATCCGTCTCTGCCGTTGGACAAGATAGCCTCTGGCTCTACACACACGTACACGTACACACACGCGTATACACACACACCTACATACACACTCCGACACACCCCAACACACCCCCACACTCACACAAGTTAAATCATTTATAGAGATTTGACAGTCAATAATGATGGATCCAGACCTGCCAAGACACATTCTGACGGACTGACGCAAACCCACACCGACTGATGGACTAACAGAGGAAATATAACAAATTGTATGTTTTCTTCCTCGCATGCAGCTGTGTCAGTTTTACATTTAAGACGCCTGAATTTGAAGTTGTCGTGTTCTATTTTCTCTACTAGCATCTGACTTCTTCTGAGTGTGGCAAGTTGGGACGAATTAAATCAGGTGATCATTTCTTCAATGTTGTTCAACATTGTAGCAGTAGATGACGAGCGCTGTAAAGTTGTTTTGGCTCCTTATTAGAACTTGTTACTGCGTAAATTCGTTCAGGGCAAAGGTTTTCTTCTTAATGAGCCATGCAGTTTAGCACAATTGTTTTCAGCAAACTATGTTTATTTCAATTGTGTCCCTCCTTCATTCACTCAGTCTTTCCTTCCCTCTCCCTTTTCTGTCATTCTCCCCTCCACCCAGGCTTCTACCATACCTCCCCTTTAGCCCCACCGCCTCCCGGTCCAGCCATTAATATGTATGTTTTGGGCTGGAGTGCACACTATGGGGAGATGGGGCCTGGCGTGTGTGCGTGTGTGCGTGTGGGGGGGTGTATGCGTGTGTGTGTGTATGTGTGAGTGAGCAAAAGCAAATGTGTGCAGGGAGGCAAGCTGAGGACAAAGTCAGCGGTGATAATGAGGCCGCAGGGACAGAACCAGACAGGCCCCTCTGTGTCTGCCTGTGAGTGTGCTAGTGTGTTTCTGAATGTGTGTGTGCGTGTGTATATGTTTGTGTGAAAGAGTAGAGAAAGGGGCTCATCGCCTCATCCGCTTCCCCTGTGTCCACAACTTCGATATTGCGGTTGGTTGAACCTGCAAGCTTCCAGCGCACACCACAATTGCCACATTCTCACGCGCACGCACACACCTGCACACGCACACACACAATATGACCTTGGGAATACAAGGACACACAATTGAGGAAGTGATTTTGTGATTCCGTCTGTCGAATTGTAAATAGAAGTGAATCAATCGATACTATAAAGGCCATTTCTCGAATGACAAAGCAGTAACACAGTTTTGCTCCCAGCCATTCATAAATAAATGCCACATACATGCTGGCCACTGCCATAAATCAGTTTCACAACAGCAAAGCAACAATTAACTCATTCTCTGCCGCAGAGGAATTAAGTCATCAAGCAAAATAGTCACGCCCACTGCCGATGACGAATGAATTTGTCAAACTGTTTTTTTTCTTTTTAAGGAATGGGTGGGACAAAGTCTGGGCCATCTTCTATGAAGTTTTCAAGGTTGGAGGCAATTTTTTGGCCACCATTGGTTGGCAGCACCGCGGTGGATGAGTCAAAAACAGTATGGTGGGCGCGGGGGGGCATAAGACGGGCGGGGGGGGGCATACTGTAGAATAGAGAATTATAGATGGCTGATGGCAGAGTATAGTGGATCGAAATGGAAGCCAAAGGTGTCATCATCCTTGATAATGACGACGATCAAAGTTCTAAATAGTCAAGTAAAACAAGCCTCGCCTTGCATGCCATTCTGATATAATAAACGTGTTGCCAGTACTCATGTGTATATAGGTCATGTTGTTTTTGGCATGTTGATGTGGAAAAAATATATAACTGACGGGGAGTGGCCATGAGACTACTCGGAATGTGATTGCAGCCAAACTATACATACAGTAGCTTGAATCATCACACCAATCAAACATTTGAAGCAATGAAGTGAAAGTGAATCCAGGAAGAAGATTCTTTTCACTCCCATGAGCATAACAAAAGAAAATACGTAAAAAAAAAACACTGCAGCAATAATATTTTATTTTATTTGTGGTAATTGTTTATAATTTTATAATTCACAGTTTGGCATCAAATTGGCTGGGCGCCAAAAGAGTTGCTGCAGAGTTGGACTGACAGTCATGTTGACCGTTGGGAGCTGTTTCTCCCAGACAAGATGCTCCAACATATTGTGGCTGAGGCACACAAACTTTTTATAGTCCAAATATAGTTTTTCCAAATGTAAAAATTGTAAATAGTTATACGTCGAGTGAACAGATATACACACACACGCAGACGCATGCACATTCTCATGCGGACATGCACACACTTGCATATAGATAAAAGTTCAGAGAGTATGGTCAAATTTGAAAATTGTATATACTGTTCCATAAATAGAATAATAATAAAAAATAAAAATAAGTATTTTGCCATCAAAATCACTTTGTTAGTGTTAGTTGTGTTGTTGTAAAGAAGGAAAGCAATGTTTAGAAGTTTGAAATGTCACCAAAGCCTAAAATATTAGGGTCAAAGTCAAAGTTGAAATAGCTATTGAACACAATATTCTGTAGGCCTTGAAAGATCGGTGAAAACCCTTCAAAATGGCTGACAAGGTGGAGATGTCTGCTCGGAAAATGGCTGGCAGTGAATGAGTTAAATGTAGGCTTCGATATATTTGTGACCAGAGAACTGTATATGTCAGAAAATTAGCATATCAAGGGGAATTTTTTTTGTGTTTTTATTTAAAAGTTTTTTTTTTTTTCAAAAAGTTACACTTTTAATATTAGTTCAAGGTAAAGAGACTGACAACTTGGTGCAAGGACAACAGACTGCACCTTAACTCTGCTAAAACAAAGGAGATTGTCGTCGACTTCAGGAGGAACAAGACGCTGCCGCCCCCCCTCTGCATCGAAGGCGTGTGTGTGGAGAGGGTCCACACGTTCAAGTTCCTGGGAGTACGGATCTCCGATGACCTTTCTTGGAGTCACAACACCACAGCAGTGGTAAAGAAGGTCCGCCAACGTCTGCACTTCCTGAGAGTCCTCAGGAAATTCAACCTGGACAGGAAGCTGCTGCTGGCCTTCTACCACTCGTCCATCGAGAGCCTGCTGACGTACTGTGTCTCCACCTGGTACAGCGGCTGCACTGAGGCGGACAGAGTGAGGCTCCAGAGGACAGTCAAAACAGCGCAAAGGATTATTGGCTGCCCTCTCCCCCCACTGTCGGACATCTACACCGCCCGGTGCCTCAGAAGGGCTCTCAACATCGTCAATGACAATACCCACCCAAACTCACACCTGTTCGACCTGTTGCCCTCTGGCAGGCGCTACAGATGCATCAAATCAAGGACCAATAGACTGAGAAACAGTTTCTTTCCGAGAGCCATCTCCATACTGAACTCTCACACACACACGAGACCACCCTAACCTCGCAAAACAGCATTGTGATGTGTTTCTATATGCCCTATTCAGTACTGAATTCCATTGCACTGTCTTCTTTATTTATCTAATTTATATATTTGTCTGTATTATTGTTGTATTGCACTGGAGAGGGGAGCCCTCTAATCTCGTTGCACACTTGAGTACAATGACAATAAAGGGATTTCTATTCTATTCTATTCTATTCAAAGTGGAGCCTTTATTTGTTTCTATATTGATGATTATGACAGAAAAGATCCAGCGTTTCACAAAGTTAGAATATCTTGACCAAGTTCAACATTGTAGGCTTTCTCTGTCCTAATCTCTCCCAGTTAGATTCTACTTCACGCAAAACATTTGCAGAGCTTTTGCTCAACCCTTAAAATGAATTTCTCTTTTCTACTTTTCACTAGTTACTTTAATTTATTATGTTACTAACTATGCATATTTAACAGGTGACTAGTAACCGTACGTATCCAACTGTATCCAATGTGTTATGTTGGTCGGGTCTCAAGTTCAACCTATTTACTTGTGTAATGAATAAAGTTTCCATTGCATAAGAACCTCCCAAGTCACGGCTTGACTAATACCATAGATGGGCACTTTTCTGTATTTTGGCGATCCATCCCGCCTCCTCCGTCTGCGACTTGGAACCCCTTCCGTCCTTTTAAAAAAAAAAAATAGAAATACATAGTTCAACCACAATGCTTGCCTCCCCGCAATGTCAGGCTGAGATGAAAAAAAAAATCTTATAAATCTTATACCCAAAGAAGTGAATTTTAGTGAAATTATTTTCAAATATCGACCTAGTAAAAATTCCTTCCATTTTGAGACGAGACCGAGACCATTAAGATTGGTCTCGAGACGAATACCGATCTCGAGAACCACATTACATCTTAGGCCACATTAACACCTGAACTGTGTCAAAAGGTGATTGCGTCCATGCCAGGTCACATTGTTGCTGTCATTAATGCAAAGGGAGTCCCATCAAGTACTGAGGGCATATTACATTAATACACTTCTCAGAAGGCCAACATTTCCGTTTTTAAGATCTTTTCACGTTGGTCACATGAAATATTCCAATTTTTGGATCGTCTGGATTTTTTATTTTTTTATCTTTCAGCCATAATCATGAAAATTGAAACAAACAATGTGTGTGTTGAACTAAGTTAACTTTGGAACATATTGACTTAAATGGACTTTCCTTCAATATTACATTTTTTTAGCACCCACCAGTGATGTACTTGATGAGGGGTCATTTGCTGTTTGTGTCAAGATGTGGATGACTTCCAGAAGGGCTTGCTAATCAAGATGGCTGACCTTCCTCCCGGCAGCTTCTCCATCCAGGTAGGCCACTGCAGTGACTGTGAGGGCAGTCACAACAACCTCCATCAGCCCTCTACGTGTTTGTGTGCGTGTATGCGTGTGTTTGTGTGTTTGTTTGTGTGCGAGGAAAAGCTTCTATAAACGAGTAGAAGCTAAAATACACCCAACAGAACAATTGCCAAGCCAAATCCCTACTTAAATGCTTGCTCAAAAAGGAAAATGTCCTAGCATACTGTAATTCATCCTGAATACATGTCACTTTAATTACCTATACTCAGTGCAAAAAGGCTTTGGGTTTGTTTGCTTGCAACATCTTGGTTTGCTTGATTAAAGGACTAACCAAAAATGACTAACTAGGGTGACCAAATGCCATCCTTTGCCTGGATATGTCCACTTTTTTACAGCCAGTCTGGGCGTCCAGGGGAGTTTTATAAATTCATGAAAATGTCCGGCTTTAATTGTTTTTCAATAATGAGAGATGTGAAATCACTGTTACCAGTGTGTGTGATGTAGAGACTGGCGGGGTTAGAGACTGGCATGTTACTAGGAAGAGAATGCAGCGTGAGTTAGGACAATTGTGTGGAGCAGGTGCGCAGTTACAAGCATGCGTGCCAGAGAATGCCCACACAAAACCGATGGAATGAAGCCCAGTTGAAAAAACAAGCAATACATTTGTTCATGCGTCTGTGTTTCACTGGTGTGTTGTTGAAATTACTGAACCGAGATGTGCGTTATGATTTGGGTTCGGAGCTGAGGACAGTGAAAAAAAAAATTAAACAATTACCAGCGTGCAAAGCTCGCATATACATGTTTAAGTGTCTTGAAAAAGTGCTGGTCAGAGATTTAAAAAGCTCATATAGATACAGAAAAACACAAAAAAATTGTATGAGGTGAGAGTTTATCTGCAAAGTTGACTCAGTTCCTCAATTGTTAGACCCGCAAACACAAGATGGAGAAGAAACCAATTATGAGACAGAAAACTGTAGACTGAAGTGACATTTTTTTTCTTTGTTAAATGAATACCCATGTGAGACTTCTTGATTTGTTATTTACGTTGAAAAGAGTGCAAGAAATATTTTGTTAAAACTAGATTTTCTGCACAAGTTTTTTTTTTTAAAACAACATTATCATATTCAAGTGCGACTTCAAAAGAGAGCTATTGTTTTTGGTTTCATGTTGTACCACTCCAGAGGATGAATAATTTAGGTTAAGGATGCGCAATACATTAAAAAAAATTTCATTGTTACAATAGCACATGCAGTCCAGAATGCAAATGATGGGCAATAAATTAACATAGACTTGTATTCATTAATCAAACTTTGACCAATCAGTTGCAACCTAAATTGTGCATTGCGATCCTATATGAGAACAATATACAGGGGCATTACTAACACTAAATAACTTAATTAGTTAATGATACCTTCATATTTTTATGCATGAAAAATTATATTTCTTTCATTGGATAATAAAGATGTGATTTCTTTAGGTACATGTTAAATATCTTGATAATATGATATGGAACACCCATGTTTTAGTATAATTTCATGATCTCCAGGTCCTCTTTTTTGGAAATCAAAATCGTTTCAAATCGTATTCAACCTTTGCGAGTAGCATAGGCTGTTTTACAAGGTGGCAAGAAATGGCAGCTTCCACCTTTACCAACTGTCTTACCCCCTCTGGTCCCACCCCCATTATTTGCAATGAATTTAGCAGTACTATTTTGTAAATATTATAAATGTTCCTTATTTTGTCTCCAAAATTTGTATGAAATGTGTGTTAAGAATTTAGATGCTCTCAGACTCTCCCTTCTTTCAAAAAGAAATGGTTCAGTCTGATGCGCCACCAACGGAGCAGTGGAAGTCACTGATTGCTGTGTGCATTTGTTAACACAGTCACCCTGGCAGAATAGTAAGCGCGGCAGGCGAATGATTTACAAGGGGAGCAAGAGCAGTGATAAAATTAGTATTTATAGGTGAATTCATGTCTCACTTTGATGAAAAGGACATGATGAGATACGTGTGCAAGCTGCACACGTTGGATATTACGGATCCTAATCAAGTGCTATCACAATGGCAGATGGATAGAACTACAGTGGTGAGTCCTTACGATCAGGCCTGCCTTCCCCAACAGGTTTGCCTGGGTATAAAACCAGGGGCCTACAATAGTCTATCGGCCTATCAGAATAAAAAAAGTGTGTGTATATATATATATATATATATATATATATATGTATATATAAAGAGAGAAGAAGAGAGAATATCAACCTCTTACTGACGCCGCTATCCTCCTCCAAGAAGGTTCTAAGCAGTAAATGGAAGCCTCCTGAAAAAGGTAGCACACTGTACCACGCGGCTTAACCTGGTTCTCTCCTCCAAGAAATAGTTGAGTTTTTCGTAATATCCTCCCTAATCATGCGTGTGATTTTTGGGATACCCTGGTTAAAATACGAAACGCCTACCACCTGATGAGATTCCGAGTGGGTGACGAATGGAAAACTGCTTTCTTACACTTAAAGACTCATACTGGTCTGTTGCCCATGCAGTGTTGGGCTTGTCTGATCACTCCTTAATACACTTACTCACAAACTCAAATGTGCAAAACCTGCTGTGAAAACTGTAAAAAGATGGACAGATGAAGCAAAGCTGGCACTACAGAAATCAGTCTGGTTTGGTGCCGCCACAAAAAAGGACAAGCTCCGACTGCAACGGATACTTAGGACTGCAGAGAAAATCATTAGAACCCCTCTACCGACTCTTGAGGACTTGCACACTTCAAGAACCAAGAAAATCCTGGACCCCCCACACCCTGGCCACCACCTATTATCTCTGGTCTATGACTCTCCAAATTGTTGCGCAGCAGTCTTTGGATGGTACTACTGCACAATGGTAGCCTTTCATTATGGAAAGACTTTCTACACTTATATGTCATTCATGTCTTTGTTTATCATAGTTACTTGTTACTGTAATATGAGTATAGCTCATACTGTCGGAGACAAATTCCTTGTGTGTTTTACATACTTGGCCAATCAAGGTGATTCTGATTGTAGAGGAAGGGGATGTGGATGGAGCCATATTGCTTATTTCCTGGAGGCGTTTTTAAAGTGATAATGTAAGTGAAAATGCAAGCTACATACATAAATTGAGTTTATTAGTGAAAACTGGACCATTCCATCTGGATGAGGTTTTCAGTAAAGACCGTGCTCAAACATTGCCAACTTACCGACATTATGATTGTGGTATAGATCTTATTCCTGATGCACGTTACCAAGTTTGACATTGTATCAAGTGTCTAAACCTGAGCAAGAAGCATTACGTGAGTACATCTCTAACACCCTCGCTACCGGTACCATCCGTCCTTCATCTTTACCTGCAGGGTTTTTCCATTGACAACCTTATATCCATGTATCAATTACCAAGGTTTGGACAACATTACCATCAAGAATAAATGATGATCCTGCAAAATAAATTCTATTTAAAATTTGTAAAATGCTCCTCTAATGAAATCAAAAATTGGCAAAATTGATCTTCAAATAAAAAAAAAGTTATGGCTATGATAATATTTTAACAAAGACAGACACTCTGCCCGGCAAATAAAAGCTTCTCTTAAACTGTCAGTCTTCCGTTATTGTTCCTCACTTTAACCTCCAAAATTTCCCCTCTCTCTTCTCTCTTAAATGCATCCTTACTCCGTAGATTCCATTTTTTCTCACTGTCACCTCTATCCAACCCTTTCTACCTCCCATTTCATTTTCCTGGCTCAGCCGAGCTTCCCTCTCGATTTTCCCCATCTTTTTTCAGCTTTGCTCTTCCTCCACATCTTCATCCCGCTTCCTTTAGTCCCTGTGTCTTCCTTCCCCAGGGGGTATTATCTCAGTCAGAGGCAAATCTGCCCAATTATAAGCCTCATCTACTCTATCCCTCCTTCTCTAAACACACACAAACACGCGCACACGCACGCACACACACAGCAGGCTTGTCCTCGGTGCTCCTGCATCCTCTGCTTCACTTAACACACATCTTCTCTCTGGCTAACACAACACAAGCACATAAACACGCACCTTCCCATTTCAACCTTAAACACCGTCTATTTTATTGCTTCCACACAAACACACACACTTGCTCCCGTCTCCTCCCCTCACTCTGTCACACCTTAAAAAAGCCAATTATACACACTTCCTCCCTTCTCCTCATCTCTCCTCCTACTTCCTCTCTCCCTTGTTCTTTGCCATCACCACATTTAGAGTAAACCCCAGGTGAAAGGAGGGAGAGAAGAGTACAAAATTGAGGATGAGGTGAACGTAAATAGGGCAATGGGAATTGGGAAGAGCACATTTCAGAAGTGGATGGTAGGTCAAGAGGAGACAATATAACAAGGATGGCAGCAAAAAAATAAAGCAAATGCTATAGCAAAGAAGACAGTAGAAATGACAGGACAGAAAGGAAAGAAAAGGGAGGTTGGAATGTAAATAACTAAGCAATTGGCTTCTTGTGATGCTGGTAACATAATTATCTCACACGGGATGGAGAGAAATAGAGGAGTTGATATTGAGTCAGTTGGTGATGTGACTGCAACATGGGCGGTTTTACAGGGTGGCAGCTGCCATCTTTACCAAATTTATCGGCCATCGTGCTAAGATGTAACACATTAGATTAAAAGAAGACAGAGTCATCCCAGGGAAACCCCAAGCCATGCACAGTGAAGACAATATTAGAAACCTTTATAATGAAATGACACTAGAGCTAGTTAACCACCTCAAGATGTCTTAAAACTTGTGTGAGAGATCTTAGGGATGGCCTCTGAAAGGGCAAAAACAATATGACAAAAATATTTGCCAGGCTCTGTATAAAGTTGGTACCTCTGTGTGGTATTTAATTAAAGGTACTCACAGAGTAAAGAACAAAGGACGGAAGGTCCTGCCAGCTTATGAAGGGCTTTACTTCATCTTTGGCATGCTTGAGGACTTGGTGTACCAGCTTCAGAAGGGACCAAGGTCAAAGGTCAAGGTGGTCCACCATGACAAGCTCAGAGTCTATCACTCCTGGACAGGCAGCAGCTGGGTTCCACAGTCGATTATCACCTCGGTACCACTGGAGGTGTCACCTCCGGCTTCTGATGAAGAATCTGGCACAGACCTTGCACCACTTCATCTAAGGGACGTACCTTCCAGCAACGACACTCCTTCATAGTGCCCAGTGGGGACACTGGTTCCAGTCCACGTGCTGCAAAACACTTCTGATTCAGGGTGCAGGTGGATTGCTGCCAATAAAGTTTGTGCAACAATCCAACAACATCATATGCCTGTTCAGCCTCTGTTCTACGGTTCGGAGATCACTGGACAGGGAAAGGAAGGTACCAATAAGTACAGTTATTTACAAGTTTCCTCTTATAACTTTGACCAAATAAAATAAAATTAGTGAGTGAAACTTCAGTGTTGTTTATTTCAATACATTATTTTCAATATTCATGAGCGTTATTGGTTTGCTTGCTTCATTGGAGGGAGGGTCCAGAAATAATGACGCATGAAGCCGTCCCGCCCAACCGTACCACGTGACTGATTCGGCAAGTGCTTCAAATTGTTACGGCAATATAAACCCCTCAGCCTTAGACATAAAAATGCAGAGCGTTGTGGAGAATAGTTTGACCATTTGGAGAGTTTGGATAATTCAGAGCTAGGATCAAGCTATTAGGAGGATGGAACCAGCTCGGTAGAGTAAAATGCCTCCTGTGTGGGAACTTTATGAATTGATCACTCCTAATAAGGCAAGCTAAATCCAACACTATTAAAGAAGTGATGTGTTTGCATTAGAAAAAATACATTTTTGAATGAAAAATTCATATAATCTCCCTCGTTCTGGACATCTTTGTTCAAGTTACAAAAGCATGCATTTTCAAAGCCCTCTTCCTAGTTACACAAGCACTTTCACAGGCCTCTACCTTCAAAAATCTAACCAGGTGATATTATACTGATTGGCTAACACTAGGAAGCAGGAGGACAAGCACAGGTGGACACAATACGCTTAACGAGACAGACACACAAAGGAACCTAAGTAAAACGTGAAACTATTGCGGAAAAACATAAAACAACAAAGACAGACCATGGCACATATATAATAATTTGTAAACGGTAAATTTCACATAATCTTCCTCTCCAGTCACATTAAATTATGTAGTGGAGGGAAACTATGGGCTTTTCAAGAAAATGTCATCCTTGGAGGTACGCCATCTGGATGGTTTCTGTCTCCTTTTACCTGCAAATGGAAACACATATTTGCAATACGAAATTATTGTATTTATCCATCCATCCTTTATCCAAGCTGTTTATCCTCAAAAGGGTCGTGGGAGCCTATCGAAGCTGTTTCTGAGCAGCAAGCGGGGTAGACCCTGAATTGGTTGCCAGCCAGTCACAGGGCCCACAATGCCAAACAGCCATCCGCATGCACAATCACACTTAGGGCCAATTTAGAATGTCCCATTAACCTGCCGTGCATGTCTTTGAAAAGTGGGAGGAAACCGGAGTCCCCGGAGAAAACCTACTCAGGCACGGAGAGAACATGCAAACTCCACACAGAAAGGGGCCAGAGTCGAAACCATGAGGTGCACTGTGACGGGTAGATGTGCTAACCAGTCGCCCACCATGCCAAAAGTAAAAATATTTCAACTTTTGTAGTAGTTCAGCAAGCCACTATTTTATTTTTCCTTAATTTGTCTATTTTGAATGATGGGCATCCTGTCAAAGAGGTTTCCTACAATTTCGTTTTGCAGCAGATCTTGGAAGAAGAATTGTTATCACAGATGGTTGGTAATTGTGCGCTGCACAATATCAAATTTGGTGCCAATAAATTAGGACTGCTGTTATCAAGTAATGTAAATTTACTTACAAGATAAAGCAACTACTTCGCTGGTCCATTGAAAAGAGTTTAACCTCGCTTAGCCTAAAAAAAAAAAAAAAATGCTGTCCAGATATCACATTTAAAATATTTGACTTAACAGAAACTAAACTTAGTGACTTCTTATTACCTGATTATCTCGAACAACAATAATGCTTCGTTTAAACCAACCTTTTTTATTTCTGGATCTCAAAATCTTTTTTTATCATTTAGTTACTGAACCAAATTTGAACCAATTTAAATTGTAAACACATGGCATTGACACCAGTATATTATTGATTTATAGTATAAATCAATAATAATCAGTATTGCCCATCTTTATTAACCCTTCATAAAAAGATACTTGGCTAAAAGAATTCTCAAAATATATTTATTAATCTTTACACATATGCAACACATTTAACATTAGTTACCTATGAGGTGAGGATTTATCAGAGAGAAGAGTAGAAATGGAATGCAAGAGAAATAGATGAGACTGAAGGAAAAAGAAGAAAAAAAACCATATATATATATACATTTATTTATTAAAATAAATAAATACATGCACAATAGCTTGATCATATGCTCTATATTGCCCCTAGGTTTGATTGTGAGTTTGGATGGTTGTTCATTTATGTGTGCCCTGCGATTGGCTGGCAACCAATTCAGGGTTTACCCCGCATGTGACACAGTATACCATATTTTGAGGATATGCATATATGCATTTTGCACTTAATGGCACTTGTTAAATAATGACCTCGGTAATGATGGAGTAATAGGATGTAAATATATTTTATTTTATTTTGTATTATATTGCCAATGTATATCAATGTAAAGATATCCATAAACTTGGGTTTTGTCCTAGGAAAACCAGCATTTGAAATTAGGGATCACGTTCAGTGGCAAGAGGAGGGTTTGTTCGCTGGTCGAATCTCAAATTCAGGAAGAGCAGTGTGGAGTGCGGTTTTCTGCCTTGCTGTGGAACAGTGGACCAGCTCTACACACTCAACAGGGTCCTCAAGGGTACATCGGAGTTCACCCAACCAGTCTACGTATTTTGTGGCCTTAGGCTAAATTTGCCAATGCAACACATTGCCCACATGCTTAATATAGACAGAGCAAGAGTGTCAAGGACATTTCATGACATCTTAAATGTTGCATGGCACTATGTCTAATCAGTTTGTGGAGAACTTTGGCCACCACGTGGCTGTAATTCTGGACAGTTTTGAAATTTCATACAGAAACCATGAGATGTAAAAGCTCCAAGTCAGTCATATTCCCACCACATACACAACACAAACATGAATTACCTTATTAGTGTTACACCACTGTGCTCCAAATAATAACTTTTTGAGCACATGACTGAAGCGAGTGGCATTCTAAACTAATTGCGACCAGGTGTTTTGTTGGCTGATAATAGCTTTCACATCACATGACCTGAAGTATAGATCCCTGCATTCACAAAAGGACACTGCCAGTTGGATGCAAGAGATCTGTGGAGCGCACACAAAATACTCCATTTCCAAATTGTGGAAAAGATGATTGGCAATATTCACAATTACAACAACCACAAAATACTGACAGAAAAAGGACCCATCAGCGTGGTGCTAGCATGCAGAGATGAGGACAGTAAATTTCTCCAGAAGATTGTTATGACATAAAAACCCTGCTTTCTGCATCATATTTCCTATGTCCAAAATTAATTTTGTTGTTTAAAAAAATTAATTTTTTCCTCTTGTCAATTGTTTCAGCATTTTTACTTAACTTATTGAATGTGTGTTTTAGAAACAAGGATCGGAGTTGGAAAAAGCAAATCAAAAAAATGTCTAGAAAATAACAGTGTTATAACAGCGGTGCACATGATTTAGACCTCCATCCATCCATCCATCCATCCATCCATTATCTGTGCCGCTTGTCCTCACAAGGGTCGCGGGGGGTGCTGGAGCCTATCCCAGCTGTCTTCAGGCAGTAGGCGGGGTACACCTGAACTGGTTGCCAGCCAATCGCAGGGCACACAGAGATGAACAACAACCATCCGCGCGCACACTCATACCAAGGGGCAATTTAGAGTGTCCAATCAACCAGCCATGCATGTTTTTGGAATGTGGGAGGAAACTGGAGTACCCGGAGGAAACCCACGCAGGCACGGGCAGAACATGCAAACTCCACATAGGAAGGCCAGAGCCGGAATCTAACCCACAACATCCGTATTGTGAGGCCATATATAAATATATATATATATATATATATATATATATATATATATATATATATATATATATATATATGATTAATTGCCCAGCCCTTCCTTATTGTAGAAGACATAAGACATTTCTGGTGCACAGTATAATAGGCGAAAATAAATTAATACACTTTTCTCCCACCATCTCAAACATTCACTACACTTCTCTTCCCGCTCATGCTCTCTTCTTAAGACTCTCTCGTTTTCCTCCTAATTCCCTTCTTCTCCTGCCCTCATTTCAGGATTTGATCCTTTGTGAGATACACCAGTCCTGCCTGCAGGGTCTGTGTGCATCAGTATGATCTGTGTAAGGCCCGATAAGCCTGGCTGGTGCTCATCATGTGCAGTAGCCTGAGGCGGAAGACAATTACATCAAGTCGCACTTAAAACCACTTGCCTGTCAGGAACAACAAATGACAAAGCACATTTGTTTTGATCTTTAACGGCTAATTAGCCATGGAGGACAGTCTTGAACAACACTATAAGCAAATACGGCAAGCTTCATAGTTGAGGAACACACATTTGAACTTTGAGGAAACAAAATTGACCAACAAAACAACCGTTTGTGTATACTTGAGGTAGTCTGGAATTAATGTTGTGTCAATATACAGTAAATCTAACCACAACACCAAGGCGCCAGTCTTGTTGGTGGGGTTATAAGAGCACTTAGAAACCAGACAAATGCCTCAGTCATCCCAGGGCATGGCATAAATTGCTTTTTGACCAATATGATATTTCCTCCTGCCAGTGATTAATAATAACAGCCACCTAGCAGAATAGAAATATCCTGAACGCATCCTCAAAGATCCACAAAGTCAGGCACGTTACACAAGTGTCATGAAGCACAAAGGCATTTAATGCAGATTGAATTCAAGCCAGACGTGGTCGACAATTGCAGCGAAGCACAGCATGATGGAACAGACCAAATGTGAATATGCACTAAAATAACTCAATTTGGGGTCAATACACTCACACTCTACACAAAATGTTGACGGCCGAACAAAAATGAATCCTACTTTTACACCAAAACATGGAGATCAGTCAGAATCCCCTGAGATACCCTGAGAAATACCTTCAATGTAACTTTCGGGGTAGAAGGTTTACGGCTGCCCAAGGAACACAACTCCCTCATAAACCAAGGACTCCTGGTATAAATATAGGCTTGAGGTAACAAATATGGGGGTGCATTGGTGTGGATTGTACCACAAGGAATATACCTGAACATAGACCCATAGTGTGAGCTGCAAACTGCACATCGGAATCACGGTGGATATCAATCACATTAGCCGACTCCAAATACTCTTCTGTGTCCTCAGGCACTGCAGCCAACCAATTGTGAAGTTTGCCCAGCGTCCTGAAGTCCTTTCATGTCTGCAGTAGAACTACTTCATCATCTGGGCAAATACAATTAGGGGACGTTATCCATGACTGGTGTGATCACCAGTGACAAGTATAATCAATCAATCCAGATCAGAGTGTTTCTGGCAATAAGAATCAATCCAAGCAGGAGCCGGCACTAACGGATCCCGACACGACCAGTTCAGACGGGTAAACAATCAAACAAGGAGTTAATCAGGCTGTTGGATAAGATTTTGAATCAGCTAGTCGGAACCAGGGCAGGCAGCCAAGCAGAACAGTGATTATTTAGTGAGGACGTGAACGTGCGTGTACTTGTGAATATATTGTCCATTACTTCCTGGAATTGTGCATAAGTTTGGCACAGAAAGTGTTTGTCGACAGGTGAAATAGACTGCATGCATGAATGAATTAAAGGTCAGATAAAATAAATAGCTTACTTGGAAACCTCGTCGTGCTTGGCTGATGACACACAAGTGCTGGGTGTTTGTGTGTGTGAGCACTAATAGCGAGGTCCGTATTTCCACTCTATTAAGGCGTCCGACTCAATATGGCTTGCTATGTCAGCCAATTACAGCAGTCCTCTAAAGGGCTGATACTGCTTAGATTACTTTACATAAATATAAGTATGAAGGTTATAAGGAGCAAGTAGGAGAGAAAGGAAAAGAAGGACACCTCCAATGAAATCATGTATGACATCGAGTACACTATCACCAAAAAAGTAAGGCGATCCAGTACGATCTACACCAGTCCAGTCCTCAAGAGCTCCTAACCAACCTGTTTTGGATGTCTCCCTCCTTCAAGACACCAAATTCAAATGATCAGGATCCAATTTCCGTGGATCAGCGTGTTCTTTGAGGCTAAGACTAAACTTACAGTGCCGTCCATTCGGTGCAACATCATAAATGAGTATAGCTTAACAAATTTGTTAGAAAACCTGAAGTTTCCTTTCATAATTATGTGGGTCATAGATTGCAAATTTGAATATTTTAGATGTAATTCAACAAATCCCACCACAGGTGAGTTTAATTAGCATGAAAACTTTTAACAGGATGATGAAAAGTCCAGACTAAGTATCATTCTAACATTATTGCAAAAATAAAACTTTATTTACACCACAAAGATTAAAGACAAACAGTCCCTGATGGTGTAGTGGTACATCCGCGTGATTTGTGTGCAGGGAGCGTGGGATCAGTTCCCCCTCAGTGACGGTGTCGATTGACTGGCTGGCGACCAGTTCAGGGTGTAGTGCGCCTTTCGCCCAAAGTCAGCTGGGATAGGCTCCAGCACCCTCCCGGGACCCTGTACAGCAGGCATCACCAAATGGCGGATGGTTCGGACCGGACCCATGACCAATCTATGATGAATATTTTTCAAGGCGCATTCGCAAACGTTGGCGCTGCAATTCTAGTTAATACGGAAAAGGCGTCACTGATTTTAGCCAATCAAATCTTTTGTTTACGATCCACTGCCAATTGCGCAGCAGACCGGAAGAGAGTGCTGATGACAGTTTGCCTTGCTAAAAAGTTAGCAAGGTCGATGCGTGTTGTTTTAAATGAATGGATGGAGAAATGTAGTTTCGTTCTGGCTGCAGCCGATTCAAAACCAGTGTGCATCAAATGCTCCGAAACCATCGCAACATTGCGAAGCGCCACTACGAAACAAAGCACCGCCCTTTTTTGCTAAGTTATCTGCAGAGGTTTGAGGTGAGCGCACGCAAAAACATCGAACTTCGAGTTCAGTATAACAGATTTTTACATTTTCGTTTACATCCCAGCTGCATGCAAATGAATGTTCACTAAAAGTATCATGGATTTTGGGGAAACATAAAAAAACATTCAGTGATGGGGAAGTTGTGAAGGAGTGCTTAAATGCGGTTGCACATACATTATTTAAAGGAAAACACAAAACCCAAATGTATGAAATAATCTACCAAATTCCAATGGCCCTGACTCCGTTCCAACCCAGATTTAAGTCACTGGCAGGGCAGTCACAAACTCATTTTTCTCATTAAGAGAAGTTAAAAAAATATTAAAAAGAAAAGGTGGTGTCAAGCTCTTTTTGAATTAGTTTTTCATGATGACAGCCATTTTTATTGATTGTGTACTCAACATGTTGACCTGTTTTACTTGAATAATTAGGCTTTCCGTTTTTATTAGGCTGATAACTCTTTGATTTAAGAAAAAAAGGTAAAAGACGTTAACTCAATGCTTAGCACTTGATATATTTCTGCAGGAGATATTTTACTGTTTTTTTCTGGAAGTGGCAAACTTAGGTTCCTGGAGCCGCATTTTCTTGAATGTGAAATAAACGCCTTATATTTGCTTGACTGGCAAAGGTGTTTAATGGGAACATTGCTAAATATTTAGTATATAAGTGTGCTCTGATGAAAATGACTAAATATTGAAACTATATAAAAATGTGAACATGGGTTAAACATCAAGGGAAGTTGGACTTTGGTTCGGACCTTTTAATTGGAATAAATTTTAGTCGTGGACCTCTGTGACTTTTAATTGAATACCTCTGCTGTACAGGATAAGCGGTGTGGATAATGACATGATTAAAGACATCTGGACAGTAGAACAAATGCATTTATTTCATTATTTTTTTTGTAAAAACAATACAGGGGCAGCACAATGGAGAAATTGTGTGCATGTGTGCTTGCTGCTTGCATAGGTTTTGGCCCTTGGCTACTCTTGTCTTCCTTCCACACACTTAAAACACACATGTGAGGTTAATTATTATTATTTTTTTGTCTATATGTCCCCTGCAATTGACTGTTAATCTTGTTCCAATGTTCTCGATCACTTTTGCAATTTGTAGCCTTGTCATGGATAATTTTCCTGAACTTCCACCAAATATTTTCAGTTGGATTGAGATCCAGACTTTTTGAAGGACGCGATTGACCTCATCTGTCTTTCCTGAAGGACTGTTTTCGCAGTTTTATTTTTTTCTTGAAAAAAATAATTCATCATCCACAAAGGTCCTTTCAGTTGATTGTAATAGAAATGTGACCATGATGTCAACATAAACTCGTGCATTTAATGAAAATAAAAATGACAAAAACTTCTCTGTGTTTTTTTTTCTGTTATGAAGCTCCATGTCATCAATGACAGTGGAAATGTGTATGTTTTCTCAGGTTGTTGTCTCCATAAATTGGAAGAGCACCAAACAAAAGTTCCACCACCAATGCCGAGTCTTGATTCATCACTTAATATGACTTTCATTCTGTCTTCCACAGTCCATGCTTACTTTTCCTGAGCCCGTTGCATTTCATTTTCTGTTAACCATGGCTTTTATTTAGCTTTTTCTATTTTTCCTTTAGGCGCTTTCTTACAATTGGGTCACAGACTCAATCACAATCACTTTACTCCCATTTGTTTCTCATTCGTTTTGCTGTGAAATTTCTGTTTTCAAATTATATTGCTTTAAGTTGTTTGTCTTGATGCTTTGAGGACTTCATTTGTCTACCAGTAGGCTTGCCTTTCACAACCTTCCCATGTTGCTTGTACTTGGTCCCGATTTTAGTCACAGCTGACTATTAACAGCCAACATATTTTGCAACAGTGAGTTATGATATACCTTTTTGATCAAATTGACATCTCTCGTGTTGGGGCCATGATTCATGTTTGTCCATTTGGAGCAACTGCTCTCCAAGGTGTAATCACTCCTGGTAAACTGCAGACTAACGAGCAGGCCTAATATGATGCAGGTGTCAGTTTGGCTACCACATATTTTTCTTGATTAATCTTAGGTTTCTTCAAGCCAGAAAGTTTCCATTTGAAATGACTTTAGTTCTGTGTCATATCTGTGATATTCGTGTGCATTTATTTTTACAAATTTAAAGAATGAAGGCTTCCAAGCCTGGTCATCCCATCATTTTTGCCAGGCGTACCAAGTACCTGAACAGAGAACCAAAAAATATATTTAACTATTTGGACAGGAATAAAATTTAAGTTAATATATTTGTCTGTTATACCCTTTTGGATCATGAATATTGATTGTGAAGGATTATATTATGTTAGTGGCATTATCTTCAGCATTTACGTGACAGGATGTCGATCATTAATCATTAACAGGTTCATATTTGCTGCAGATGGTAAGCATTTACGAAATAAAAAGCATTTATCAAATGAAACTAGAAGTACCGTCAGTGATGACAAGTGTTTACTGGTTTTATATTCTTCTCACATGTTATATTCATATATTACTTAGTTTGAATGTGTTGAATTCCGTAGACTGTCCATGACCTGCACTCCACATTTGTACTACACACACACATAGTCAGTCTGCATACACAAGAGACAACTCTTCTTATTTTGCCAAAGACGCAACATAACTGATGAAGCACATCTGCCACATACAAGATGAAACAAATTGTACACAAGACATGCACAACAGGGGTCACTAGGGCCCAATCGCGACAACCACAGACACAACAATATGAGATTTGAACACATTAACACCCACGACAAAGACAAGATTGCAGGATGCCAGAAGACACCAAGCCTTGAGGATAAGCCGTGGGACCAGACAGTAAATATTGTGAGGGCTACAGTTTAGTGGCGCTTCTTTCTTGATTGCATTCATCTTAGGTGCTGGTCCTCGCGAGGATCAGAAAAGTAGCCCAGATAACTGACTTTTACTACTTCCGGAACTCCATAGAATTGAAGAGACTATTGGAACAAATTTGGATCAGTTGTTTTTCCTAATTGAATATAAAAATGAACACACATTAAGTCTGTTTTGTTAATTAAGCGTTTATTCCCTAGTAATTTACATTTGCTTGGTGACAAATTCTAGCAATTGCTATTTTTGACTAACTGAATCACACTGAAAATGTGTATGTAACATTTAGTAGGCACTTGAAAATGGAATTGGAAATCATATTTGAATACAGCAAAAATGCAGTTAAGCAATAAAACAGACAACCTAGTTGGGCAAGAAGGGCATATGCATGCGTTTTTGTGTGGGAAGATGCAGTCTTATGTGGAAGATAAGGGCATTATATACACACAAGCACACGCACAAACACACACCTGCACACGCACACACCGACACACACGCACTCACCTACACACACACAGCATGTGGTTCTTTGGCTAAAGGTCATAGTAAATGTAATTGTTTGAAGGTGTGTCTGGGCTGTGATAATGTGGAGAGAAACAGCAGGCAGCCTTCCTAACGTTAATGTCCCCAATTTACCATCTAATTACCACTCGGCTGGCTTCATAGCCACACTTATCTAACCAAGGTCCAGGCAATTTAATTTCTGATTGTATAACCATAGAGATGGAGGGAGAGTTGCACAGAGAGGGCAGAGACAAGGAGTGATGTGTGGACTCATGTTAATAAATTAGAGCTGACGAGCGACAGAGAACAAGTGAGAAGGGGGAAAATGTTAAATATTGTTAATAATTTCTGACAAAAACGAGCAAGAGGAAAACAGACGTAGATGGGAATGTGCTGACACCAATTTGCGAAGTTCACGTCACTCCACTCGTGTCAAGGAATGAGTTGATGAGTAGTCGAATGAGTGAAGAGTCGGATGGAGACGAAAAGCGAGTACTATTACTGATAAGAAAAGTATTTGGCATATTGAGCAGTGAGCGCAAACTAGCAGAGTGGGAAAGAAGCATGGATGGAGATGTAAGTGGGCTATTCGTGATAAGAGCTGGAACTTAAAATAATTATGTGGATATGAGTAAGGAGAGGACAAACTATGATGTTACCAGTCATAGATGCTATCAACTGAGATAAATCGCACGATGAGCTGTAATATTTCCTCCCTGTGAGCCCTTTCATTGAAAATGACTTTTTTTTTTTCATGAGACCCATCATGGCCACTTTGGATAATCACAGCAAATTCACCAGGTACTGCACAGCCCAATTCAGACGTGGCCAGGAAGTGACTCTATATTCTGCTAAAAATACAAGCCCAGTCTATTTTGGAGGCAGAGGCAGCAACAAGCAGCAGATAACAAATTGAGACAGACGGTAAGTCACACAGAGAAACAGCAAAGCACATCCACCCGTACCGGTATACATATATTCTACAAAACCAAGAATTTCTTTGTGCACCTGTTCATACAAACGTTGTCAGCTTTTTCCTCAGTCTCCTCATTTGTCTACATCTACAGTACTTCCGTGTGTCTTCTATTTTCTGCTGGTGTCCCTACTTCTCGATCCTCTTCCTGCATCTCTCTCATGTGACATCAGAAGAAAAAACAGTCAAGTTATTGGTCACAATTAGTACAAACTTCTGGAATGTCCCGACTAAGAGAAAAACCGCTGGTGTACTATGTTGAATCAGTAGCTCAAAGAAGAAGCAGCTTGGGACAGACACATAGTGAGAATTTCCTAGAAGGCTCAAAACAAATATTCGTGACAGTGGCAACTATCTCCAGCTCACAGGAATGAAGGTAACACAATCTACTGATTGCAGAAGAGTTAATGAACAATAGCACAGAAGAATAGAAAGGCCAAGATAGAACTTAGTGAGAAGAGAGGAACCTTGAACAGATGAGATGAAAACTGACCTTCACCCAAGTGATGGAAAGGCTACAAATTTGGGAAAGAAATCATCTGATTATGATCGCAAACATTCAAACTCAAGAAAAGTAGTCATCGATTGTGCTTGCTCGACATCTTCAAGGAAAGGCTCAGCAATCGCAATTGATGAATAACAACATGGCAGCAGCAAAATTAACTCAGACGTCAATAAAATAATTTTCTCTTTTAAAGAAAGCAGGAAAACAAAGTGCCTGGGAGATTCTCACACAGAAAAATAATGACCCAAAACAACAAACGAGTTCCTCAGGGAAAAGAAGTGGAACGTTTTAGACAAGGGGTGGGAAAACCTTTTGATTGGGGGGCCACAATGGGTTCTAAAATTTGACCGAGGGGCCGGACCAGGAGCACATGGATGGAGTGTTTTGGTAACCTTACCTTATCGGAGAAAAATTATAAATTTAATTTGAAATGAAAGTGAACAAAAGCATTACAACAATATACATGTCTTTGAAAAACCACAGTATTTAGAAAATAGAACATTAACAAGGTTTATTCATTTAATTTTTTCAAGTTTGGCGGGCCGGATTAAAATGTTTAACGGGCCACATGTGGCCCCCAGGCCTTAGTTTGCTCACGCCTGTTTTAGACCGACCATTTCAGTCTCAAGAATTATACTGAAGACCATGGCTTTTACTTGCTAAAGAGGAGAAGGAAAGGGAAACAATTAAAAAACAACACTTGAGAGGCACACAAAAGAATATTGCAAACATTTGGTGACATCACTTAGTTACAGGCTTACAAAAATATTGTCTTATTCTTATGTTATACATACATTTTCTACCCTGCTTATTCTGCTGGGACCCGCCTGTGATTGGCTGGCAACCAGTCCAGGAAGTAACCTGCCTAACTGCCCGAAGACTGCTGGGATAACCTACAGCATGCCCGCAACCCTCGTGTGAATAAGTGGATCAGATAATGGATGGATGAAGACGAGCCGCTTCAATTGAATGTGAATCAAGTCGGCTGTGCTCAGACCCAAAATGGTGCAATCGCCGAGTTCTAACTGGCCTGCATGCAAAAATGTCTTATATAACCACCATGATCTTTAAGTTTAAATTCTTTAGAGTATGTAAAAATTAATAATAAAGAAAATAAATATGAAAGTACATTCAACTTGAAATAAACTTTGTAGCTTGGACCAGCAGTCCTGACAAATTTATAAATGAGAGAGCTACTTAAATTGAAGGTGAAAATCTATGCAGGCTTCAGTAAATTAGCTTATCTTGTAGAGATTTATAAAGTATATAATATTGATATATTTCCCTACCATGTTAAAGCATTATTATCATTATTATTATTATTGTTGTTTTTATTATTTTAGAAGTGTGTGTCAAACTGGTAGCCCTTCTTATTCATCAGTACCCAAGAAGTTGCCCTCGGTTTTAAAAAGGTGGGTGATCTCTGGCTTACAGTCGTTCCATTTACACATATAATTGCTGACCCCACAAAACAGACCTGAGAAAGGTTGTTTTTTTTGGGAATGTGGGAGGAAACCGGAGTACCCGGAGGAAACCAATACAGGCACGGGAAGAGCATGCAAACGCCACACAGGAAGGCCGGAGCCGGAATCGCACCTGCGATCTCTGTACTGTGAGGCCATTGTGCTAACCAGTTGCCCACAGTGCCGCAAAAACAAACAAGCAAAAATAAATTCAAAAGATAGTCATCTTACATAGCCATTCCACCCTTTCAAGGAAGTCCATCTCAACAACAGCTCCAAAGATTGTTTTCTCCATTGCCCCTTAAAAGTGTAGCTATAGTGTTCTACTATATTTAATTAGTTAGAAGCATGTTCTCGATTACTCACAGTAATTGCATTTAAGCACTACTGTTATTATTATTATTATTATCACATGGTTGCCAAGTGGCACCAGCTACCTGGAAGCTCTTTGTCTTGACAAATCATTAATCTCTACAAGCGTATTTATGAAACTGTAAAAATAAACACATTAACTTGGTATTCCTGGTACCTTGCAAACGACACTTTCATACTGTATGTTCATTAAAGGACATTTGTGTTTGCTCGGTACCTGCATATCTGAAAGCTGTGTTGAGTCATAAATACCAGCAGTCTGAGTGTGTAGAGTGAGATAAGCTCAGCTGCTCGCAGAAGAAATTCATACCTAGACACAAAAATGCAAGATCATTTGAACATTCAGCTTCATGTAATCATTGACGTCATGGGAATTTGTGCTATCAAACATGTCATACCCAGGACACATATACTATACGTACTCCATAATACCTCCAACTCGGGATGTACGAAAATGAAAAAAACTTACAGCACATTACATTTTTTTAAAAATTTTTTCTTACTTTGTGATCAGTACAAATCCCTTTTCATATGTAGATATAATCGGATATGGATCCGATGCGACTGCAGGGGAATATAGGCTTGTACCAGATGGAGTGTAATTGACGCAGTGCTTGAAATTAAATGTTTAATCCTTTGTTTCTATCATCCATCCTTCCATTATCTGAGCCACTTTTCCTCATGAGGGTCAAGGCAACCTGGAGCCTATCCCTGCTGATAACGGGCAGTAGGCGGGGTACACCCTGGACTGGTTGCCAGCCAATAAGAGGGTATACAAAAACAAACAACCACACCAAGGGACTATTTAGAGCAGGGGTCTCAAACTCGCGGCCCGCGGGCCATTTGCGGCCCGCGGGATGATAGTTTGCGGCCCCCGCCTTATTATGAAAGTTTAATGTTCGTGCGGCCCGCGAATTTGATATGACTGGCACTTTACAGTGTAGTTATAAAGCTTTAATTACAGTGTAATTAAAGCTTTATAACTACAGAAGTAGGCCTACTCATCCCAGAACTATGGTTTATGCTTAGGATCTCTGCTATTTGACAAGATTTTGATTTGATTGAGAGGAGACCCATGCGCGAACAGGATGTGCAGTCTGACGGAGCTTTGCATCAGCACTAGCACAGACGGGACTAATTATAAAATGTAGGATTACCTGGTCACAGTGGATAAAATTGAACCGCGGATTATTGTTGGGCACATCTTCAGCTTTAAAACGAGGGTAGGATTGTAATTTTTTTCCGATGTTTTAGTAGGGGTTTGATTGATGAATGTTCCACTCATGTTCAGGACAATTCATGTTCAGAAGAAGATTAAAGAACTGTTAATACAGACATTTGACTCATTATTATTATTATTATTTATTACTGATTAATTTTCTTATTAATTCCTTATTTATTTTCTTATTAATTCCTTATTTATTTTTAAATCTTATTTTGTGTTAAAAAAATAAAAATAAAGACATTTGAGAAAATTTGATTTTTTAAAATTTTTTTCTTGGGGAAAACCTCATGCGGCCCACCCTCACCCAGAGTCTGCCTCTATTGGCCCCCAGGTAAATTTAGTTTGAGACCCCTGATTTAGAGCGTTCAATTAACCTACCGTGCATGTCTTGGAAATGTGGGAGGAAATCAGAGTACCCGGAGAAAATCCACACAGGCACGGGGAGAACATACAAACTCCACACAGTAAGGCAGTACGAAATGAACCCACAATGTCTGCAAGGTGAGGCGGATGTGCTAAAGAGTCGTCCACTGTGCCGCCCTGTTTTTATCATTCCTTGCTTATTTTAATTTGAATTAGGATATTTAGCTACTGATTGTCTGTTCTAGTTGTGGCAGTATTTGATACCAAAATGACTGAATTCCACTGACTTATGGTTCCTACAGGCCACCAACCCCCTGTTTCTAAAGGCTTGGAGTAGTTTGGATGCTGTTTTCCGAAATAAAAATGTTTTGATGGTTCTACACTGTTTTTGCATTCAACGTGATACATAAGCAACATATCGACACTTAATACATATTTACGAGTCGCTCCAGTTATGCGCTGCGTGTGAGGGCTATGCGGGCGGGATTAGATGCGCTTGGAATGGACAACTCGCAATATTTTTTGCATCTGTAAAGAAATGAAGAGTAACAGTGTTGATCATATTTGACTTTGACTAATCCTACTTGAAACATAAAGATTGACGTGAACATGTTTGGCGATAGTCATATTTGAACCACAAGGTCAGTTTGTGACACCAGTCAAGGGTGTGACGTAAATGATATGTGCACGCTTTGAGAACTGCACAGTCAATTTTTTAGAGTACAATTTTTACTCTACGTTAAAAAGATTTATTTTTTTATTTTATTTTACAGAATGAGACCATAAGTTACTCACGCACATTTTACACTGATGAGAGCCTCATGTGTTCTGAGTGAAGCGGTTTTGATCCATTCAGAATATTTACTCCCCATTTTTTGTGTACTGGAGTGATATTAAAAAAAACAATAAAAAGTATTTTCACTCAGAAATCCTACATACATTTTACCAGGAAGGTTTTGAGGGTTTTTTTGGAGTAAACTTTAATTATTATATTATTTATTTATTAATTACAGCGGTGAGCGGTCAAGGCCTTCAAGGCCTTCTCTGCTGGCCTAACATAACCGAAAATGGGTGGATTTGATTGCAGATTTACTTGCAAGGCTATTTTGAAGACGGACCTTTCAAGAGAAGCTAACTCTCGTGAGTCGAGGTCGTCCAACACCCAGTAGCGCGTAAGTGGGTGTCTGTATATCATTTCTCCAGTCTTGTTGGAGTAAATAAGGGTATTACGAGGGGATTAATTTAATAATAATATTCCCTTTATTAGTCCCACAATGGGGAAATTCGAGATTCGAACCCAGGCCTCCTGGGGAGACTGGGTCCTGAACGCGGCGCCTTAGACCACTCGGCCATCCTGGCTGCCATAATAATATTCCCTTTATTAGTCCCACAATGGGGAAATTCGAGATTCGAACCCAGGCCTCCTGGGGAGACTGGGTCCTGAACGCGGCGCCTTAGACCACTCGGCCATCCTGGCTGCCATAATAATATTCCCTTTATTAGTCCCACAATGGGGAAATTCGAGATTCGAACCCAGGCCTCCTGGGGAGACTGGGTCCTGAACGCGGCGCCTTAGACCACTCGGCCATCCTTAAATTGGACTAAGAAGCACTTCACTGAAAGCCTAGGTGTGAAATGCATGACCTGCCGCCGATTAATTTATTTAAATATAAACAAAACGAACGAACTTAACAAACTTCAGGTTGGCAGATGGCCCCGCTACCACCACTCGTACTGTGATTCAAAAAATCATCGATGTCAGGCGGAATATTCATAGCGCCAAAAAGAGAATCTTGGTTCCGGTATTCTCTTTTTGGTTTTTTATTTATTTTTTTTTTTTTACAATGAGTTTCAGTCGAAAAGAGCAACAATTTGATTGGAAAGACTTCCTTCATCTTTTGTGTTTGCTGCCTTCTATCGTTTTCTTCTTTTGGTCTCTTCTGTCTTCTTTGCATTTACGTCACTATCATCCTCGTGAAACAACAAAATCAGACTGTGTTGTGACAGTATCCTCAATCCAAATGCAGACCACTCAACTAAAAGCCAAGAATGTCTGCCCTGTGACTAGCTGGCAACCAGTTCAGGGTGTAGTGTGCCTTTCGCCCGTAGTCAGCTGGGATAGGCTCCAGCACCCTCCCGCGACCCTGTACAGGATAAGCGGTGTGGATAATGACACATAATGACACATTTCCAACGCTGATGAGTATGTGGTCATAACATACTGTATGTCTTCTTTCTACAGAAACATTTTTGCTCCTAAGGTGACAATATATGATTCAAATTTACTGAATGATACTTGACAGCAGAATACCATCTTTGTCATTTACTGTCGTTAATTTGAGGCAATAATCATGCAGAAATGCAAAACTCCTCAGGACATCAAACAGTTAATTAAGACCACTGAATAATAAACCACATTACGCATGATACACCATGCATATATTTGCACATCATAACACCAAATAGGTTATAATTATACAGTAATTGCAAATTGGGCAAAATGTGACCAACAGACGATAACGCAGTAGAAATCATTATTTGTTTGGTATGATGTGTTTGTTCCCCCCCCCCCCCCCCCACATGTTTGGAGGCGTTTAACCCCCCACAAGATGTTGCACTTGACTTGCTATAAGACAGTGAGCTGTTCTGAAAAATCAATCAAATTTCTTCCCGTTTCTGCTGTAAGCCAGTGTTGTCCGGAGATGCATGATCGAATTGGCAACCTTTTGGAGGCTCAAAAACAAAAACACAGCAGAGTGATGGGGTGTCCTTGAACATGACATTCAGTGACAAAACCCTCGATTACTTTGACAACAAACAATTCTCGTTCTACTATGAAACTTCAATATTATAGAAGATTACACACTGTCAACAATGAACAAACCATCAAGATATCTAACAAACTTAAACATTGCTCATGGTTGTAAACGATGATCTTAACAGTTAAATGCAAATAAATTATCTAAAATATTCTGGATCCAACGGAACAAAATGGGAGGGATGTGTTTGGCACTTTCCTTGTCAGATGGACAACACATTGGCAAATGAGTTCAAATTGTTCAATGTGGATCAGAAATCAGTCCAAGGTAATTTCTTACGATAGCTTCTGACCTCGTACATCCAAGCAGTAACAATGAGCTGTATTGAAAATTTGTCTCAACCATTGTCTGTTGTAAATGATGGACATTTTCTGGATTGTTGAATTGATGATTTTATGTTTGACAGTGACTGTCATTAGAAATGCCTCTTGGAGCAGATGAATGAATAAAGAAGCCGACATATCAGAACTTTGTTTTAAATGTACCTGTCTGGTGGGTCAAATATTTCTATCAGGTTTATCTCCTGTAGGTTCATTCTAATACTCTCTGCTATTGGTTTACTGCTATAAATGTGGATTTATATTTGGCCTAAAATGAGGTTTCCAAAATCACAATGACTGATTTCCCTCATTGCAATAGAGCTCAAGAACAAATTAGAAAAAGTCAATTGGCACAATCTGTAGCCCAGAGTAGCCATAAATGTCCTTGTGACCTAATAAAACTTCATGTGAGTTAGCAGGTGGTAATTAAAATGTCTTCCTGCGCTATTGACCATCACCATCTTTGCCACTTTCTATTATTCTTCATCTTATTTCTCTCCCTCAATCCTGTTTACTTCCTGCAGCTCTTCTCTTCCATCCGTCAATAGTCATTAAACACAATCTGATTGTCCCATCACATGCGCATATACACGCACGCATACACACACATCCACAAACACACTGAAAAGCGCACACATTTCTGATGAATGTCTGTGGGTTCGATAGATGGTTAGTGTCTTGCCTAATTGCAGCTCTGTCCTCTGAGCATCAACAGACTGGTTTATTGGACAGAAAGACAAACAGTTAAACTAAAACTTGGAAAAGTTCGCTTGCTCAGCCACATCTTGACGTATGCTTCTTGATTAGCAATATTATGTACATTTAAATAAAACATCAGTGACACAAATTATTACCGCCTCCATGTGCCATCACTTTATCATGGAGGAGGGGTTTGAGTGTACCAGTGATCCTCGGAGCTACTGGAAGTTGTCTGGGGCTTTATGCCCCTGGCAGGGTCACCCAAGGCACACAGGTCATAGGTGAGAGAACAGACAAAGCATGGCTCAAAGACCTATGATGAACAAAAATTAGGATTGCATTTTCGTGGCCACCAGACGCCTGCGTTTGAACCCAACCGTCCAGGCCTGGAGGTGGGGCTGGGAAGGTGAGCGTCCGAAAAGGCAACGTGGGTCCCCCATGGGCTCACCACTTGTGGGAGCAGCCAAAGGGGTCGGGTGTACAGTGAGCTTGGTGGCGCCAACGGTGAGGACCTTGGCGGTCTGATCCCCAGCTACAGAAGTTGGCTCTCGGATGTGGAATGTCACCTATCTGGCAGACAAAGAGGCTGGGTAGTGTGGGAGGCAGAGAGGTTCCGATTAGATATAGTCGGATACGCCTACAGACAGCTTGTGCTCAGGTACCAGTCGTCTTGAGAGGGGTTGGACTCTTTTCCACTCTGGGTTGCGCATGGTGAAAGATGCAGAGCAGTTGTTGGCATACTTATTGCCCCTTGACTTAGCACCGGTAAACTGGGGTTCACACCAGTGGACGAGAGGGTAGCCTCTCTCAATGTTCTGGTGGACGGGATGGTACCTGACTGTTGTTTGTGCTTATGCTCCCAACAGCAGTTCAGAGTACCGGCCCTGTGTCCCTTTTTGGAGTCCTTGGAAGGAGTGTTGGAGAGTGCTCCTTCTGTGGACTAAATCGTCTTGCTGAGTGACCACATGACAGTGAGATCTGGAGGGGCGTGATTGGGAGGAACAGGCCCCCTGATTAGAACTCTAGCATTGTTCTCTTACTGAACATCTGTGCTCATCGCGGATTGTCCGTAATGAACATCATGTTCATGGGAAGCTGCTGTCCTCAACACGCGACGTGAATTTGTGGAGAGAATACTTCGAAGACCCCCTCAATTCCACCAACATGCTTTATCATGAGGAGTCTGGGGTCTCTGAGGTAGGCTTTCCTAACTCCGGGGTTGAGGTCACTGAGGTGGTCAAAAAGCTCCTTGGTGGCAATCAGCCCAGAGTTCCAAAAGGTACTGGATGTTGTGGGTGTGCAGTGGTTGACACACATCTGCAACATCGCATGGACAATGTGGGCTGCGCCTTTGGATTGGCAGACCGGGGTGGTGGTTCTCCTTTTTAAGAAGGTGGACCGGAGGTTGCATTCCAACGATACGGGGCGAAATCACACACCTATAGTGTGACTCTCAGTCCGTCAGTCATCAGTCTGTCACGCCATCGCTTCACTAAATTATAGTTCATCGCCGCTATTTTTGTCTGTAAAAACATTTTTTTTCATTAGATTACTTTACACTTACACATGAAAACAGTTTTTTACTGCCAATCTTAAAATAGTGGTTGTTGGGAGGTGTCATTGCGGTGCCTATTGGCAATATGTAGAAGACACGTAGCGCTCTTCCCAGAGACATACATAAACACGCAGAATTGCCCGTCCCCGTCATTCTCTGGCATTCATATGTTTTGAGGTAACTGTGTTTGGCTCCAGTAAATAAATCATAACTTGACCAATTCTTTACTGATATTAAAACATGTGCAGTTGTTAGGGTACCAAAAACGACTTTAATTCAATAATTAACAAAAAACGGCAACCACAATGAACTTGATTTTCTATTAAATATTCATTTATCACATGGTTAAACAGTGTTGAATTGAGTGAAGCATAACTAAAAGTTTTGAAAACAAATTTAACGTTGAAAAAACATTTAGGCTTTTTATCCAACTCCAGAGGAGTCAATGCTTCACCAGTCATGAACCTCACTGCAAGTCATTGGTCCAGCCCAGTTTTTTGTTTATGCCGTTCGCTGCCTGTTGGATGATTATGGGTGTCTTCTACTTTTCCACATCTGTGTGCTGTCTGTTTCTGGGCCCAAATTCTACGCCTCATGTCACAATTAATAAATATTTAATATAGTTTACCATTTCAACTGCTTTAATACTTGGTGTTGAAAAGCATCCATGGTCTCACTCTCCCTTGATAAATTATGATTGTAGAGTAATGATTAGGATTTGTGATTAAACACGAAGCAGGATTGTTTTTATTCCATTTCATAATAGATTGCAATATCTGTCCTGCAGTAATGTTCTTGTCATAAATTTTAAAATATAGAAATCGTGAGAATTTTTTCTTGAATTGAATTTCTACAGGTTAGCAGTTCTGCAACTGTAATCACTGATCGTTTGCAGAAAACTCATTGAGTCAAGGAATGTTATATTTTACATCATAGTTAAATTGGGGACCCATTTGAACGCAAATACCATTTCAAATTTTACATTAAATCCTTAGCAGTCATTTACAACCATAAATTATACTTGTAATTTGTTGTAACCCAGTGCTTCCTAGATCAGGCTCAATGGGCTTCATTGTTGGCTGGCTGAAACAATGATGGATGGACGGACAGTCAGATGGGTGTGCACTCTTAATGAATAGAGGGAGAATTTTCAACTCCTGGGTGAGATACCCATGCTACAGTCATTAGAAAAAGAATAACAATTTACATATTAATCTCTCCAACCTCCTTCGTATATGAGCTGGCTGGACTGCAGCCTCAGTGTTTTCTAACTACTATGAAAAGCCAAACTTGCCACTTCTCTGACAGTCATTGAGGGAGTGCTCACACCAAAATGACTTACACGAATGGCTCGCAGGGCGCGTGCGTGCGTGCGCGTGTGTACGCTCGTTTGACTGCAAGTGTTGAAAGCCATCGCAGTCCACTCCCAGAGGCAATCTTGACACTTCCTCACTGAGGCTTGTGCAAGTTTATCTAACACAGACGAAATCACGCAAACGCACACCCAATTTTTCACGCCACAGTGGAGCTAATTAAACACTATGTGCCCGGGTGAAGGCAGGACTGAGGAAATGATGTGTGCGTGTGTATGTGGGTGCGTTTGTGCAGCTTAGTTGCACTGGGTGCTCGGAGGGAGAGAGACGGGCAGGTCAACTATGACAGCTACAAGACGGAGAAAAAGAAAGTAAGACTCATAAGGAAATCAAGAGAAAATGTGCATGCTTGTTAGTAAGAGAGAAAGAGTGAGTGAGAGAGAGAGAGCGAGAGAGAGAGAGAGAAGGTGAAAACAAACACCTAAAATTTACACGTGAAAATTTGCAATGCTTAAGACAAATCTTACATGTACATTCTGAAATGATGAAATACATCATATGATATTGAGGTCATAGTAAATAATTCTTTAATATGAGTTTCCCACTACTTTTAGGGAACTTGTGACATCACACACATGAAGATGCTGTTTGGAAACATGCTCTTACGTTCCCTTATCTGCTTTCTGACATCCGCTCATACAGGCTTTACAGCATTTCATATATTTGAAGTTCAAGATTGCAATACAAGAGCTGTTTCAAAAACGCTACAATTCCAATATTAACAAGAACAAAGTGAATAATTATGAAGTACACTAAATAAAAGACATTTCTTGTGATTTTCAGCTTGTCCCATCAGAGCACTCACTCACGATTTTTTGGGCCATTATTTTGTCCGACACACCTGACGCAACACAGACATTTATTTGATGTGTGATATATGCACTCTGTATTCATTTGTTCATTGGGACATGGTTGTCTACAGAAATAGTGAGTGGTTCTGTTGCTAATTTGGCATGGACATTAAAATGAAAGAAAAAATCAAATAATAAAAAAAAAACAGGACAAGACATGTCAACGGTGTAAACAAGAACAAGCAGGAAGGACTTGGGCTGACATCCCTTCCTATCGCACCTAGGAGCACAGAGACACACGCAGAGAGTTGCGCCCGCTCGCAGTGCTATGCGAGACTGCTTATTGCTTTCATCTGTCTTTGACCAATCAGATGCAACCTTAAATGTGAAAAGCCATCCAATTGGTAAACAGTATCTAGGTGCATTACTAACACTAAATACATTTAAACAATATTAAATAAATAAATTGAGGAACCTGTTTATCACACAGACAAGCAAACCTTTAAATATCATTCATTATAAAACATGGAATTAATTTGAAGATTTGTTTCCATTCACAATGTGTTTCAAAAGCATAAAAAAAATTGCGTTGTTTTCTGGAATTGTTTTATAGCTAAAAGTAAGAAATGGGAATCTAGAGTTGTGTCAAACTAACCCCCGTGTGCATTTGAAAGCTATGTTCTGTATAGTTTCACCCAAAAAGTGTCTGGGAGAAGAGAAGGTGGAACTGAATAGACCTTTGACCTTGGTTACCTCATTCATGTTGCGTCAAGCACGAGAAGAGACAGACTCTGTTAAAAAGGATCTACATGTCAATAATGTAGAGCATCTTGTTCTTTCTGAAAGACCAACTGATCCTAAATCACCAGGGGACCTGGCAGCCTATACAGTATGTGTATGCATATGCATGGAATTGTATGGGTGATGCACATTCACGGCTCCAGTGCAACTGAGCGAGGGGTGAAACGCGGGACAAGCAGCTAATGAACCATTTGAAGTGCAAGGAACGTTACAACATACAGCAGCAAAAAATGAATGTCCAGGGTACATACGTTTATATTATCATTCCCACAGCTGCTGTGCTAGTTAGTGCAAAGGTTACACAAAGTACAAGTGCCTTGCCAACAACCTCAGGCAACATTTTTCATGAAGAAAGGCTCCCTTCTCAAATCAAACTGCTTAAGATAACACAAAAGTGTTGTATTGGACTGCTGGAGTACTTCAGAAAAACAACGAATGCCAACTATAATACTGACATGAATAGTCTGATAATTAGGCCTGATGAGATAGGAAAACTTTCATCATCTTGGCCAGACTTCTATTTCACTGGCAGCTTTCCACATTTTTAGACTTACAAAAGCATTTGTCTGGGATTTCAAGACTATTCCGTGGTTTGAGGGACAAACGAGGCAGGTGGAAGTTCATTCTCAGCCAGCACATTTCATTCATCTTCGTGCCAGGGCAAGTCTAGTTTACTGTGTTTGGGAATTTAGCAGATAGTGGTGCGCCTTTTCTGGGCATTCCAGCTGACCAAGGGTGTTTTTCTCATTATACACCCCCAGAGCACCTGGTGATTTGGTGTGGATTGTGACCGAAAGTACAGGATTGGATTGAAGATGCACGCATACGAAATGTCTTTCCTCCACCAGGTGTCCAAGCTCTCTCTTGGCGATAGAGTGAGAAGCTCATGCACCCAGGAGTAGAGAAGAGCCACTGCTCCTCCAGTTTGAGAGGAGCCAGATGAGGCGGCTGGTGTAAGCAATTGCCACAGATATCTACAAAGAGCGCTTCCTGGGCATGGCGGCGTACGATCATGCTTCCTGTAAAAACCTTTCAGATGTAGTATCTCCCCTGGCCAATGTGTCAAAGGCTAAGGTGGAGTTCATCTGGTCCGCCCACTGTCAGGAGGCTTTTGCGGCAGTTCTCCTGTGCTCTGCTCTGGTGTTGGCAGTACCAAATTTTGGCTGGCCCTTCAAGTTACAAGTAGCCTTACAACTCAACCATATTTTTCAGGAAACAGAAGAGATTAAAAAAAACAGCCCGGAACTCTGTCATATTCTGCTTTTATTGAATTTACGAGACAGACATATTCTACATCTTTAGCAAGGTATTCAGTTTTTCCCCCAAAAAATGAACAGACATTTGGTTTGATTTGTTAATAGTTATTGTTGACTACTTTGTAACCAATCAGTCACTGATGGTGTCGTGGTCCATTCGCCTGACTTGCGTGCAGGCAGCGTGGGTTCGATTCCCACTCAGTGTCTCTGTGTACCCTGAGAATGGCTGGTGACCTGTTCAGGGTGTAGTGCGCCTTTCGCCCGTAGTCTGCTGGGATAGGCTCCAGCACCCTCCCGCAACCCTGTACGGGATAAGCGGTGTGGATAATGACATGACATGACTTTGGACCCAGTTGCAATTTCTCTGTTCTGTGATTCAGACTAACAATGACATTGCGTTTAACTTGTGTGTCAATGCTATGAGTACTACTGCCACTTTTCTTATGTGTTTAGGTGTGTGTGTGTGTGTTTGTATGTTGTTTGCCTCCATCCCGGTGTGTGGGTGTGTAAGTGTGTACGCGAGTGTGTCAGTTTAGCTCTGTGATATGCACACACACGTGACTGGATAGATAACACAGATAGTTTAAAGGGAACAAACCTGAAAACAATATACCATTTCAATTAGATGTTAGAAAACGGCAGGTATAGGCTTCAGCATGCCCGCGACCCATGTGAGGAAAAGTGGCCCAGATAATGGATGGATGTCGTTGTCATACTTGACAGACAATTTAAATTTATTAAAGGTAGCAACCACACTTACTCGACTGTCTGTGGTAGAGGTTACCTTATACTACCTGTACATCTGAATACTTTGACAATATTTGGAAAAGCCCCTTGGAAGACTATCAACTCATACCTACTCACATCTAAAGACAGGTTACAGAGTTTTTAGTGTCAGCCTATACTTGGACTGAGATTTTACAAACACTGTAAAATTTGCATGGCCACTAGTATTTATAAGACTACAACAAGCTTCTTTCGGCATTTTGTCTCCCGCAATGTAAATTTTAATCATCAGGCTTTTGTTAAAACCTACAAAATGGCGAAGCAGAGGTTTTCGGCTGCTGTTGCCCAAGTGTATGTAGAAGTTTGAGCAGAAAAAAACAAAAACTACTCGCAAGAGAGCACACTGCAGATTGTGGGCACGGACCTGGACGCAGCGCGTCTGTTTCAGTAATATCTTGTTGTTTTAATGGTGTCCACTGTCATGACAGTGGAGAAGGGTGGACTGTAGTGACTACAGCTCTACCAACTGCTTCTCTTTCTGGATGCTTCATTTTTGCGGAGCAGTCGCATTTTCACCGGTGTTTCCCCTTTATTCATACCGCTTTTGTGCACAAAGTCTCTTCTTTACTGTTTCGTTAGAGCTCATCTAATGGTTGTGAGTTGTGTCATGTCACCCTAAAGACTGAAATTTTCCTTAATTGGCATGCCGCCCGTGGTAGGATACAACCATTTTCTTCTTGAAAGGAGGACTGGTCTGAGTGTGGAAGTTAATTATAAACTGGTATTATTAAAACATTGATACACACTATGCAGATAATAAAAGGAACATATATAATGAAATTTTTAATTTAGTCTTTATAAATTCACTGGGGTAGCAAAACTATGGGTGTCAGTGGCAACTGCCACTCTGAAAAACCACCTATGAATAGGTTGTATGTTTACATAACTTCTTTTTCATGTTACAGAACTGAGACCAGGGAGTAGAGACTTTGTTTTCTATTTGTTTGTTTTTTTCTGTGCTGTTTTTTGTCATCTCAACTTTTGACAACATTGGATGATTTTAATTTCTTGCTTCTTAACACTGATTGATTACTGGCCTTGCACCTAATTATGAACACCTCTCTGAGTGTTGAGGAATGGACTATTAATGTTATATTTGACTCAAGTGTCTCTTTTTAAATGCACATTGCGGATATTAATAAAACTGCATGTCTGTTAGTGATGCAGAGATACGTTTATTACATCTCTCCTAGATTATTGTCGCGTATTGGTACAATGATTATTGTATTGTTGTATTAATCTGGTCTTCCCATGTCAAGTATTAAAATTATGCTGTTTGCACAAAATGCTACAGATTGACACCTGACATGGACGAAAGACACACACACACACACCCAGACACACATGCACACGCACACGCACACAATGAGAGAGAGAGAGAGAGAAAGACATTCACACACATAAAGTGCAGTGTAGATATACAAATGTTGAAAAATGTCCACTACTGGCCTAAAGCTTTATATCATCAAAACTTTTATCCCCACACCTCCTGGAAACTTCCACTCACTCAGCATAAACCGAGGCAGTAAGTGCCTGGAAAGAATATTGCTGGCCAACACCATTATCACTATCGCCAACACCATGCAAGACTGGGTGTGTGTGTGTGGGGGTGTGGGGGTGTGTGTGTGAGAGAGAGAGAGAGCGTGCAAATGTGTATGCGATTGTGTTTATGGTGCAAGAACCCTGAGTTAATTAATTAGAAAGCCCAGTAATGTGTGCCTTGCTGATAAGTCCCTCCCCACTACCCATAATGCTTTGCTTTGCTAAGGTAGAACACTGCAGCACATCCACTCAGCCAATTAGCCCAGATAGTGACACACTGTATATTAATGTAGATGTGCATTTACAACATGCACACATTTTCTTGCACACCACAGATAGACGCGTGCACAAACACCCGCACGCACACGCACGCGCGCACACACACCCACACACACACACACCCCCACACACTCAAAATGCACACTAACAGACTACAGGCTGTGCACACGAACTCATGGACTGTCTGTCTTTGTGCCAAGGGAGCGGAGAGTGGAGAGGGAAGAGGGGTGAATGCATATCATTGTATAATTAGAGCGGAGTTATAGTACTAAGTTTGTGTTCTACACCTACGACTGCAGCCCGGCCCACGGCAACAACACCATCGTCAAGTTTGCTGACGACACGACAGTGGTCGGTCTGATCTCGGAAGGTGACGAGACAGCCTACAGAGAGGAGGTAAAGAGACTGACAACTTGGTGCAAGGACAACAGACTGCACCTTAACTCTGCTAAAACAAAAGAGATTGTCGTCGACTTCAGGAGGAACAAGACGCTGCCGCCCCCCCTCTGCATCGAAGGCGTGTGTGTGGAGAGGGTCCACACGTTCAAGTTCCTGGGAGTACAGATCTCCGATGACCTTTCTTGGAGTCACAACACCACAGCAGTGGTAAAGAAGGTCCGCCAACGTCTGCACTTCCTGAGAGTCCTCAGGAAATTCAACCTGGACAGGAAGCTGCTGCTGGCCTTCTACCACTCGTCCATCGAGAGCCTGCTGACGTACTGTGTCTCCACCTGGTACAGCGGCTGCACTGAGGCGGACAGAGTGAGGCTCCAGAGGACAGTCAAAACAGCGCAAAGGATTATTGGCTGCCCTCTCCCCCCACTGTCGGACATCTACACCGCCCGGTGCCTCAGAAGGGCTCTCAACATCGTCAATGACAATACCCACCCAAACTCACACCTGTTCGACCTGTTGCCCTCTGGCAGGCGCTACAGATGCATCAAATCAAGGACCAATAGACTGAGAAACAGTTTCTTTCCGAGAGCCATCTCCATACTGAACTCTCACACACACACGAGACCACCCTAACCTCGCAAAACAGCATTGTGATGTGTTTCTATATGCCCTATTCAGTACTGAATTCCATTGCACTGTCTTCTTTATTTATCTAATTTATATATTTGTCTGTATTATTGTTGTATTGCACTGGAGAGGGGAGCCCTCTAATCTCGTTGCACACTTGAGTACAATGACAATAAAGGGATTTCTATTTCTATTTCTATTTCTATTTCTAAATTGGAAATACTCAATGCAAATAAATTAATTTCAGTGTCAATTACAAATGTGAGGTTCAGAGTTAAAAACCGTCAAATCAATTTCAGCCCCTATGCCTTATCCAGATGAATGCTTCAAATGCACACACAATGGACTGACTTGTAAAGAATTAAATAAGTGAGTGATGAACGACAGTTTTTGCACATTTCAGTGCTGCTGGTGTTCAGCTTTAGTTCAGACAGAATGACAATGCGGTAGGAAGAAAGAAAAGTACAAAATTGAAGATGTGAATTATTTGGGGGGAGAGTTGTTACTTGTGTTATCTTATTTGATGTTGAATTTGCTGCTTGCAGAGCAACAGTTCACACTGAACAAACATTCTCACTTAAACATTAATAATGAAAACTGCCGAACATGTGAGTTTTTTATTTTTTTTATTTTCATTGGGCGGGGGGTGGATTTACTCCCTTATATTGGCGGTATAAACCCTCTCTTCCAACGCGGTTCCCATCCATTTATAAACACTGAATGAATTTTATCTTTTAAAATGCAAAATGAAATCCCGAGTTGCAGAATACATTAAAAAATTAATGTGAGCGGGGGGATGCTTTGCAAAAATTTCCCTTAAAAAAAAATAAATAAATAAACATTTTCTAACTGGTCTGACTTAGAAGGATGAATATTAGTAAGAAAACCAGAATATTGTGATAGATAAAGTTATGGTCACTAATAAAAATGCTGTAAAATTAAAACATATGATTTAAAAGATTCTTTACATAGATAAAATCAAACCTAGATTTTTTTGCTTTTATTTTAGCACATGGGTCATTTTAAGCATAATTAAGTTTCAATACAATTTGGGTAAATATGGTAACACATTGTACACTAATAAATAATGGTGCTTCATTCAAATGAATCCTGGATGAGACATGTTTCACTAACAAGCTGAATTGATGTTTGTTGTTGTTTGTCAATCAGTTTTCTAATCGAAATTGGGAGGCCTTGCTGTTTTCACATAATTTTCTGCTCCGAGGTTCCTTCCTTCGAAAACATGGAATTTCCTTCCACGACTACGTGGACGACAGTCAGATCTACGTCCCACTGAGCAAAAAGGGCACTTTCTCCTCAAGGCCCCTTTTGTCCTGTCTCAAGGAAGTCAAAACCTGTCACTGAATGTCTTATATTTCAACGAAAAGAAAACAGAAGTTATGGTGTTTAGTCCCTATGGCCCTTCTCTAGTCGACCTTGTTGACCTTGGCCCGCTGTCAGCTTATCTGAAGCCAAAAGTCTGAAACTTGGGTTTTAAACTGGACATCGATTTTAAATTGGACTGGCAAATCAGTGGTGTTGTTGGATCCAGCTTCTTTCATTTTCGGCAGCCGGCTAAGGTGAAGCCCTTTCTTTCCAGCATCACTTACAAACAGTACCCCATGCCTACAGCTAAACTATTGTAATGCACTTAATTTTGGAGTCAGCCAGTCTTCCCTCAAGCGTCCTCAGTTGGAGCAAAAGGTTGCTACTCAGCTTCAAACTGGAGCTTGGAACAGGGCTCACAAACCCCAATTCTGCTCCCTCTTCACTGGCTCCCAGTGCATTTTAATATGCTATTTGTATTGAAATCTTTAAATGGCCTCTCCCCAGCCTACCTCTCCGAATGCCTCCACCCCTATGCACGTGGCCAGTGCCTCAGGTCTGTGGACCACGCACTATCTGAGGTGCCGAGGACTCAGTGGAGCCTCAGAGGGGATCGAGCATTCTCTGAAGGACTGGCAACCTTCCCTCAGGAATAACCTTCTATTCAATGTTAGGCAAGTCCCCTCTTTGTGTTAAGGTTAACTGTAACCTAAAAGGCGCGTAGATCAATCGAGAGCAAACTGAATCAGGAATGGCGTGAATAAAGGAGGCAAAGGTAGTGGGTCCGCAGTTCCGTAGGAGTGGAGATGGAAAAGCAAACCACGTTCTGTGGAGGGAAGTGAAGTCTGTAGCAAGGCGGGGTTTGGGCGAGCAGGCAGGATGCTTGGAGGAGGCACACCAGAGGGACAAGAACACAAGGAAACTGGTTAGTATCAATAATGGCAGACATCAGAGCAGAGCAAGTTTGTATGTCACTGCTTTGCGCCAGAGTACCACAATTAGTGCAGCCTTATCTGGCGCCTGACTCCTGGCTGCACTGAGCATTTATTAGGGCGTTGATGAGGCTGATGACCTGCAGGTGCGCAGGAGCCAACACCTGGAACTGCAGGAGCGTGACGAGGAAGAGGAGCTGGCCAAGCCCCGTAGAGAAAACCAGAGGCTCCAAAACAGGTTCATAAAAGCAGAATCCTAACACTCTGTCCATTTTTAAATCTCGTTTGATGACAATTTTTTATTCTTTGTCTTTCAACACATCTTGAAACTGTTCGTTTTGTTATTTTTTATTTCTATTTTAACTTACTGCCTTCACTATTTCGTCAGTAAATTATTGCTCTGTGTTTCAGCTGCAACTATTATGAAATGCCCTATACAAATAAAGTTGTCTTATATTGTATTATAATGTATTCCTTTTGGCGTGGTATCAGGCAGGTGGCTGTTGCAAACTAATGAGGATTCAACAGTTCTTGGACCGAATCATTTGCTTTCATTGCAAATGCGGAACAATGGCCTGCATGATAGTGTTGTAAAACTTGCTCAAGAACAAAAACAGTAATGTGGAAAGGGCTCAGAACGTGCTGGAACCTACCCCAGTCGGATTCCGGCAGTAGACTGGTTGCCATCTAATTGCAAAGCACACGTACAAACAACCATCCGTGCACACATTCACACTTAGGGCCAAGTTGGAGTGTTCAATTAACGTACCATGCATGTTTTTGAAATGTGGGTGAATTTTGCATCAGACACTAGAGTTGAACCACTTGTGCGGGAGGGAGTGCGTCACCTTGCTGCAAGCTGAAAAAAATGAGCACTAATCTGTTGTGGTTTCTGTGCTGTATACATGCTTGTGACCTCCATTAGCTAGGGCATAGTAGAGCATAAAAAGAGAAGGAAAAAGAGTAAAAGAGACGTGTTCTGTGGTAGGAGAAACAGATCACCTGCTTTATCGTCCGTAAAAAAACAAAAAAAAACTCCCCCTCAGTCTGGGGAGGTGTCGGTACTACTGAAGCGCATTAGAAGGATGGAGACGGAGGGTGATTATTTTTATGAATATGACGGAAAGATGCCCAGGTCGTGGATGGAGGCCGGACTGGCTAAATACGGTGCCCATCTCTGCAATATAGCAATTACAATGCTTACCTCTTTCACTCTGACATGGACAGGCTGAGATGGGCGGAAAAAAAACAAGCCACGCATTCCAATTCGTGGTAAAAGTCATCACAAAGAAACCCCTAAATCTTTTAGAGGGTGGATTTTAGTGCTGACATCAATTTTAGACCTATTATATGCGTGTGTGTGTGTGTGTGTAAGTGCCAACGTTCAGCTAATTCAAGTGTCCCTTTTAGGGCCTTGTAAACGACGCCTAGGTTGGAACTTCCTGAAAGGAGTGGTCCGTGTGTCGCCTGCAGCGTCTCGTCAATGATGAGTGTGAGTGTATGTGTGTCAATGTATGCTTCCAACTATACCTGAACCACAGTGTGCACCCTCGGTCACACTACTGAAACTGTATGTCAAGTGGAAATGGTGTGGTGTCCTGTTCATACATTCAACTGAGGTGCAAATGAAGGAATGTGTGCAGAAATAGACAGTGTGCGCGTGGTTTGCGCCAGCACAAACTGTGCGCTAATAGGTTAAAAACAATGCGGAATTGCTCACGCGCGCAGGTTTGAGGGAGCACTGACTGTGACCCCAAAAAATAGATAAAAATACTAATTACTAAAATTACTAATGTACAGGTTAAAAGTACTGTACTGTAAAGTAAAAAAAAGAAAACAAAAAGAAATCTCAATAAAATATTATTTTTTTCTGAATGCTTAAATTTTAGCAGTGATTCTTGTAGCAAAATTTCTAGCATTCTTAATATCCATTGCAAAACCACTCACAATGTTTGCAAAACTAAAAGCAAAAAAATAATAATAATCATTTGGTAAAACACAACTCACTGCGTGTGGCATGGAGGCAGACTGGTTAGCATGATGGCCTCACCGTGCCGAAGTTGTGGGTTTGATTCCGGCTGGGGTAAGTAAGTAAGCCAATAAGTAAGCTATCTGTGTGGAGTACAATGCTGCGCCAGGGGCAGGAAGTGTCACAATTGGAGGAGGCCAGAGCAACCGGAGTTCGTTTGCTAACATCAACATGTTTCTTTTTTCTTCTAGATTATAGTCCACCACAAAAAGTAGAGGAACATGTCCAACAGATACAATAGAAAGTACTAATTTAGTTTTGGAAGCTGCCCTCTGATTTCTTCCTTGGCACCTAGTGGCTACATATGACGAGGGGAGACAATCCAAGCAATTCTGTTCAACTATGTTGCACAACTACTGTACAAGATTCACTTGTGAAATCATATCAGTCACAGTAAGAAACAGTAATGCACATGTTCTGGAAAAAACAGAAATTAAGATTTACAGTGTTGACCAAAAGATACAAAACAGTATGTCTAGGAACAATACATTTATAATACAATACCGGCCAATACCTTTTTCTTTTCAATGTTGAGAAACTCATTGTCTTGCAGTATTTGTGGACTAATGAAAACTACCACAAAGCAAAAGGCATACACTCATACTATTAAAATAGCTGCTAGACAAATGCGGACACACGGAAAGCGAATGTGTGTGTGTGTGCGTGTGTGTTATTGCGCTCAGACAACGGTGTCAGACTAATAAAATCCCGGAGGCAAAAGAAATGAGTTTTTCCAGGAGCGTGACTGCAAAGAAAGAGGGGAAACAGGAGGAATGATTATGCGTCAGGTTATGAATGTTTCACTGTGTTACGTCACTTAAACACAACTCAGACTGCTCATAAAGCACACCGTTAATTGCATTCTGTTTCAAAACTTCATTGTAAGGGCTCAGACATAATTTTGCCAACGAAATGTATCGTCACAATTCTGATGTAATGGGAAATGGCCCCCATTGTTATCACAATTAATTGCAACATTTTTGTTTCTTCTCTCCAAATGACTGGCAAGTTTGAATTTATATTGAAGCCCAAATGGTGTTATCCATGTGTGTGTGTCTTAAATCATTGTTTTAATCCACCTTAACTTGATATGCTGCTTCTCTCCCTCCAGTCATTCCCACACTCAGACACATCAACATTGGTTCTAGCGTATGGTGAAACAGTTTCGTGGATTATGTGCACCATGGTGAAATATTATGACACATGAACATCGAAGAAAAACATGCAAACACACTTGCCTCTATAATGATGAGAATGAAGGTTAACAGTTGTAATTCATGTCTAAAAACTCTGCAAGTTTAAAGTCTAAATTAAAAAAAGAAACATCACACATAATAGATGGCAACATGATTTGGCTAAGTCAAATTATTAATCAATGCATCGTTGGGCAAGGCTTCTATTTTTGTGGGAATAGTTTGTATAAGGTCCATTTATTGCCGTGGCATGCATGATTGTGTCACATTGCGCAAATCAAGTTCTATAAATACATGCATGGACATGTGCGTTTTGAAAAACCATGTAGCCCTGACCTCAAACCTCATCAAATACCTTTGGGATGAACGAGAAGCAATTCCTCTCTCGAGCAATAGCAATGTAAATAAAGCTTGCTTAAGCACATCTGACATTTAACAGTGCCACTGTGAGGGTGTGATCCATCTTTATTTCGACACGGCACAACTGATTCAACAACCAGCCTATTAAGCCAATAAAGTCCATCACATTGTGTAATCAACTCCGAAGGAATTACGCAGCACCACAACGTAATGATTCCACTGACACCCCTTTGGGAGTCAGCACACAATGGTCTTTTCCAGCCTTCCCTCGGCCGTGAGGACCAGTTTACTAATGAGCCCACGGGGGAGAACCCACTATCTATGTGTTTGACTGTTTCCCTGCCAGGAACTAGAAAGAAAGAAAGAAAGAAGAAAGAAAAAAAAGTAAGAAAGAAATGGGGAGAGAAGATTAGAGAGATATTACATGAGACAAAGTACAAAGTGGCTCATGCAAGAAACCTGTTATGTTGAGAAACAAGGGAATCCTTCTCATAATATCTCTCAGTATGATTTCATCAAGCTTGAAACTTGGCTCATAATTTCATACTTAGAATTAACATTTCTAGAAGATAAACGTATTTATATTCACTTATGGTGGCACAGTGAGCGACTGGTTAGCACGATGGCCTCACAGTTCAGAGGTTCAGGGTTTGATTCTGGCTCTGGGCTTCCTGTGTGGAGTTTGCATGTTCTCCCCGTGCCTGCGTGGGATTCCTCCAGGCACTCCGGTTTCCTCCCACATTCCAAAAACATGCGTGGCAAGTTGATTGAACACTCTAAATTGTACTTGGGTGTAATTGCAAGTGTGAATGGTTGTTCATCGTGTGTGCCTTGCAATTGGCTGGCAACCAGTTCAGGGTGCACCCAGCCTACAGCCCAAAGACAGCTGGGATGGCCTCCAGCACACCCACGACCCTTGTGCGGACAAGTGGTACAGATAATGGAAGGATGGATTGATGGATAGTCACTTACTAGGAAGTGTGGTGAAAGAGCGCTAGTCTGTCTGCCTCAACAGTTCATAAATATCAATGTTTATCATCATCTATCCATCCATTATCTGTACCGCTTCTCCTCACTAGGGTCGCAGGGGGTGCTGGAGCCTCTCCCAGCTAACTTGGGGTAGTAGGCGGGGTACACCCTGAACTGGTTGCCAGCCAATTGCAGGGCACACAGAGACGAACAACCATCCGCGTTCATTGATGGGCTGGGCTGATGGATGATGTATAAAGTTGCATAAAATCATTGAATGTTAACTGATTCTAACAAACTCATGAACATTTTATCTGTGGCACAAATCACTATTCAATAATATCTTCTATTTTGATATACAGGTGGCTTGATTTATTTATTTATTTTTTAACATACCTACTTTGTTTAAGCTCAGGTTGAGGACAGGTGATTCTGGTTTGACCTCCGTGTGCATGTCTGATGTTGCACATCGTGCTCCAAGGAATGCTCAGGGACTTTTTCTGAATGCGCAGACACACGGAAAATTAGAGGGAACATTGTCTCGGTGCCAGGAGCGTAAAAAAAAAAATTCTTAAGCCCGAATGGGAAAATTTACCCCTGAAGGCACACAATGAAAAACTACTAATACTTTATGGAACTATTTATAGTCTGAGCCTTCAGGTGCTGTCATCTTTGCTTGCAACCGTAGCATGGACTGCAACTGTTACACAAGCTCTGATCCCAAAACACTTTCAGAACATTTCATAAACTTACAAACCTTGCCTTACCTTTCCAAAATGCTGTGCTGAACTGTCCCTAAACCACTTACAGCGGAGCACGCACTTCTAGTCTTGTCAAGGCATGATACATAAATACTGCTGCATGAGCTTAGAAATGCTGAAGGTAAAGTGTGGTCATTTTTTATCTACTAAATTAGTGCAGTGCTGTGTTCAAGATGGCTTTAAATACCCTCGCGGCTGACAATACAAGAGTATTCTACCAGTCCTCAAAGGTGTCCACAACACAGTACTCAATGGAACAGAAGAGTTTATCAACAGTAACTTCAGAAATGTTCTTCCAAAATACAAACACAAATACTATAAACATTATTTTTAAATAGAAATCAAAATAATTTCCTGACTTTTAAATCTCATTTTAGAAGATCATAAGTAGGCATGGTTTTCTGCTGATAAAAGGCAGTTAGAATCTAAAAAAAAAAAATCAGAGTAAGGGTGGATTTGTGATGAACTGCAAATGTGCAGAAGTCGACTGTAAATCAATAGTTAATAGTAAAAGTCTCAGTTCAATCTGAACACGGAAAACGAAAAGAAAACATTCAAAATGAAGCAAATGCTCAAACTGACACAAACGTTATTTCGTTGCCACAAAACTACAATGTTTTGCCAAAATTTAGTGACTATCATTTAAACAACATTGCTTTTTAAATAGCCAATTACCGTGCTTCCCTAATGATTCCTTCTGAGAACAATCTTGAAAGTTTGCGATTGTTTCTGAGCGAGATTGATGCTGCTAAAAGATCTGTTGTAAAGTTTTTTTTTTTTTAAAGCTCAGCTCAGTGTGTGCAAACGTAATTGATTGGGCTTCTCTGAATATGCATCACATTCATGTAAATTGGTAAAGATAAAGAGAGAGGAACACGCAGGTAGCTTTAGAACAAAAAGTGGACTAGTTGGGATGTGTTGTGGACACTTTTAATTACCTCTCATTAATCTCAAACATCCAGTCCAGATTTTGTGGAATGAGCACGCTAATTGAGGTCTATGTGAGATCTTTTAATCTGATTGTGCACAAGCAAGAAAAAACAAAATTGCGTATTAGTTTCATTTACTTTCTATTTGGCTTGTTTATTTTATTACTTCCTTGTTATTTTTGGAGGCTGTGGTTTGGCAAATTAAATCATCCGGCTCCCCTTGTGACTCAGTTCCCCCTCTCCTATTTAAGGAAGTTCTCCCAAGTATTGGTGAATCGATTTTGGCCGTTATTAACAGCAGTCTGTCTTCTGGTTTAGGGCCCCAACATTTGAAACATGCTGTAGTGTAACCCTTGCTTGAGAAACATGGCCTTTATCAAGGTGTGCTGTCAAATTATAGACCCATTTTGCAATCTGTCTTTTATTTCTAAAATGGTGCACACACAGTTCTTGGATGAACATAATGTCATGGAGGTTTTTCAGTCAAGTTTCAAGATGATGCATAGCACAGAGTCAGCCCTGTGATGAGTTTTTCCTCCTGGGAAATGACACTGGAGACTTTGTGTGTCTTATTTTGTTGGATCTAACTGCAGCATTCGATACAGTGGACCAACAGTATTCTTCTGGCTCGTTTACAGCACCAGGTGGTAGCAGCCTAGAGTTATTCAGATCCTATTTGGCTGGCAGGACTTCATATGTGTTAACCTAGATTGCGTTGAGTGTTTGCGCTGTCACTCTGCCATATGGTGTTCCACAGGGTTCTGTTTTGGGGCCCTTGCTGATTTCACTGTATTTGTATATGACCCCATCTCTGTCCTCTCTTCACTGGCTCCCAGTGATACTGATCTTTGTATTCAAATCTTCAAATAGCCAAAGCCTACCTCTCTGAGCTCCTCCACCCCAACACACGTGCCTGGTGCCTCAGGTCTGTTACCGGTGGTGCCGAGGACTAATCAGAGCCTCAGAGGGGATCGAGCATGTTCTGAAGGACCGGCAACCTTCCCGCTGGAATGACCTTCCATTCAATGTGAGGCAGGCCACCTCGCTGTTTGTTTTTAAAACTCGTTTGAAGACATATTAATAGTCCTTGGCGATCAATGCAACTTGAAACTGTTACCTGTTCTGCTGTTTTCTGGTTTCTATTGTGTTAGTATCATTAATTTGTATTTAACTTACTGCTTTCATTGCCTTTGTTGTTAAACTACTGCTACATTGTTTTTTACTCTTTGTAAAGCACTTTGTTACAGTTGCAACTGTTATGATGAGGTTGTATTGTATTGTATTTTTTTGTTTTAAAACACAATTTTAGGGTTATAGTATTTTGTCAGCTTTCTTAAGGACAAACCAGTGTTATGGCAAATTAATTTAACCAAAACAATTTATTCTGTCACAGGGCAGGTAGATTTACACAATTTGAATGTTTGCCTAATAAAGTTGGTAAATCTCAGAAAGGGGACAATAAACTGCAGTCAATAAGGTCATACTGCAGATTTATACAGCTACATCTTTGCACCTGGCCTTGGAGTCTCACGCAGAAAGAGACACACATCACAGCAAAGCCACATCACATGACTTGATGCTGGGTTTGTGTGTATGCCCGTACACGCACAAACGTGTGTCTGATGTGGTTTCCCTCTGTAATTACAGGCCTTTGGAAGGGAGTGCACCTGGTTTTGAATGTGCCTCTATGGCAGCAACACAGACACCATCTATCATCCTCAGACATCACATCTAACACACCTAATATCCTCAAAGAAAAAGAGAGACAGAGGAAGGAAAGCTCAGAGAGCAACAGGAAGAAGAGCAAACACAGACAGACAGATGGGGGAAAATGCCAAACACACACACACACACACACAGTAGATACAGGTACAAGAGAAAAACAGTCTTGAAAAGAAACACAGAGCAATTTGACCTGAAAACGGGTCATCTTAAGCATGGTAGATAGTGACTTTGAACACCTGAAAAACAATTTTTTAAATTTGAAATTTGGAGGGCGATGCTGGCCAACAACAAGGGCGAGCGTTGAGCAACAATTTCAGCCAGGAATGGATCAGCTATGCTAGAATTCTCCTGTAATTCAAATAATACCATAACAAACACGATAATGATAACAAACGAGTACAATTGTAACTCACTCAAACTGTAGTTGTTTGTGATCTGGGCTTCATTCATCATTATGCAGAAATGCTCCTGACAGCAATATACCAATTACTAGGCCAACCCGACCCACAAAATCAAAAATAACCTGCGATCGCTTCACCTCTGACACAGGCTGAAGCGGACAAGTGCAATAATTCACACACAATCAGTTACTGCTTATATTTTGGATATTTAGCTATTCTAAAGCTCTGTTACAGCTCCCGCTGTTGTGAAATGCGCTATATAAATAAAGTTGCATTGTATTAAAAAGTACCAGCCCTGCTCGGTATATTAATTAGCTTTTGGCCACTAAAGCAGTCAACGTTAGCACGACAAAATTAGGCATGTGGCTCCATGCCGCAGATAAATGTTGAAGCTCATGCAGTCGACTATGTTCGCTTCCGGCCCTGCTGACCGCACCGCCTGTAATCTATTTATGAAGTCATCAGCATCATGGTGCGAGGGTCAGCAATTTCGCATAAACACCTCATTGACAAACCCAGGAGGTGGTCTTTTTGAAAGTTATGCATCGCGGAGCGGCATGTGATTTTAGCCAGGGGTGCTTCGGAGGCGTCAATGTCGGATAGCAAGGTTCACGACAACACCCGCCTTGGTGAAAAATTGGACTTTGAAAAAAATCCAGCCCACGTGGAACTCTAGTGAGGATAAGCAGTGCAGTAAATGGATGGATGGACAGACTTCATTTTGTAATGTTTTCAAAGGGTAAAGTGAGCCTGTGTAGGGAAGTCCACATACATTTTGGGGCCGGCTGGTCGCATTATTTTGACGTTATTAGCGACATGTTTACAGTGACTGTTAATGGACAAATTGTGATCGGTCCCTGGAGGACTTCCACCAAGAAATGGAGGGAGGGGAGTGGCGTGACCATATATATTTTTAGGGATGTTTTTCAAATCGTAATTTATTCACTAATTTCTCCAAAAACAAATTGATGAAATGGAAAATGTAAGCTAATATCAATTTCCTGATAAAATACATAAATAGAGTTTGTCATTGGTAAATGAACGATCCAGAGTGGAGGATCCTTTTAAGTATTCTCAGGTTGAACGTTACACCCAGTCCACCCTTTTCATTTTACTTTGAAATTTGGTGTCATTTTGGACCTTTTGTTGATGTTCTATTTTAAAAAGCTCCTCCTAGAAAATGTATTAAACCATATCTCACTTCGATGAAAAGTCATTGAAAGCTTTTTAATTCATCACGCGCTTTTGCTGTGGCGATGCGTCTTTTGCAAAGAATAATGATGCTGTATTTGAGGGTCTAAATCTAGACAAAATCCCATGAACCTTTGCACACACACATCATGTCTGGCAAAAATATTTATATTTTAGAGGGTTATTGTCCGATGTGCTGGTACCGCAATGTGCAAGTACCCCAACATGGGCTGGGTTGCGAGTTCCCTTTATAGCTGCTCGCAGCTCAAGTTCTATTTCTTACTCGTTTTCCTTCTTCATCTTATTGTCGTTCTTCTCCTCTCCCTCTTGCCGCTTCATCTCCACATCTTATTACTTTCCCCCCTCTATTCCTCTCTTCTCCCTCTTCCTGCTCCTGCAAGTGTACTCCACACCAACAGTTCATCCGTGGCTTAATTATAGTGCTCATGCTGATTGCAAAGTGAACAAATTATCACAAATAGTTTTCTCATGTGACAGTGTGGCCAGACATTTGGGAGAATAGTATAAATAATAGCTATAAATGTATAAAGGTTTGCAAGAAGTAGAGCGTTACATGGGGCTTGAACCGCTCGTTCAAACCAACAAATGTTTTGAGTGAATGGTGTGAATGGAATTATTCGATCTTGGGGGCTGTGATAATGGCTCAATGCAGAGAGGTTGCAGACAAGGCTTCTTGGACGTCGCAGCCGAGCTTCATGTTGACTGCAACGGGCAAAAAAGGTATGTTCATGAAACCACTTTGTGATGTCTGAGAGAACTAAACTAAATCAGTTGGTCACATGGTCCCATTGTGAAAGTAATGGTGCCGCTGATAAGTAATGGTAAACAGCTTTACATTAATTAAGAGCATCACTCAATTATCTTTTTAACAAAATTATATCATGACTATCCAATAATAACAGCCATTTCTCTACTGCACCCTTTTAATTGGCCCTTATGGATGCTTTTACAAATCTCTAGCAATGATTAAAATAAGCAAATAAAACTTAAAGCGAAAAATATGCTTAACAACAGAAACACTGACTGCAAAAATGATAAAATAAACAAAACTGCCCGATGGCTTTGTTTCTGTTTCCTTCTCATTTGCCATACTGTGAGCAGCTGGGGAGCAGCATAATGACTACAACTTCACTCTACCACAGTGTACTCATTTGACTAATGTTATTTGCATTTCGAAATGCATATTTTAAGTAGCTGTGTGTTGCTGTGCAAAATTCAAATGTCAGAAACCTCTAAGTCTTTAAGCTCATCAAGTGAGGTTGGTGGGTCGAGAAAAAAAATAGCACCAAGCATAATAATAACCCCTGGTTCTCTTTTGAGTACGAGACAAAAATATTTGTACCCTTGGTTGTATGTTGTGTACAGCATTATACCAAATATATTTATGGACATCATTTTTTATTTTTTTTTTACAATCTTCTTCCTTTTCCAATAACTAATAAAGGTCACCAAAATATACAAAGTAAAGTTGTCAGCGGTCACATATTACAAGGAGACATTTGTTTGCATGTGGCCCGATGATGTGCCATCCGATTTCATGAATGAAAGTGAAGACAAAATTATGAAACTCATCATTTAAAAAATGTGCACAGTCGCTGCTTCTTGTAAGGCCTAATTGGTCTTATTCGTTTTTTAAATCGGAAGATGTATAATTACTTATGCTACACTTTATCATGTGTGATATTACTGACTGGAGATCAGCAAGATTTAATCTTTATCTTTGGATATTTTATTTATTTATCAGTCTAGATCAGGGATGGGCAACTGGCGGCCCACAGGCAAACTCTGAGTGGCCCTTTGATGAATTTTAATAATAATATGAAGGGGTCAACTGTAGTTTTAAGTTGCAATATCATTAATCACTAATAGATAGCAGATACTTACATTAATTGAACTTACAGTGGGTCTTCTACTGCTGTATAAAACATGAGTAGGCCAAATGATTTGGGGAGATTTGGAATGATATGCAGGACAAACATAGTACTTCAATAATATCAAAATTTTGAGTAAGGTGGTTTTTGTGATACAATGGACTAAATGAGTTCTTGCACTTTAAGTTGGGTTATTGTTCAGCTGTTTTGTGCCATCCTTGAATGCTAATTATTAATTTGTTTTCTTAATTTTTACATTTATTTCTGAGGCGTTGTCTACTTTTTAACTCAAATTAAACACGTATAATGTGTTGCCTTGAAAATAAACAATATACTATAAACAAAAATGAATATAAATGCATAAAAAGAAAAAACTCTTTCATTGTTTACCACAAAACAGCATCCCATTTGAGCCCTTTAAACAGGCATTTAAACGTTATATATCAAGAAGAGAACATTGAATAAGATTAATATTCAGACCCAGGGATGGCGCTACACTGGGGCTAGGGGGTGCTATAGCCCCTTCAGCAATCTGTGTAGCGCCAGCTAAGCCCCTCCAGCTTTTTATTTGATATTCTAAAATAAAAATATTTATAAATTATTTTGTCAGTCCCCCCATGTATTCGTCAAACCTGCCTTTAGCCCCTGGAGAGAGAAAAAGTTTCTCATCAGCTTTAATGAAGCTGTTGTGATTTTGGAGCGGCTATGCTACAGGATATTGATCTGGGAAATAAATATTAAATGTTTCCATCTACCCCCTGCCATGTGCTCATGTACCCTAAATCCCCTATCCCGCTAAGTGGGGAAGATTTTCCCCTGTGGGCCAAGGTTGCAAACGTCAGGTTTCATTCAAGTTTGGAAATGTTCGCCAAACATTTGCCAACAGTTTTAGTGATTTTTGTTGTCGCAAGGACATTTTGGTTGTTGGTTGAATGTTCAAAATTCCCTTGTGACCAAAAAAGTTCAGGTGAAAGTCTGGTGATCGTATAATGAACAATTACGTTCCTTGAATGAACCCTGACGAGAACATTCTCTCCCTTTGCAAACACTTGCTCAATCGAGGCTTTTTTGGATATGTTGAAGTGGCGTAGCCACAGATTTGTTTGCATTATTGATGCAATGTGAAATTTAGTTCGTGTGGTTTCTTACCAATTAACATACTGTGTATACTTATGCGAACGCTACACTTGTTTGGCAGAATTTCGTTTACATCAAAGTATTTCGAAAGTATCCACCTGTGATTGTCATGTCATTATCCACACCGCTTATCCTGTACAGGGTTGCAGGCATGTGCTGGAGCCTATCCAAGCTGACTACGGGCGAAATGCGCACTACACCCTGAACAGATCGCCAGCCAGTCACAGGGCAGACAGAGACACCGTCACTGAGAGGAAACTGAACCCACGCTGCCTGCACACAAATCAGGCGGATGTACCACTACACCATCAGTGACTTGACCTGTGATTGTGATTGTTAAAAATACATTCGAAACGGACTGAAAAAAAAAAATCACATTAAATTGCAATCACAATATTGAGGAAACAAATCGCAAGTATACAGTATTTTCCAAAATCGTTCAGCCCTAGTGAAATAAAGTCGTCATTAATACATTAGTACAGCGCGCACACACAGACACACCTACACACACAGACGCGTATACCCCTAAACTCACACAGATGCAGGCACGCACACACACATGCACAGCCTTTTCATCATCGACAGCAGAAGCAGCATTTGAGACTAATAAACAATTTCCCCCAGCTTGTGTGTGGCCTGGAAACCTGCCTTTCACTCCACACCCCCCCCTCCCTTACCCAAGTAGAACTCTCTGTGACTCCCTGCCATCTCCTCCCCCTCTCCCACTACACTGATCCTTCTTCCTCTCCCCTGTCACTCCCTGCCACCTCCCCCTAACCCACATCCCCCTGCTTTCCGCTGGTAAAACCACCATGTTCTCTTTGGACGGGTGCCCTTCGAGCAGAACAATATCTCGCCCTCTCTCCAGTGCTTTATTTATAAATGAGGAAAACTCTAAACAGCAGTGGAGTGGGGCCAGGGGTGATGCAGTGGGTCAAAGAATCCATCAAAACTACACTGCCTGGAGCGCATTAGACAAGGCCTTGGCACTGTATCTCATTGCTGTCATGTACTAAATACATTGTATGGCACTGGATTTGTATTCAACACGTTAAATCTTTTTTCTGCTTAGACATATGAACACGAGGCACTAAATAAATATCCATAAAATGCACACAGCATTGACTTGATTAGAAAAAACTCTTAATTAGGTTACAGTCATATAGTATAATATAACTCACGGACTTCAACATTAGGTACACCATGTCTCGCTAATGAGCTTTGATACAAAGAGCTACAAATCCGCCCTTACCAAAATAATAATAATCACAATGACACGATAAGGCAAGTACTACTAATGTAACAATATGTTTAATGTTGTAGTTGGGTGCAACTGTGTCACACCATAACAAAAAGTAATTTAAATATCCTGTTTACTTTCAGGTACATGGGAAGAGGAAGAGGAGATATTTGAAACAAACACAAATTACATAGTAGTGCTGCCATGTGGAAAACTGCAGCAGTGCTCCAACTGTTGGAGGTGGAGCCCAGTGCGTCCAGGTCCAAGTTGGATAAATACACACAGCCACCGTGTTTTGATGCATGAGGTGATGATGTTCTTACAGGTAGAGACTTGCTTTCTGCCGTCATCGAATATGACCTCAACACGTTCATTGTCTGAGACTCCCATTGATACTCCACATGTACATGCCACAAAGTTAAAAATTTGGGACTGTCACCATATTTATGACACTCTCAAGTGTCAGATCTTTTTCTGTTGGAGGCCAAGGGATCTTGGGTGAAGTTTTTTCTGTGTTCAGAATAATGTATGAGTGCAAGAGAGATTTTATCTTGTCGCATGTGACGTAACCCTGCTGTGTCTGCTTCATTACTTTCAGCTTCTCTGTTGGATGACGGGAACGAAAAAGAGGAGCGGGAGGAGGCGACGGCAGCAACTTCTTGAAGAATCTCCTGAGTTTTCTGATCATCAAAATATACATATTGATCATTGGAAGGGAAGTGGACTTCTACTTGAGATAATTCAAAATGAGGAGCATATGAACAAAGCAAAAGAGGTTTTTGGAGTTACACTGTGGGATAGCTTTAGTGGGGGGTTGAAACAATGTACAAATTAAATCCAATTTAAGAAGAAGTATAGAGATGATGAGCTTTGCAGGAGTTAATCGTAAAATGATTACTGATAATTACCTAGTTACTGACTCATCATTGGCACTGATGGTGTCGTGGAATACTGGCCTGACTTGTGTGTGGGCAGTGTGAGATCAGTTCATGCTCAGTGACTGTGTCTGTGTGTGCCCTGCGACTGCCTGGCGACCGATTCAAGATGTACTCCGCCTTTTGCCCAAATTCAGCTGGGGTAGGCTCCAGTAGTCCCCCAACGATTAACCAACCTTTTGAGTACATCCTTATTGTTACAGAAGACTTTTCAAAAGAAAGGTTGACTGCATGTACTATTACCCGTCAAACTAAATAACCAAATGTTTGTTTCAGTTTACATTTCGGAAAAATGATTGATGCACCAAAGAGTTATTTTGCCAACGTGTCTTGGTCTGTAGTTCCATCCTTACGCCGATAGTGCTATCTTGATCCACCTACTGACTGTATCCAACCCGAGGACCGACAAACTAAAATATGAGCATATTCAGGTTTTTGTGCACGTTATGTGGCTTTTCAAAGCCAGAATACTATGGCCCTCGAGGACCAGAGTGGGTGACACCTGCTTTGTGTCATCTGATATTTTGGAAATAGAAGAAATTGTGAAGGACGCCCTAGGGGAACAATCTGATCCTGGTGGGGGACCCCTGAACTTTCTTTGTCCCTTATTCTGTAAGCTCTCAGGTACAGCAATGGAGCCACTCTTCATTTTTGACCTGTCACCCTGAGATCGACAGAATGTTGGCCGTCAACCTTTTTGGTAACCCGCCATGGAGGGCAACACCGTGTCTTTCATCTCGGCTTTCACAGTATGTACCCAGAATTAAAAAGAAAAAAAAAACAAGCCTTGGTCTGCTTTGTTACATATTCCCCTGGACTTATTTTCCAGACTTTCTCCATCAAAAGCTCGTCACTGCAAGGACGGAAGCGCTTTAAAATGATGAACACGGACAACGACAAAGAGCAATTATTTCAATGAATGAGGAGGAAAGTACAAGGACGGAAGGTTGCCCAGATCGCAGACAGACTGGGACGGACCAGCAAAATGGGTGAAGTGCCCATCAATGTCAACACTCCCCACTGTTTCCTTCACCGGAGAGTGATCGATCTTGTGGTTGCTTCAGTGCTTACACACATACACCAGTGTTCCAAAGTCTGGAGTCAAGCCCGTTTTGTGGGACTCCACCAGTACAAGCAATGTTCCCTCTAATTTTCCATGCATCTGAGCATTCACAAACTCCTTGAGCAATCATTAGACCAAGGTGAGCAACATTGGACCAAATCAATATCACACCTGGCGGATCGGTGCAGCCTCCGCTGTGATGCGGACGCTGTATCGGTCTGTCGTGGTGAAGAGGGAGCTGAGCCAAAAGGCGAAGCTCTCGATTTTCCGGTCGATCTACGTTCCTATCCTCACCTATGGTCACGAGCTGTGGGTCGCGACCGAAAGAACAAGATCTGGATACAAGCGGCCGAAATGAGTTTCCTCCGCAGGGTGTCTGGGCTCTCCCTTAGAGATAGAGTGAGAAGCTCGGCCATCCGGGAGGGACTCAGTGACGAGCCGCTGCTCCTCCACGTAGAGAGGAGCCAGATGAGGTGGCTCGGGCATCTGTTTAGGATGCCTCCTGGACGCCTCCCTGGTGAGGTGTTCCGGGCATGTCCCACCGGCAGGAGGCCCAGAGGACGACCCAGGACACGCTGGAGAGACTACGTCTCCCGGCTGGCCTGGGAACGCCTGGGCATCCCTCCGGCAGAGCTGGAAGATGTGGCTGGGGAGCGGGAAGTCTGGGCTTCCCTGCTGAAGCTGCTGCCCCCGCGACCCGACCCCGGATAAGCGGCGGATAATGGATGGATGGATGGATTTTTTTTTTAGGAATGTCTGTTATGATTTATTTATTTATGTATTTTTAAATATGTGGACCATTACATGGACATCAGGTGATCAGGCTCGCGTCAGTCGTATCAGATCCAAACTGTGGTATGGGCCGAACTGACGGCAGTCAGCGTGGTGGACAAAGACAACGAGGCGTCAACTTGCTAAGCAATCGAGGTTCCATTTATTTTTTTATCTCCTCACTCTCGCTTACACCGACCCTTCTCCTCCGGGTTTTCCTCCCGCCACACCAGCCCTCGTCTCATAGCGGTCTCAGGCTATGCCAGTAACAAAGGTTACATTCAGAGATTGCCACAACATATTAAAGACAATTCTGAACAGTTCAAAGCCGTATTGATTTTTTTTTTATTCAAAATGAGAAAATATCAATTTAAATTTAAAAATAGAATACAACAAAATACACCCATCATAAAGAAAAACATTTCGATTACTAAATACTGGTTTAAAGAAGTACAAAAAAGAGAAACATGAGTGACTAGAGCAAGTGTTATGTTGCATGTACTCATTTCAAGATAAATGTAGACCTTATTGACGTACTGAATGATATTAACAGTCATTTTTTCTCAGTTGGTGAAAACAGGTAAATGTGTATAGTAAGTATACACAGGAAATACCATGATGGAGAAAGTCATCACACCACCTAAATTGGGTTATCAAATAAATGTACACATGCTGCTAGCAACACACTATTAATGCACTCTAAGTATTTAGATACATCTTATAAACATACATATAGTTACAGAAGTTGCATTTTAATAATATAATATTGATATGTTGACAGGTTGGAATTTAAGAGAGAAAAACAAAGCTGTCTGTCAGCAATGCAGAAATTGAGTTTGCAAATATATATGCACATTTGGGTTGCAACACACCAATAACGCACTCATGCACATTAATATAAACCTTGTAAACATACTTTACATATACTTACAGAAATTGCTTTTTAATAAGCATTTCAGAGGATTAACAGCGATGCTGTTGACTTAGAAAAATGTTTTGTCAGCTATGCATTCCATTTACTTCCTAATAGTAGAACGACCAAAAGAGGGTGCCAGTCACTGGTATCGAAAGCTTTTGAAAGCACTCGATATCTTGAAATGGAGTCGATATCAACCCGATACCGATCCCTGGTATTGGTACTCGCCCAAACATAGTGTGTTTGAGTCACCAGCAGCAGTCTCCGATCCTGATTACTGCTACTTATTATTAAGACACTCTGGGATGCCAACTCATCACTAATTATCTATACCATTGTCTCCCATTTGTTTCTGCATCTGGATCATCCTCACTACAGGAGCCCAGATAATATGCATTAAGACGAGTGTGAATGCTTGTTTTTCTATACTGTACAGTATGTGCCCTGCGATAGGGTGACAAACCGGTCCAGGGAGAACGCCACCTCTTGCCCAATCCACTGTGATAAACTCCGACTTAAACAGGATAAGCAGTAGAAAATGAATGACTGACTGACTGACTGACTTGAGCGTATTTTCATGGGAAAACAAGAGGGTGAGAGAGATATGATGGAAGAAGGAATGAACATGATCAGAGGGAGAGAAAGAAAGAGAAAGACAAGTTGGGTCTTAGGATGGAGGTCTGGTCCCTCCAACAATCGTGTACATGAACGCGTGTGTGGGTGTGGGTGTGCGTGTGTGTGTGTGCGCTCAGCATACTCTCACAGCTCAATAATGATAAATAAGTCAACCTCCTCTCTCTTAGCTTCAACCCTTCTCTCTGCTCCTGTCACCCCTCCTCATCTACCTCCACCACGTCCCAGTAGTAATGAAGCAACAGTAGATACAAGCTGACAACTGTGCAGACCAGAGTTTCATCTATATTCATCGTGCTGTGGTGGGCCACCCTGGTAAGACCCCTTTTACCTTTGAGACACAGAACCTTATCCGTGCCTCCTTCCTTACTCTTTTCATTTGCCCGTTGTTTCCCCAGTCACGTGTATCACAAAATAATAAATAATCATATGAATGCATCAACCATTTTATCAATGTCTGTCTGTCCGTCCATCCATCCATCTACTGTATCTGAAATGCGCTCACCCATGCCACCGAAACAGTGATGTTTTCAATGAATGCAACAATATTTTAGTGGTAAGGGTAATTTTAGTCATTGTTGAGTAAACAAGACTTAATTCAATTGGATTAATGTTAATTATATACAGTACGCACATTATAATCAAATAATGGAAAAGATGAGATAGGGGCCAAAATTAAATAAATCTCAATATTTTTGCTGGTGCCATCTACGATTTATGTGTCTGGGGGCCCTAATTGCTGCTGAGGTCAGGCCACTAAGCAGTACAGGCAGAGTTTGATGCAGGTAAGTGTGTGCGCGTGTGTGTGTGTGTGCGTGCATGTTATGTGTGCATGTGACTGCTCTGTATGCCCTTGACTTGCAGCTGGCAAACAACGCTCTAGGCCCCCACAGCTGCCTCATCATTACTGTTCATAGGGATCCCCCCCGGCTCCCCCCACACACTGAGACTTAGTCACAGTTACACACACACACAAACAGACACACACCGAGACATACACGGAGACACTCACCCCTTCCCGCAGGCTCCTCATTAAGCCAGTGTAGGCGGCAGCGGGAACGAACCATGGGCCCTCTGGGGAGCCTCTCTTCTCCTAGTAGTCATAGGAAGACATGGAGCATTGGTGAGAGGAGTGTTGGGAGGGGGTGTTTGGGTGGGTGGTGGTGGAGTTGCCGGGGCAGTTGAGGAGCAGAGTGGAAGTGAGCGGAAGGCAACACGATGATGGGGTGTAAATGTAGACAAGAAAAAAAAAAAGGCGAGACAGGGTCAAGTCAGGAAAGGGAGAAGGATGACATCTTGATTACTTGTGCCTGAGTACATAAAACTGCTCCAATAATGCCCAAAAGAATAACTGGAAAAAAAAACAATAACACTCTGTTATATTACAGAGCCGGCCGCGTAAATCACGTCACTTAAGTATTTAATTAATTGAGGGCTCGAGTCTAATACCGGCACCAACCTCGAGCACCTCTAGGGGCGCCATGCCGATTTTTGAATTATTTTTCAAAGGATAACCGTCAACAAAAACTCAGTCATTAATTAGAAGAATGCTGCGCTTGGAGAATATGAGTTCAAGTTTTACTGCTTAGAGGTTAATAACTTGAATCCAAACACATACACACACCAATTCTAATTATGTGTATGTCTACTCTCTATTCTACATGGGAATTGCAGCAGGAACATCACAAAGAAAACTGACACCGGGGATAGGAGTAGAAATGAATGGTGTCACGTTTCGGTTCAGGTGGAGGTTTGAGGTGGAGGAGGACCCAAATGCCGGGAAGTGAATTTGAATGCTATTTTAATGGGAGGAAACAAAAGGCAAACAAGGCTCTGTGAAAAACAAGACTATCAAAGTGCAAAACAACAGTGATAAAGTAATAAACACTACTAAAGAAGACATGGACTTGACAGGAACTAACTTAACTTGACTGGACTTGACTTGACAAAGTGAGACAGAGAGGAGGACAACTGACACAAACATGGACAATGCCCTGACAAGAACTGAAAAGAAACTGGTAACTAAATAAAAGCAAACAAACGAGACAACGAGGAACACCTGGACAAGACACGAAAGGTTAGAGAGAGCTGATTGGTCAACACCAGGGGCCGGGATGACACAGGTGCACACAACAAACCAACGAGACACACAGAAACACAAGAAAAACCTGAACCCAAACACCAGTCGAAAAATCAAACAAAACAGATCATGACAGAATGGTAGCTTAATGGGATGAAATAAATTAAATAATACAAGAAACTAAACTGAACGTGTCAAACGTAGGACTGGTAAGGTTAAACTAACTACTTCAACCTAATTTAAAACACCAACTTTTCCACAATGTGATGAATTTACACATGTTGAACTCAGTTATTTTGTAATGTATGCCAAATCTGTGATCGACTGTAAAAATACTAATATATAATACATACACATAATTTACATAACTTACATAATATACATAATTTACGCGAACAACCGGTGTCATTATTTAGTGGCTCTGCAAAATACCTTGTTCAGATTGGAGTTTCTGGTACACTCCCCTGACTTATGTGCGGGCAGCGTGGGATCGATTACCACTCAGTGACGGTGTCTGTGTGTGCCCTGCGACTGGCTGGCGACCAATTTAGGGTGTAGTGCACCTTTCACCCAAAGTCAGTTGGGATGCCAGCTGCGACCATGGACAGGACTCAGCGGTGTTGGTGATGACACCCTGAAAAATCCAGCATGCCAGAGCATGAAATTAGTGATGAAATGCAGTGCAGGAAATGGATGGAGGGACACACTTTGAAAATTCAGAGCACCAAAGCTCTAGTAAGGAGGTCGACTCCACAGCCGAGTGTAGCCGCACTGGATGCGTCATTTTCGGATTAGTCGTATAGGGTTACCACCTGAGTGTCAGTGAAAAAAGTATGTTGAGCAAACGCTTGTGGCTGAAATTGTAGGATATAACGACGTACAAAAAACGTAACTTACAAAAAGCCTCTTAAAACACAGTGTGTTTGCGTTATCTTGGTGTGTTTGCGTTATCTCGTGAGAAACGCACGAGATATGACAGAAACTGCATGTAAACTGCTCATTTCCTCATTCTCTATTAAGTCAGCCATGGAAAGGCTAATCGTTTTGTGATGGTTTTTTTTCAGATGTTGAAGTAGAGACGTCCAATCAATGCTGCTTTCAAACTGATGGCAGATCAACCTGGTTGGACTCCACTGGTTACATATTATTATATGCATTATTATATTTTATCATTATTATTTTCATTAGATACATTATTTCTGCCTTAACACCTTGATTATAAATGAAGATTAGTATTGTCATGATTCTGTTTTGTTTTGTTCCATGCTGTTTCTTGTTTCCTTGTGTGCTTTATTCTTCCTCATTTGTTTCCACCTTTTCGTGTCATCCTGGTCTCATGTGTTAATCCATAAGCTCCCACTAACCCATTGTGTATTGTCCAGGTGTTCCTTGTCTAGTCAGTTAGCTTTAATTTAGTTCCCATCTTCCTTTCTGTCTTTGTTGCATCATTACTACTTTTGATGTTTCTGAGTCCATCCCAGTTTTTTGGTTTACCACTTTGTCTATTATATTTAGACTACTAATTTTAATTTAGTATATTTGATTTCATATGCCATGCTTACCTTTTTGTTTTATCTTTGGAAACTGAATATTTTTTGGGTCAAACTTTTGCCAACACCACAACAACCTGCAAGTTGTGACAAGTATTGTGCGCGGCAACTTTGGGAAAAGTCAAAACTCTGGTGTCTTGGCTCTAAAAGAAAGTTCATTTTCATATGTGCGTATTGTTCATATCTCAGTTTACAAAGACTATATTCACCAGTGCACCGGATCATCAACTCTGCAGGAAATTAAACAAACAACACAGGCAACTCTGCCAGCCTTCTGTCTTGGGAACTGGGCACACTGAGTGTTACTGCTATCAATATCATACCGGCCCTGCAAGAGACACTAGCATTCTACATGTGAAAACTCAAATCGTTTGAAAATGAAGCCGGCACAGCACTAAAGACTCAGCAAATCATTGTCATTGACAGAAAAGCAAATAGCTGTACACACAATTCCTCAATTGACAGCCGCACACATCAAGTAGCCTCATAACATCAACTCTCAATGGTACCACTAACCTCGAACTAATCACTAGCATCACTTATCATGCAAACCCAACACATAGGACCTTGAGAATTTTCCCAAACATTATCACAGAAGTTATTCATGTGTATTTATGTAAATGATCAATTAAGAAACAGGAATCTTAATTGGCAACGCAGAAAAAATTAATTAGCCAAACAGTACTAAATATTTAACATAATGAGAAAAACTGCAGCACAAAGAAAACCAAACCGTAAAATAGTATGTTCACTGGACAGCAAAACTGTGCTAATAATACTTTTCTACCAAAAACTTGATCTAAGGGACAACACTGCAATGCACTCCATTTGAACTTCTGGATTCTACCTTTCTTAATTAGCGGCTGTTGCTTTTTTACAAACATGTTCTGTCAAAGAAAGTTGGTGCTGGTGTGATTCAGAATATGCAGGATGATGAAAATATGAATTCAACTGAGAAATAAAGGATTATTCTCGTCACTGCACAGGAAATCCTATCGTGATGCAGAATGGTGTTAAAAGTAGAACGAAAAAGCATTGCCGATCATGCTATGGTGAACGGCAGGAAAAGGATCATAAATGTCTGCAGCTGTGTTGTAACATTATATTTGCGTGCCAAACATGAAAACCTGCAGTATACCTATGTCCTGAGCCAGGCTTCTATTGCTCTCTTTCTCCCATTTTTCCACTTCTTTTCTTTTTTTCCCCTCTGCACTGGACAGTTTCTATCATCTTGACATGTTTATAGAGTTCTCATGGGTCACATTCTGCCTCCACCATAGAGCAAGCAGGCATCTATGAGCTGGGTGTGCGTGTGGGGTCAACTCGTTTGGTATTCTCATTTGTAATTGTAAGTTACCATTACTTACCAAAATTATATTGAAGTTTTTTCTCTATTTTTTTGTTTCTTTTTATGCTCCATAGAGTAGTTCCAATACATCTTTCACGCCTTTGCAATTCTTGCTTCTGTTCTTTATTTTGCCCCCTGTGGAACACACATGTCCTCAAGAGGCGCTGCCCTCTCCTGATCATTTGAATCAGGTGCATTGCAGCAGGAACAGATGGAAAACAGTCAGGAAGTTGCCCCTTGAGGACCGAATTTGGTCACCCCTGCTTTGGCACTTTTAAGGCGAAGTTGATTCAAAAGTCTTCTTTACAATATGTTCTCTGCCTCCCCACTGGTCTAAACACGACTTCTGATTAAAGGGATACTTCACCTACATACGCCATTTACAGCAGTAAAAAGTGAATATTTCATCTATAATTTATTTGATAACTTCTTTTTCATGTATATTTAATAACTTCAAAAACTATTTAAAATTAATATTAGTGGCTGCCATGCTCATTTAAACATCACTTGATGACTGTCGCATGTCAACTTTGGGCAAGACTCCAAAATGATACCCACCAGATGCGTAACATCATGGTGATAGGCACTGGTGCAATTTTTTTTTTTATTTTTGTGCCATGCAGACCCCTGCCAAAACACACACACGCACTCACACACATGCAGCCGCTTAGAGAGCTGCTCTTGTCAAACTTACTTAGTCCATCTTCTTTTTTGTTTTATTTCTTGTGTTCAGTCCTCTGTCCCCATTTCGTCCCTGGGACCATATTATTGAAGGACAAAGCGCAAAATTTCGGCCTATGCGGCTGTCCATGATTGTACCACTCAATTTACAGACCAAGGTTTTTTTTCTGTGATTGTGTTTGTGTGTATGTATGTGTTTTACTATCATGATGTAAACAGATGACCGATAAAACAGCGCATACTTGATTTATCTTGGTTAGCGTGTGTGTGCGTGTGTGTATGTGTGTGTGTGAGAGTCTGTTTCTCAGCAGGGGTTCTCCTGCTGCAGTCCTGATGATTGGAGTGTCAGGACTGGGCTTAGTTACTATGGTAACTGTTATACAGTTTGCTTCGATCCCCCCACCCAGCACACATACATGTGCGCACACAAGTCTCTTTTCACCCTCTCATCTATTTGTTTTGATTCTCATTCCTTAGACGAACCAACCCTCACGCACGCACACTCACACATACACTTCCAGTATATGGAATTAAATGGGAGTGCAATTTTGTGGGTTAATCATATGCAATTTAGGGAAGCTGGGTCTTTGTAGCAAACGAGATATAATTTTCCTGTTTACTTATCATTGCTTCTAAAGTTTTATGTGGTTCCTACGGGGGTTTAGCCTGAGAGGCTTCCACTGTGCACTGCGCAGGATTCTTAAAGGGGTTGTGGAGTCTTAAGGCATTCTGAAAGTTCACAGTGCTCTAATCTTGAAATGGAGGAATTATATTGCTGGAGCCCATACAGAGGGAAAATGCATTAAACCCAGAATACAGTCTGAATATTCCCAAGTATTCCTTTTGTTGGGAAACGATGAGTTTGAGCAACTCGTGTTACTAAATGAAAGACTTAAGTTAAAGAAAACAACAGACAATAAAAAGTATTTTACCATTCGATCAACATTTTTGAAAGGAAGTCTTCGATTTTTTTCATAGCTTTTAAAATGCCAGTTTTAACTCATTGATGCTGACACCAAAGATAATTATAGAGTAATTCAGCATTTTATTAGCATACATTTTTTTTTCATTCATTTCAAACATTTTCATTCAACAGTACAATAATACGTAGAACAATACAGTATGTATCATGTGAATTTACTGCAAGTGTGAAGGGTTTGTCTGTTTAAGATATGTAGCATGCCCTCCGAACCAAGGATGAGACTTTACTGATGATTTTGTGGTTTATTTTTGAGCAAGATGTATCCATAACCGTGTAACCTTAAAACCGAATCACCGTAAGAGCTTTTGCCTCTTCGGAGGGGGTGCTAGAAAAATAAATGTCCGTTTTCTGAGGCTTCATATGAAACTTTTTGCCGTACTCTTCGTCAATTCACCTTAAGTGTGAACAATACTAAACAGGAAGTTCACATTCAAAATAAAAGCACATAGCTTAAACCGGAAGTAGAACCTTTCGATGCAAATTTCAAATGAAAATAAAATACAATAAACAAAATCACCACTGCTGTCCACAAAATATTAATATGGTTAGTTACACTCCCACCATAATTATGAGTCTAAGTGTGCATTAACAACTGTAACAAATAATTTTTAACAACTAATTAACACTTCTAGTCATGAGCTTGTAAACATTCCAATAACAAAACTAACTTTTGCACAGGGCGCTCTACAATAGAAGGCCTACTAGTGCGTTGACCTTTGTCATTCAGTTTCTTATCTCCAAAGGAGATTTTCACTCTTCTCACAAGTCCGTCTTTGCCACCGACAGTCTCCAAGACTCTGGCAAGTCTCCACTCGCCTCTGGGTGACTGTTCATCAACATCCAACACAACATCGCCTACTATGAGATTCCTCTTCGGAGTGTGCCAGCGCTGCCTGGCGATGATGTTGTGCAGATACTCGCGTCTCCACCGGCACCAGAATTGTTCAGCCAAAAACTGAACACGACGCCATCTCTTTGCGCTATACAGGTCCTCCTGTGGGAACACTCCGGGAGGGGGCAGTGCTGCCCTTGATTTCAGGTGCAAAAGATGGTTAGGAGTGAGAGGCTGCAAGCTGTCAGGGCTGTTGAGGTTGTCTACAGTCAATGGACGACTATTGACGATGGCCATGGCTTCATAAAATAAAGTCCTTAAGGAAGCATCGTTGAGTCTACCATGGGAAAGCGACAGAGTAGTATTCAATACACTTCTGACTGTCTTTATTTGACGCTCCCACACTCCACCAGCATGACTGGAGTGGGGTGCATTCATCACAAAGTCACACTGTTTTTGTGATAAATATACTGTCAATCTTCGAGTGTCTAGTTCCTTTAGGGCAGCCTTAAATTCATTTTGCGCACCAACAAAATTTGTTCCTTGATCACAATAAATTTGGCGGACCGCACCTCGAATAGCAATGAAACACCTTAATGCATTAATAAATGCATCAGTGGACAAGTCCTCCAACAGCTCAACGTGAATGGCACGGCAGCAAAAGCAAGTAAACAAAAGTCCATACCGTTTTTGTTGTTTCCTGCCCGCTGTAGTGACAAAAGGACCAAAACAGTCCATGCCGCAGTATGTGAAGGGCGTAGATGGCTCTAACCGTTCAGCAGGTAAGTCACTCATTCTCTGGCCCTCTGGAGCTCTGCGAAGTCTGCGACAGATGACACATTGGCGGATAAAAGAAGCAACTGTTCTGCTCATGCCAGGGATCCAGTAGCCACTGGATCTGATTTGATTGATGGTGAAGCCTTTTCCTTGGTGTTTTACTTCATCATGACAGTGCGCTATTATAAGCTTCGTCACACGATGTTCCTTTGGAATCACAATGGGATGAGTGAAAGAATCGTTAATGGGTGACAGTCTCCCTCCCACCTTAAGTAGACCGTCTGCATCCACGAATGGATCAAGGTGGTACAGTTTGTTATGGCGTGGGAGCTGGCTGTTGTTGGTTAATAGTTTGAGATCCTTTCCATATGTTTGTCTTTGCATATCCTGAATGATGACATGTACTGCGCTGTCATGATCACTCACTGAAGTCGGTGCATTTGATTTGACTTTTCTTGCTCTTCTCATCAGACATGCTACAGCTTTGACAGCCTTGGACCATGACGAGAATTTGGACACACGTTCTGAAAGACTAAATGTTTCAGTAGCCTTTGTTTGCAATGTCTGTAAGTTTCTTACTTCTGGATCGCCAATAGATAAATCCAGCTCTACACCTTGCACTGTGGGCAGGTCACTCTCCCAGAGAAAGGAGGGGCCACTGAACCAGTTCGAGGAGATGAGTTTCGTGACAGATGTGCCCCTTGAAGCAATATCAGCTGGGTTCTCTTCTGATGGTACATAAAACCATTGCTGAGGGATGGTACTTTGCCGAATCTTTTGGACTCTATTCGCTACAAAAACATGGAAACGACGTGCATCATTATTTATGTAGCCTAAAACTACCTTCGAATCGGTCCAGAAATATTCTTTGACTTGAGCATAGAGAAGTTCATCCTTCAACATGTTGCTGACTGAAACTGAAACAACGGCTGCAGTTAGCTCAAGTCTGGGAATTGTAGTAGGTTTAGTAGGAGAAACACGGGCTTTAGCCATTACTAGTGAACAGTGAATCTCCTCTTCAACATTTATGGCCCTTAAATAGGTACATTGTCCGTAACCACTTGTACTCGCATCAGAAAAGTAGTGCAACTCAATTTGTTTGAGCTCTCCGAAACTAGCAGGGAAGTAACAGCGAGCTATGTTGACTTTGTCAAGGTTTGCAAATTCACGTTGCCAGCTCTCCCACCTTGGTCTTAGTGCTTCAGGTAGGATGTCATCCCATTCGATACCTTGGTGGCACATTTCCTGCAAGATCCTTTTACCATTGAGCACATATGGTGACAAGAATCCAAGTGGGTCGTAGATGGATGTAACAGTAGACAAAATGCCGCGTCGTGTTGCTGGTTGGTCTTTTAAAGCGTTATCAAATCTGAAAGTATCTTCTTCAATACTCCACAGAATGCCCAAGGTTCTTTCTTGTGGCATGTCATTAAATGTCAGGTCCTTTGATGTTGTGTTTACAGAACATTCAGAAGGAGGAATACCTTGTAGAACAGCATGACTGTTAGAGATGAATTTATGTAGACGAAGCCCTCCTTGCTTGCATATTTCCATGGCCTCTCGTGCAAGTTGTACTGCCTTTTCAACAGTGTCTGTGCTTGTGACTCCGTCGTCCACATAAAAATCCCTTTCCATAAACTTCGATCCAACTGGATGTGACTGACAATGTTCTTTGGCCAAGTACTTTAGTCCGTAATTTGCACACCCGGGCGAAGATGCTGCACCGAAAAGATGTACCTTCATTCTATAGCCCTGTGGCTGGATGTCTGTGTTGCCATTTTTCCACCACAGGAAGCGCAGGTAGTCTCTATCACACTTGTGGACATGAAACTGGTGGAACATCTTCTCTATATCGCACATAAGAGCAATAGGATGTTGCCTGAATCGAAGTAAGATGCCTGTTAGATTGTTTATTAGGTCTGGCCCTTGAAGAAGATGATCGTTCAAACTTGTTCCCATGTGTCTAGCAGAACAATCAAACACAACACGTAGTTTAGTGGGCTTTTTGGGGTGATAAATCCCGTGATGGGGGATGTACCATTGCTCACCATGCTTCTCGTCGTTCTGAACTTCTTCGACATCACCTCTTTCAATGATGTCTTTCATGTATGCAATGTAGTCATTTTTGTATTTTTCGTCTTTGTTGAATTTTCGCTTCAAGTGTGAAAGTCTGATTTCAGCAAGTTTTCTGTTGTCAGGTAAGTGAGGTCTTTGTTTGAATGGTAGAGGCATCTCACAGTGCCCTTGTTCATTTTTCCTTATTCCTTCTTCTAGCTGGTTCAGAAACATGAGATCCTCTTGTGAAACTGTTTTGTCACTTGCTTTACAGTCCTTGAAATCTGTCTCTAGCACTTTAATTACATCCATGGGTGTTACAAGAGGTAGTTCTTTTATAGTAACTCTGTGGCACAAACTGGATTCAGTTTCCTTGGGCGATGTGATGGAGCCACCAACAATACTCCACCCGAGATCTGTGCGGATTGCATATGGTTCATTGACTTCTCCTAGGAGAACTTGTTTTGGAGCTAAACTTCTAGGACAGTTGAATCCGATGAGGAGTCCAGCATCACAATTCAAGAGAGGTGGTAATTTGTCCGAAATTTCTGTAAGGTGTGGCCATTTTCTTGCTGTGTCACAAGTGGGTATATTTTCATAATTAATTGGAATGGAGTCCTTTGTGAATGAGGGGGGAAGGTCAATGCGAATGTCTGAGTTATAACTTCTCACACACAGGCCAGATACTTTGTGACTCTTGACAATAGAGTTGACACCAAGCATGGTAGTTAACTTTAACTTTACAGGGTGAGTGACTGCTTGTAACTGGTTGCTTAACTCTTCACTGACAAATGTACTATCACTTTGTGTGTCTAATAGCGCGTACGCTAACTTTTCTTCGAATGGATTCTGGACCGTGGACACCCATACTGGAACTATCATGGATGTGTTATTTGAATGACCCACCTTCGTTACGTTGAGAGCAGTGGCGGCAGTTGTGTCGTTCGGGGTGTCGCCTGGAGCATCGTTTGGAGTGATGCTAAGAGGGGATGAAGGCCTTTCTCGTGCCTGGTGATTTTCATTGTGCACAGAAGTTGGATGCCTTCCCTTGCAGATGTCACAAATCTGGCGATGGCGACAATCTTTGACATTATGGCCCGCCTTCAAGCATCCATAGCACAGTTTATTTTCCTTGATATATATGCGCTTCTCTTCATGGGGCTTATTTGCGAAGCTTGGGCACTTTGACAACTGGTGTTGTTCATCCTTGCAGAGCATGCAAGGTGCCTTCGGTTTTGTGCTGGTAGTCCTTGCCTTGTCGTTGTGTACCATGGTTTGCATTGCAAATGCTTGAATTGATTTATTTGGTTTAGAGTAGTTTGTATGACTTTTCTCAAAGGATGAGCTACATAAATGAAGGGCATATGAAGAAGTGACAGGGTTACATGCGATCTCAGCCTCAACAGCTATGAACTGTGCAAAGTCCATGAAAGAAGGAAAATCTTTGCCTTCCATAAGTGTAACTGTGACCTGTCGATTCCAACGAGCTGCCAACCACTCTGGAATTTTATGCAACAGTTTTTGATTCTCCTCACAGTCATTTAGTATTCCGAGACCCTTCACATGTGGTGTGGCTTGTAGACATGCATTTAAAAAGTCTGAAAATGTCCTTAACCCTTCTGCATCCTTTGAACTTATCTTGGGCCATTTTGCTAATTTGTCTCTAAAAGCCTTTTGAATAGTAAAAGGTTGTCCATAACGTTGGTCAAGCTTTTGCCATGCATCCTTGTATGCGTCTTCATCACTGCGATAAAATGTGCCTTCAAGACAATTTTGTGCTGAGCCTGAGACGTATCCCTTTAGCAAATGAAGTTTCTCAGCTGGTGAAATGCCTTTGCAGTCTATAAGTGAAACGAATGAAGCCTTCCATTCAATGTAGGTGATTGGATCGCCATTAAACACTGTGGGCATCGGCACTGGGATTCTGTTTATTGCTATGCTGTCTTGGATAGCCTGAGCCAGCTGGGAAATGTCTGTAGGAGGAGCCTGTTTGGGAAATTGGGGACCTTGATAAGTCACATTGGCATGTCTCGGGATAGACGGTTTGTTTTGCGACGTGAATGGGCAAAATGATCCAATAGGGGGTGCTGGTGCTTCTGATATTGATTCATGGTGAGTGAAAGACACATTGTAACGCATTTGCTGATCTCCCATATCCATGCTCATCTCTCTGCTAATTTCTCTGTCATAAATCTCAAGTTTAGCACGAGCAGCTTGCATTTCCTTTTCCGTTTTTAATCTCTCAAGTTCCGATTTCTGTACTTCCAATTCCCTTCTGTGTTGTTCCTCCATGTCTCTTATTTTCTCCCTTTGCTTCATTTCCTCTTGCATTGTTTTATATTCTGGTTCCTTTGCCGCAAGTTCAGCGGCCGCCTCAATCCTTTTTGCTGTGATGCTTGAGGTGTCCGACTGCTTACCGATGCTTGATTGTGAAGCCGTACCATAGATGGAATGAGCATACTTATGAGACAGGAGTTGATGAAGGCGAAGCTTTTCTCTATTCGGATCAAAATCATCAATTGCTGTTATTCGTTCATTAATGATTTTCATAATGTCTCTTGTTACTGCTTCACAAGCATCCATTTTGCGTCTTACGTCATGGGATAGCAAAGTACGCTCTCTTAATTCACTGTATTCTTTTACCACATTGTGCATTCCTTTTTCAATGTCATCAGCCATTGTGCACAAGTTGTGCTCTGATAAGTCAGTCTTTAAACTTTCTCGGGCTGTCTTGACCAGCCCTTTCCATTGCTCATACACACTAAGCAGCCTTTTGTCTCTTTTAAGCAACTCGTCCCGTTGGTAGGCTAGCATTTTTTCAGTTAGCACGCTGGGTCGCTCTGACCGCCTGGGTAATGCTAACTCAGCTGCGGTAGCATGCATTTTGTTCAGTTCAGTTAACTGACGCTCTTTACGTTCAATCTCGTCCGTTAATTCTTCACTTGAAATGTTTTCTGTATTTCCGTGAGACAATAAAGCTTTCGCTTCACTGATTTCTGTTTGTAGCTTACGAGTTCGCTCTTCGAAGCCGTCCATTTTCCGTGTAGTCGTCACGTCCTCTTGCGTCTAGCTGCTGCCGCGAGCTGCCTGTGCCGTTGTCGTCGCCGTATTCCTTTTCCTTCACTAGCAGCTCCGTACAGCACGCCGAGGAAAGCTCTTACTATAGCATGCCCTCCGAACCAAGGATGAGACTTTACTGATGATTTTGTGGTTTATTTTTGAGCAAGATGTATCCATAACCGTGTAACCTTAAAACCGAATCACCGTAAGAGCTTTTGCCTCTTCGGAGGGGGTGCTAGAAAAATAAATGTCCGTTTTCTGAGGCTTCATATGAAACTTTTTGCCGTACTCTTCGTCAATTCACCTTAAGTGTGAACAATACTAAACAGGAAGTTCACATTCAAAATAAAAGCACATAGCTTAAACCGGAAGTAGAACCTTTCGATGCAAATGTCAAATGAAAATAAAATACAATAAACAAAATCACCACTGCTGTCCACAAAATATTAATATGGTTAGTTACAAGATAAGTGGTATAATCTCAAGGATTGTAGCTGTAAATAAAGTAATGTGCAGACCAGTCTTGCAGTTCAACGCTCGGACCACAGTTTATCTTCATTCTCTTTACTGCACAATTTTTAATTCCAGTATGACATTTGAACTTGTAAGTGTCAGATTGTTGTCTCTGCGCATTATATAAACAAGTTTTGTTTGATGTGTACAGCACATTCATGTCTCATTTAATGGAAGAAGCTGTTGATGGTGAGCCAGTGGTGTGTTCAATGGAAGATTAGTGTGCTTTTTCTGCCTCATTTCTCCCTCTCCCCAAGAGCCTTACTGTAGCGTTAGTCCTATGATACACCCCCCAAATAATCAATTGACATTATTAGTGGGGTCATTTCAAGACAGAGAGCCTTTCAAGAACATTACTCTCTCCAATGTTCCAATGTTGTACTTGAATCATGCACGATCAATATGCCCAAACAACACAATTTTATTAACTGAACTCATTGAGCACAACAATATTTTCTCTGAATTGAATAGAACAGCATTTTTTTTTTTAGCTTTTTAACTGGATTTGCAGTCTATTTGAATCAACTTAGTTTCTGTCGGTTTGTTTTTTGATCATTAATGAGTGATCCAAAATGCATATCGATCTCACTTGTTCAAATAAATTCTGCCTAACTGACAGAAATTGTGATTGTTTTTTATTTAGTTGAGATTGATAAACTGGAGGAGTTAATTAACCCGTCTTACTCCCATTAAGCAATAAAGAACAATTTATTTATTTATTTTTTTTTTAGAACTTGTGACTTGTTTGCCAAAAACTTGGAAATTACTTGCCTTGAATCAGAGCTGGACTAAACAGGTACAATATATAATCTATTAGCTACTTAGCCTTTTTGTGTTTTAGTTCATTTTGGCCTTATTTTGAATTTCTGACTGGTTAAAAGTAAAAAAAATGGCAATATTTCACTCAGCATGAGTTACGTGAACTTCCGGCCATGCATATTCAATCAATCACAGACGCAGCCAGCAGGCAGGCGTGTTATTTGAATAATACATTGGCTGTGTCCAAAGCACAAGGCTGCCGGCCACATGACATCATTTCCCGTGCGACTCGACCGCATGCCATGTCCAAATTCACACGGCCCTTGAATCCAACCTTCAAATCTGGCCTTCCTTTACATGGAGAAAGGTCCTGAGTGAAGGTTGCTTCGGTGCACACTTTCTTAAACGTCCACGTTGCAAACCTCTTATTTTCCGCAATTATTCTGTGTTTCTGGAAATATGAAGACACTGTTGCATTTTCTTTTTCACATGATTTAAAGGTTTAAAGATATTTTTTCTCTCCTCCCTTAAACTATAATTTGAGTAAAGATGAGAGCAGTAGCGACCTTCTACACTGTCAGAAATGAGAAAGAGAAAGAAGAAGTGTTTCCGTCAGAGCGATCAGCTTGAAAAGCCCAGGCAGAAGCAATGTTTGATTGCTGGGCAATTAATACATTTTTGCCTTCACCAAATTAGAGGATTTTGTGCTATGCACCTCAAAATTGTTTTTATTTCACTTTTTTGAGGAAGAGTGGAGAGCCAAACTCATTGGCATGCTGTTCTTTTGTGTCCAACTGAATTCCTTTCTGGCTTTGTCTATCATCTTCTTCATTACATTATCCTGGCTTCATTCCTTTCCATAAAAACTGATCACAGTGCATTTTTTTAGTTTGATACAAGGGGTCATGTTTTTCCTGGTTTTGGAAGTTTTTATAAATTTCATAACTCCCTTTAGTCATAAAATATTGACAAAACGTAAACACCATTTCTTTTCTGCGACATTCATTGGTCTTGTTGAAGAAAAAAAAAATATTTTTTTGTCACTCACCTAATATAAGAAACTAATATTTAATGATAATAATGGTATACAATCAATATTTGTAAATTTTGTTATGGCTTTATTGTCCCAGATTAGTGTATGTCTGTAAATAATAATAATTATGAGGCAAGATTTCCTCAAATTGAGTTCAGAAATCTGAGTTCAGAAGAATGCAAGCAAATAAAACCAAAACAAAAAAATACACATTAAATTTTGTATTTATTATTTTTATTTTTCCAAACCATCGCCTATACCATAAATTCATACTGCAGAGTAACCTAGGGTCTTCCAGTGTTGGACTGCTTCTTCAATGAAAATTTCCGAGCAGACTTTCGCCTTGGTCATCATACCGGGTGGTGTCACAAGCCTTTGGGGTGTCACAGCCAATCATCCACTACATGATCCACCGGGTGACTGTGGAAGTGGTGGCTCTTCGCCAAGTGTCATCCACTTGCCAAACGTTGCAGGAGACCTTCAGGCAGTGACTTGGGAGTTTGCAGGACTAGCGAGGCACATGGCCTTTTTAAGTATTGCTGGCGCGATTGATGGCTGTCTCTTGTTTTGGATAGTCCTGTAGAAAATTAACACAGATCTATGCACAACAATTAAAATGATAAAAAAAGCAAACATTTGTCAGATAAAGCGTGGTATTACTGCTAACGTGCAGATTATGCATTTCAATCCATTTGTCCATGATCTTGTATTTAGTTTTAATAACGTTTGTATTTTTTTAATGTTAATGTTATGTCACGTGTCCTGTTAAGTGCTTTGTTGCAGCTACAGCTGTTGTGAAATAAAGTTAACATGTAATAAGTTAATATGTTAATATGGATGAAGAAGAGTGATTAACATTTTAATTATTGGTATTAGTGATTAGTCGTTCTAGTCTTTGTAGTGACATGAATGTTGCATTTGAGAACAGCAGCATATTGTCTACAGTAGGGGGATTAACTGCGCATATGTGTGGGTGTTGTGAATGCATTTTTCAGAAATTGGGCTGTTTGCTTCAGGTTCAGTACAATAGTGAGTCAGCAGACCCAGAACTCTGACAATGTTTTTACATTAAAAACAACAGAAAGCCTTTCAAAGCAACCACATTATACAATTTCCTGATTGATTTTACTGTTAGTTGAAGTAAAAAAAATTGTAAGTTTCTGGAGCAAAGTAATTTGTTTGGACACCTCTACTAATATTACAAAGTTATTAAACATTTATATGATTTCACAGGGGTGGAACGGTGCTAGCATGTCCGCTTCACAGTTCAGAGGTCGTGGGCTCGAGCTTCCTGGGAGGAGTTTGCATTTTCTCCCAGCGCTTGCGTGGCTTTTCTCTGGGTACTCTGGTTTCCTTCCACATTCCAAAGACATGCAAGTTGGCTTTGTTGGACGCTCTAAACTGCCCCTATACACTGAATCACTTTTTTCAGTGTATATAGGTATGAGTATGAGCACGGATGGTTGTTTGTCCTTGTGTGTCTTGTGATTGGCTGGCAACCAAACCTCCAATTTTACAATTTGGGAAATGTCATTTTTCCACAAATTTGCAACCCAATTTCTTTGAAATAGGACGTTGTGTAAAATGCAAATAAAAAACAAATACACATTTGTATTCATGTACAAATTATATGTAATTGAATACACTACAAAGACAAGATATTTAATGTTCAAACTGATACACTATTGTTTTTCGCAAATAATCATTAACTTTTAATTGTATGGCCGCAACACATTCCAAAAAAGCTAAGACAGGGTCATGTTTACCACTGTTAGCTTTTCTTTGAACAACATTCGATAAACGTCTGGGAACTGAGAAACTTTGCAGGTGGAGTTCTTTCCCATTCTTGCTTGATATACAGCATCAACGAACAGAGTTGTAGAATGAATGACAACCTTATTAAGTGACTGCTGCTCCCCTGGAAGAAAGCAGAGGACAACAATGGCAATAAATTCTATTTGCAATTTACATGCAATGTTAAGGCCTTGGTGACAAGTACTGTGATTGTGATTTACTAATTAAAACAAAAAGTTTAAGTTAACGTTATTGTGGTTTCACAAGAAGAGAGGATCAACATTATATGCTGAGGGAAAATATGATTTAAGGGTGACAAGTGATGCAAAAGACACTCAAAGTTCCGCTTTGAGAAGAAATCAAAAAGCGGTAGCAGGATGACACTGATCGTGTCCTGCAAGCACCACATCGTCACAATAGTCAAGCTGACAGATTCATTTGCAGTGGCGAGCAGTCTGCTCCCCCAATGCTGATATGGAGCAAAATTCAGGTGTGCTGTGCATGAATGAAAAGAACCATAAGGATGCATGAAAGTATGGCAAAAATTAGAGGTGCGTCTCATTCCTTTTAGTTATTTTGCGATCACAATTTTTTACTGAATGCTTAACCTCTGTGATTTTTGTAACACACTTCCTAAAACTATTAACATCTATCACAAAACCACTCACAAAATTTTGCAAAACTTAAATGACAAACACTGCTTAGTACGGAGTTAGAAATTTTGCTTCACACATTGACTGGCCAGTACTGTTTTTGCAGAACTGTAAATAACTCACTGCTTTGCAAATGATCAACAGGATCCTTGCAAAACTATACACATTTATTTATTTATCTATTATTTACACCGACTGCCAACTGTCTGGTGATGTCGCGGGAACAAACATCCACTTATCCCCACGAGGGTGGTGGGCAGTTAGCGGGTTACATCCTAAACTGGTTGCTAGCCACTCGTAGGACACACAAAGACGAACAACCATTCCCACTCACAATCACATCTAGGGACAATTTAGAGCATTCAATCAACCTACCATGCATAGTTCAGGAATGTGGGAGAAATCAGAGTACCCGGAGAAAACCCACACAGGCACAGTGAGAACATGCAAACTTAACAAAGGAAGGCCAGAGACCGGAAATAAAAAAAGCCCTGATCTTCCAACTGTGCTAGAAAATTAAGGCGTGGTGGCCACTTCTTGAGGTTCCCTCAAGGCCAATGTGAAGGCCGGCCTAACACCGCACACTCCTACTACGACGTCAACAAATAAGTTTCGCCACGTCACACCTGGCACTACCAACCATCTCCCCACTCACCTTGTCAGTATCCCCCACAGGACTCGCCCACCCTACCCAACCCGATGAATGTGCCCGGGCCGAATTTTGGTCCCAGTAAGTCCTTTGGGGCTGGTGTGATGTACAACGAAGTGAGGAGAAAGAGTGAGAAGATGTACAAGTTTGTTACTTTTTTTTTTTTTTTTTGGCGTGTGTGTGTTTTGACATGAATTTTGTTTGTGTTTATTTTATTATTTGTGTTTACAGTAAAAATGTAAAAAACAAAACAAAACAAAAAAAACCATTACATTTGGATCCGTGTTTACACTGTTACGATTTAAGTACTCCTTCAACCTGGCAGTGTACCATGTGCATAAAGAAAGCAAAAGCCTTTCTCTTGTGTTCTCACTGTTTTCACATCTATTAACTACACACACACATCAGTGTGTAGTTGACACTGCATGCTGATATGCTGGTTTATGTCAATAGTTTGATGCAAAAACATTTTTTTACAACGGTATGAGAAGGAGAATTAGGCAAGACATTATTTTATTTGCTAAGGTACTACGATGTTTTGCCATTTTTTTGGTGAAAGGCTTTTTTGTTTGTGTTAAAGGTTTTGCAAAAACAGCTAATAGTTACAAAAAAATGTGCTAAAGCCATCAGAAAAAAAAGTCACTTTCCGGCTCTTTAGTCACTCTCTGACTACTGTGTCAATTGTGACATCTTGTGGTGAAATCTAGAATGATTTAATCCAGGATTGCAATAGAACCAAACAGAAACAGAAGAGTGAAATTCCACTTTCTAGCTTGGTGCTGTCATAGAGAATAATGGATGCTGATAGACTAACTTCTTCACAATCTTTGTAGGATCACGTGAACTGGTGCAAGTCAGATATATTTAGAACAATCATAATTTGAAACATTTCACTCTTAATGGGGTCCAGCAGCATTGTTCATGTGCTTCAAAATCGTTTTCTTCAGTTTCAGAATACATACGAAACACATTGAAGCCTCCATAGCTAAAGAACTGCCGTAGCCATGGATTTATTTGCACTAGTAAGTCAATGGAAAAATTATAGAACTGATCCACAAATGGCCCTAAATAAGCATAATGTCACATGAGACATGAGCAAAAATTGCAGGATCTCGATTGAACAAGCATCTCCATCAGTGGTATAGCTGGGCTGTATTCGGCATGGGTTTCGAGGTCAAAGGGACCCCACATACAAACATGAATGGAGGACAGAAAAAGAGCCAAAATCCTGCGCCGCCTCATCATTACGCTGCTCTTCCTCAATATATCCTTAATAATAATAATAAAATAAAAATAATAAATTCTTTGGATTTTATTTTTAATTGACTAAGAAAATGAATGATTTGTAATGCATGCAATGTTGTAACCGTGTAATCATGTAATATTTAATGCCATGTCTGTGTCTTCAACGCACCCCAAAAAAAAACACAAAACACTACATACAAAGTCTCAGTAGGGGTGTCACAATACCCACATTTCAGGAGTACTACTCTATTTGATACCACAACAGAAAAAGCATATGCTTCTGAAATCAATAAGCTGCTTTATTTAAAAAAAAGGCTGAATAATAACAACAACATCAATTATAACTGACACATCAAACTTGTTTTGAGGCTAAGCTGTATTTAAACAACTTCTTAGGCATAAACATGGGGTCAAATGGTAAATATGCCTAGACACAAACAGGAAGTCACAGAGTCAGTCGCAACCTATTGCATCCTCAGGGTTTTTGTCATGAAATCTAAAATATTGTGCAGGAGGTTTTTATATTTTCACAGGTTGAAGTGGACAAGAGTGGTAATGTGCATATGAATTTTGGTGGCAAGTCACCATTTCAGACAACAAAATGTGAAAAACCAAGCAATATTACAATGCATGACTCCATCCTCAGCCGCAGACGGGCTGAGATGGAAAAAAAGGTAGGCACCAAGACAATCTGTGGCAAAAGTCATCAAAAATCTAAATTAAAAAGCCCAAATACAGGTTTTTTTAGGGGAGGATTTTAATGCTGATGTATTTTGTATTTTTTTTATTATTTATTATTGTTAGCTTGAAAGAAGACTCCCAAAGTGTTGACAACTTGTAACCTCACTTTATTCGCAACCCTCCTTCATATCCCGCAGTATTCAGACGCACTTCCTCTTTACCCAACCCCAAGTAACACTGCCCCCTAGCTGTGTGGCATGTGAAGGTTATTAAACAAAAATAAGACAACAATCTCAGTCTCTTAAAAAAAAAATAAACATACAATTGCTCAATTTAACAGCAAAACATTAAACATTACATTCAATAACAATATAACGTGAATGTGTATTTTTCTTTTAAACTAACGGTGTAAACAGTATGTTGGCTAGGTTATTTAATTCTCCAATACCCTTCATGGAGAGCCTTGAGCAACAAGGCTGGAGATGCTCCCCTTTTAGTTAGACAGTCTGCCAGTTGATCTTTAGTGTCTAACCACAGCACCTGTTTAACCCTTTTGGCTTGGATCAGCTCCTTAATAGAACTGATTTCCAAACGCAATCTTTTTTCAGCAACAAGTTTAGTAGATTTCAAAGCATCCATAAGTGAGTGATTATCGGTAACACTGATTATTGGCACAGGTCGATCAGGACTACCAGCATACAGTTCAGAAAATAAAGTTGACAGAAAAATGGCATTGTCAATTCCCTCAGACATAGCTAGTGTCTCACCTGCTAGTGTACTTCTGACAATTCTCTTAATTTTCTTTGACTGCCAGCAAATGGGAGAAAACTGTCCATTTTCACCCATCAAAACAACAAAGTGCCCACCTTGAGTACCCCCATCAGATAGATTTGCAAAAGATGCATCAGTGAATGCAACAAACTGTAGGCTATCATCTTTCCCAAGGGGTTGAAATTTCAACTCAACTGACTTGGTCTTGAGTTTAGATACAACTTTGTTTGCTTCGATAATTGTCTGTATGGTAGCACATTTGAGATTTGAAGCCAGATTAATGGCATCAAACATGGCATCAGGTCTGCTCTGTCTTGCAACCCACAAAAGTTGCCCTATTTTTTATCTTAACTGATCTCTTTCCTCTTCAGTGACGGGTGAAGTATGCTCAGCTGCACGCGATGGAGTGAGATGTATTGGCTGTAAATGGTCAATATATGTGGCCTGGTGTATTTTTATCCCTTTTTCGGAAGTAACAAAATCTACACCCACATACGAAAAATTATCATGAGCTTCACGACCAACACTAAACTTGACTTTGAGATGTGCCATGACAGTCATTTCAAACATTTGAGAACCACCCCAAATGAAATCATCAACGTGGCATGCAAGCACACCCGTGACGTTTTTCTCATTGTCCAGCCAGTAGAAAACTGCTGGGTCAACTTTGGATACTGTACCTCCTGCACCAATCATTATGTCTTTCACTCTGTTATACCAATACAAAGAGGCATCTGCTAAACCATACACACACTTTTTCAATTTCCAAAGCGCACCTCCGCAGTTGGCTTCAGGAGGAGGTTTGACAAAAATGACGCGAGACAGTTCCATGCCTTGTAGGAAGGCTGACTAATGTCCATCGAATGAAGTGTTCACTGTCTTTGACAAATCACAGCTACAAGAAGCCTCAGCGACTCTGAGGCACAGGTTGGTGAGTCTTTTTGTAACTCAGCAACTTGCAGCTCCTCAAAACCTCTTGCAACAAGCCTTGCTTTTGGTACTAATCCAGTCACTGTCTCTTTCAGAGTGCATACCCATCGTGTGGATATGTACTTTTGTCCCTTGTCCTCAACTTCCTCAAACACATAATTTTTTCTCCAATTCTGTATTTCGCTTGTTTTGGCTTTGTCAAATAATACATCATTTGTCACAAATATGTCCTCGCTTCTATAGTCTGTCACATCTTGATCCTCCTGAATTTGAAAATCCTCTAATTGTGAAACATCTGATGATTGGTTGATTCCAGCCACTCCCGCAGGCCCGAGCAGCTCAAAATTGTTCCAATTTTTATATTTTCCAGTCGCTTTTCCTGCACGTCCCAAAATCTTTGCGGGTTTTTGAATGTTACAATCTGACCAGTCTTTAACTGGATATTTCTCTCTTGCTCTTGTCCTTCAGCCCTTGTGTTCACAAGAGCAGGCAATGGGTCATTCTCCATGTACTCGGCATGTGGCTCGCCTTCCAACTCCTCAGCCGCATCAACGGTACATTATTATTGGTCTGTTTCTCACAGGTAATCTGAGAAACATCATCATCATATTCCTGAGCAACTTTTTTCAGTCTGAGTTGATGAACTCTAACACAGGTGCCTCCATGTCGAACAAAAACAACTGCACCATCCTGTCCAATGACCACTCCTGGCCCTTTCCATTCTGGACAGTCGACGCGTTTGTAGTAAACCTTGTCACCTAGTTCATACTTCTCATCTGTGTGACGTAGCTGTTTCTTTAGTGCTCTACGAATTCTCTCCGAAGATTCTGCTTCAGTAAAAGCCTTTCTTGCTGCATGCAGAGCTGAAATATGCTTCGCGACCCATTCACTTTTTGTGGTGCCTTCTAGAGCTGGTGCTTTGTCAATCAACACAGAAGGTAGGTTGGGATTCTGTCCGAACACCAGCTGATGTGGGCTGTAGCCATGGACACTGGCCATGCAGTTATTTGCCATCAAAGCCCAATCCATGGCAGTGCTCCAGTTGCATCCAGTGCTTGTCTTCACTTTCATTATAATTTCAGTAAGGGTTCGATTGTGTCGTTCTAATAGCCCATTACTCCAAGGACTATAGGTGGCTGTTGTTTTTACTTCCATGTTAAAATTCTCAGTCATGTCTCTCACTTCTTCATTATTAAACTCCCCACCATTGTCACTGAACAGCTTTTTAGGGGGGCCATGAACACTTATCCAATCATGAATAAAATGTTTAACAATCTCAGAAGACTTCTTTGTAGTCAGAACACTCCCTGCACTAAAACGAGTGAACTGGTCAATAATATGTAGGTACCATACTCCCGGTTCCAGCTCGTGCAAATCCACAGCAACTGTTTCATTATACGTTGACGCAAGCGGTAAGCCAACAGCTGGTTTTGGTTTAACCCTACTATATTTTTGACATACTTCACATCGACTTACTACATTCAGTACCAGGTTGGCACATCCAGAATCCTTGTTCCCAGAGCTGCTCAAAAGTCTTTGTAGCTTATCAGCAGAGGCATGTCCAAATTGTTTGTGAAGTTTCTCTAAAACTTTTATCTTCTCATCGGTTGTCATTTCATCTGTTATTGTCAGTATTTCTTCCTCAGTAGCTGGCACATGCTCCTTGTTGGCATTACATTTTTCATCAGTGTCCACAATGTAGGGCTGGGCGATATGACCTAAAATCAATATCTCGATTAATTGGGCAATTTTACCTCCATAACGATAAATGCACGATAAATTCCCCCTGAGGACCAAAATCAAAATAAATGCAGGAAATGCATATTAACTGGTTTTTTTAAATTGACCAACTGGTACACATTACTTTCAATGAAATATAGAAGTACAAAAATCATTTGAATAAACATTCAAAACAGCTTGCTTTGCATGACTTGAACAATGTCACAAAGAACAGGAGAAAAAGGGTACCTCTCACAAAATCTTTTTATGTAAATATATTGTGCCGAGATGCGTAATGCCATTTGCAAAGGCCTGGATTTGTGTAAAGGTATCTCGTAAACAATATAAATAATGCCATGTGCAAAGGCGCTAGTCGCCTGTAAACAAAATGCTAAATAAAATGAAAAAAAAATGTCAATGGAATGCCAATGCCAAATAAACGCGTGTGCTTCATCAGGAAAATGTGCCGTCTCGAGTACTCTGGTGCGCAGTTGCCACTTGTCGTCTATGTAATGCACAGTCAGGCTCAAACAGGGATCCATGTTGCGACTCGACCACAAGTCGGATGTGGATGCAAAATGCTTGACATGTCTAAGCTCCCGTCCCGATGTTGTCCATATCGGGAAGTGCTGTTTGCGGCAAATATTTTCGTACCTCTTGTCGGCTACGTTCATGAGGCGTTTCAATCCTGTGCGCTCCATTGTAACTAGAGGAGCTCTATCTTTCGAGCTATGTGCTTGGCTATCGCGTCCACCACTGAGACGTTCTCTCGTATGGTGTCGCCTCCGTTATGGGCTGTTGTCACTTGTCCAACCTTGCTTCTCACTTTGAACTTTTAGCACAAGTTCCAAGTCAACAGCATGGTTGTGTTATGGGTGGTGAAAAAGAAAAGGTTGGACGCGCTGTTTCAGGTGCTTACGACGCACTTCGTAGTTCATGTTGTTTTGCTCAAACATCGTCTTTATGGAACCCAAAACATTTCCAAACGACAGATATCCAATTTCTTTTCGGGACAAGCGCGACAGGAACAATTTCAACTCACGTTACTTCGTCTGCAGCCGTGTCAGCCGCTTCAGGATTTGAATCGCCAGCTATGAACGCGTCTTGTGTTTACATTCTTCTACAGCGCATGAGTCACGTGACTGCACGCGCTGGAGCAGTCTTAAAGAGGCATGAACATCGCCGCAGACAGAAAAGACTTTTCTTTTTCTTTTTTTTTAGACACCGAATTTACCGACATGCGCAAAATGATGTCGGTCATTCTAATACATTTCGGTAACGGTAAATTTTCGGTTTATCGCCCAGCCCTACAACAATGCTTACACAGTAATGTCCAGAGCTAGTAAAATCCAGTTTGACAAGTTGGTCGAACATCACTACGTTGTCACGCTCCATGTCCAAAACTGTTCTTGCTCTTATTAGTGATGACTTACTCAAAAGTAGGGGGATGTCAACAGGTACAACTTCGGTTTGTATATTACACTTTGTGTGCCCAATTTTGGCAGGTATCTTCACACTTTTCACAGAGTAGACCACTTTTCCATCTCCAAACTTAAATGGTCTGTGACTTTGTTTTTCAGTCTCTTACAGAGTATTTGCACTTTTCTTTCCCAATACCGAGCTGTAGTGCTCAAGCCACTTTTGTCCACATACTGTTCTGGTACAAGCAGTATCTATTATAGCTGAGCCAAAACATTCAGTCATGAATATTTCTGCATTTGTAGGTGATTCCTTGGTTAGCAGCGTAACATTACACTCTTCAACTTCCGTTTGACGATCCTCAGTTATTGCGACATTCTCACCGCTTCTGTGTGGGCAGTCTCTAGCCCAGTGATACGTGCTTTGACACACTGCACATTTTGATCGCCGTCCAAACTTGTCAAGGGGATTAGTACCACTCTGTGGAGTTTTCTGCCGAGTGCTCTTTTGCCAAGTTCTGCCCTTTTTTCGTTGCTGCTCCGTAGCATACACAGTTTCCTGGCTGATGGCATCCGCCGCAGCACTCGCATTCGCGCCAAATATCCTCTTCAGCGCCGCCTTCATATTCGCAAATGTTAAGTCACTGCATGCTGTTAAAGCCAGCTGCCTGTCTGTCATCTCCAAGCACGCTGTGTCCAGCAGCTTAAACGCTAAAACAGCATCGGGTAGTTCCATGTTGTATTTCCGCATTCGTGAATAGCGCTGTTCAAACTCGATGATATAGTCCGCCATGGACCCATTCACGTCTTTCATAATGCGATCAAAATTGGAGTAGGCTTCGTATATTCTGTCTTTTTCTTCTTTAAGGAATAGCCCAAGTTTGGCAAATAAAGTGTTCATTCCCGTGTCTTGGTTTAAGTCGTCTACTGGAATTTCCATCGCTGTTTCTCACGCCCTACCTTATAGCGCCAAAGGCACCGCGAGGGCTTGCTTCTTTTTTTCCAAGTCGGTGACTCTTGTCCAAATTCCGACTTCATTTTTCCAGCTTTCGTAGGGTTTTCCTTCCTCAAACGGTGGCGGAACTCTGTAGTTGCTAACCATCCTCTGCTACCAATGTTAGCTTGAAAGAAGACTCCCAAAGTCTTGACAACTTGTAACCTCACTTTATTCGCAACCCTCCTTCATATCCCCCAGCATTCAGACGCACTTCATCTTTACCCAACCCCAAGTAACACTGCCCCCTAGCTGTGTGGCATGTGAAGGTTATTAAACAAAAATAAGACAACAATTATATTAGTGCCAATGTTCATCCAGTCCAAGTGACCATTTAGCATTTTCTTCGACCACCTCGTGCCCGTTATGCACCTTCATGAAATGTACGCACTGTGTGCAGTCACATAAATGAGGGTATTCTCTGTCAAATTTAGGTTTAGCATATATACTGGAAGGAAAAACAATGCCTTGCTTGTCTAAGAGTTGGAAAAAAAAAGCTTTTGTATCCACCTGTTTCAATTAATATAAACGAATAAATCATGGCCTCCTGTAAGTATAATCAGTATGGTGTTAATTAAACAGACCCAGAGTTCACAGTAAATAAGTCAATTAGAGAGTATCCATCCATCCATCTTCTGTACCGCTTCTCCTCACTAGGGTCGCGGGGGGTGCTGGAGCCTATCCCAGCTATCTTCGAGCAGGAGGCGGGGGACACCCTGAACTGGTTGCCAGCCAATCGCAGGGCACACAGAGACGAACAACCATCCGCTCTCACATTCATACCTCGGGGCAATTTAGAGTGTTCAATCGGCCTGCCATGCATGTTTTTGGAATGTGGGAGGAAACCGGAGTACCCGGAGGAAACCCACGCAAGCACGGGGAGAACAAGCAAACTCCACACAGGATGGCCAGAGCCGGGATCGAACCCACGCCCGATGCTGTCTCTCACTGTGAGGCCATCGTGCTAACCAGTCGGCCACCGTGACGCCCCAATTAGAGAGTATATTGAAACAAAATCATCATCTTGTATGATGGCGTGCAGTGTGATTTTTGCGATACCTTGACGCAATAAGGACAGAAAACACTGGAGTACAGTACTTTGTTTGCTTTGACAGAAAAGCTGTGCCATCTTGTGGTGCAATGCCAACCCTGATAACAGATCAACTCTTGTGTGCAAATTCCAATTAAAATGTCATTGCGAATTCACAATACCTGTATATGGTGATGCACCCAGGTTTTTAATCAAATCCAACAGCAGGACTTTTATGAATCTGGAAATGACAAAAGGAACAACACACGGTGAAAATCTACTGAGCTTTCAGTTTCATAAAAGGACACACTGGCAAATTTGTTTATCCTTTAAATTAGACATCTAGGCAAACATATTGCATTTCTGTCCCCTGGCAATTTCTATGACCGGGAAAACAGTTCAGTCTGATTCAATATGAAATAAGCGCTTTCACACAAGATGCAAAGTCAATTGCAGCCTTGTCGAGGGATTAAGGAAAAACTGATTTATTGTACAAGCCAACAGAGCCAGGGCCAAATTATACCAGCAGATGGAGACAGAGAATTTCTGCATAATAGCAACATTTGATGATTTAGCACTGCACTATTTGCTCACTGGCCACAATGTGCAGCTACAAGAAATAAGTTCAAATACAAAAGCTGACTGAATACAAAATAATTAAGGAGTTTTCTTTGCCCCATCAGAAATAAATTATTCTATCTATACAATGTTCAACATAAATGAATACGCCACAAAAGAGATTTCAGAAAAACTTCAATTTCCTTTTAAGAAACAATTTCAATGGCATACTACACTTTAAAATACTCCTATAAATCTTGCCCATTAATGGCAAATTCAATTTTTAGTGTGCAGATAAAAAAAACAGATAAAACATTTTAAGTAAACAAATGAATTTAACGCTGCGAAAAATATATTTTAAACTCCACAAAAATGAAAACACAGTCAATATTATTGTATTTGACAAATTGATAAAATGTCTCCTTTCAAAGGGCGTGTATTCACTTAAGTTTCACACGGTTGCATTGCGATATAAGTATACCCCTCACCTTAGGAAGAGTGCAAAACAATCTGATTGGGCATTTGATAAATACATTCAGGCTGTGCAATGTCATCACTTTAGCAAAAGTCCTGCATTAATGATTTTATGATTGCGCATCGGTAACAATTAAGTAACCTGAGAGCACAAGGTTTTATCGTCTTAAAGCGGGTGTGAATTTCAAAATATGTCTTTACATTAATATTCTATGCAGCCTCACTAGTCTAAACACAACATTTTGATAAATATTGTGTTTGTGAAATGTGAAGTGAGCAGAAAAATCCAAACGTTTTCAACCATCATAGGGGGTGGCTATTATGCCATTGCTGTTGACTGAAAATGACAGCACAAGGCTCAGGTAATGACCAATTACTGCTCATCTTGCGAGAATAACTTAGAAAACAGCGTTACCTGAGCCCTGAGGCACTGCAATGTCATTTTCACTCCATGGCTAGTGACAAGATGGCCGCCCCCTGAGATTGGTAAAGATTTGTGGATTTTGCCACTTAATTAATATTCCACAAACGCAGTATTGTATGAATGTAAATAACTGAAAGCTTGTTCTGCTGCTTTCAATACTAAAAATGCCCATCTATGATTTTTAGTGTCCTACATTTATCCTCCTTAGACATTCGGAAACCACTACAAAATGGCGTAACCATTTAATAGTGCACTTAATAGGAAATAATGTACACGTTTGGGCAGGCATCTAGCAGTAAATTAGCAAATCCAGTTGTTGAACAAACCACAGTGTTTCAGCTCAAACAGGTATAGCCGGATTTACTATTACGATAGAGAAAGAATGAAAAGAGAAATAATTACATTATAGGGTCAAGGAATGGCATATGTAAGAACCAAAACAGCATGGAGGTTACGCACCTGAAGAGAAGGACTACAATTTAAAGAGTCTGCAAAGCTGCAGCTTCCTCTTGAAATTTCACAGGAGCTAAAACAACAGAACATTTATAGAACTTTGTGCAATAGTGATAGATATAAAATTAAAAACAGAAAAAGGAGAGTAAATGACTAAGCATAAATACCTGAGAATTATATTTGTGTTATCATCCATGTCATTCTTGGGCCTGAATTTTGGTGGATTATCTTGTGGAGGAAAAACACATGAAAAGTCGCTTGGCAAAACAACCCAAAAAATCTTTAAACATCAATCTTGCTTTGCCAAAACTGCCACTGATTGTTTCCAATCACTGTAGACATTTGTTGAGCATTTTTAGACAATGCCAATAAACTTGATTTACAGTATTCAATTATCCATGCATCCATCCATTTTCTGATCCGCTTAACCTCATGAAGGTTGCGGGCATGCTGGAGCCAAACCCAGCTGTCTTCGGGCAATAGACAGGGGACATTACAGGGTATTTTTCTCTGGATAAAATGATAGATATAAATCATTTTGGAAAAGAGCTCATTGCATATTAATAAACCACATATTCGTTCTAAGAGACTCACTGATCAAGTCAAATTTCAATAGAACAACAAATATTACGATATATATATATATATATATATATATATATATATATATATATATATATATATACATATATATATATATATATATGCGCTGTTTTTGCAAAAATAATTGGTTCAGTTTTTAGGGACGTAAAGGTCAATAAAAACTGCTGAAAATACGCATCGTAAAAAATAAAAGGTTAAATTCGCAATGACATGTTAACCATAGCCGCTTTCTCATGTCTCTGTGGTAAACAAACCGCATAAACTCAATGCCTGTCTGCAAAGCACATGTGCAATAGTGGTAATCCGGGTCATTCCTGAAAAACTGAAGCAATGTGTTAATAGATTTTCATGGCTAAACCATGTTAGCAACCGAATCGCATTTCACAAAATTAGTTAATGCAATATAAACTTCTCTTTCATAGCATCACGGCGGTGATGAACAATCATCTACAAAGGAAACATGTTGCGGTTGATGCCCGATTTCATTTCTGACATAGGCACAGCCGAGCGCACAGAGACAAGCATGGCAAAGATTTAAAAAAAATGTAATCGAATCGGGGCTTGAGTGAATCATTACATCTCGAGCAGTTTTACATCACTAAAAACTACACTGCTCATAAAGTCGAAAATCAACTACAATTAAAATATTACCAATCCCACCAATAATGTGTCATTGAAAAGATGATCATTATTACGTTTGTGAAGACAGAATTTCTAATACAGATCATCAATTTTACTGATTTGATTATACAGGTGAACCTAATGATGTGTCTGGTATGTACTACATAAAATACAGTAACCTCAAATCACCAGAATTACCCCAATCTAACGTTATTTAAAAAAAAAAACAATGATGAAAAAAAAAAAGTACCTAGCGTGAATGACTCCTCGAGTTGCAGTATTTGAGCCCTTTGTTGAGCCACGGTTGTATCTTCTGTCTTTTTCTCCGCATCTTCTTTTTGGAGCTTTGTCAACATCCTGGTTGATGCCTGACTCTTCCTCACAGCTCCATAGATCGTGTGTGTTGCTGGTATGCTTGTTGTTGTGTTTTTTGTCAGTGATGAGGTCGACTTTGCCAAAGACTTGGTAACGGAAGGACATGCCGTTTCACTGAAAGGACATTTATCTGCCTGTCCTCCTAATGAGAAGGGGTCAGGTTTGCTTTCGTGTCTGATGAGTTTTGAAACAAAACATTGAAACAAAGTCCTTAAGTAATGAAAGCATATGCATTCAACACTATTGAGGTAAACATCATTGCAGTTTTGTATGCATGTTAATTAATAAACACATAAATTATTTAAAAGCACTAAATAAACATGTTCAGAAATAATCTCACCGATGGACAGGTGAAACACCACTGTAGACGCCATTTGTTCTCCCTACAAACTCTTCAGCATCATCCTCATGATCACACTCCTCGACTTCCACCAAGTCATCTTCCGTATTTTGTCCTCGTGTCCAGAAATGATGATCGAGTAACTCTGGGCACTTAATCCTGCAGAAAACATTTTCAACTACAGGTTTATCACAATGTGCACAAACATCTTTAAATTTCATGTACAGTAAGTGTGCATGCGTGCGTGCGTGCGTGCGTGTTTGTGCATGCGTGCATGTGTTGTCTGACCTCTCATCAGGGTTTTTGGTGAGTAAAGCTCTCAGAAGATTTTGGAACTCTTCACTGGGAAGACTGTTTGGAGACACTGGATAGAAAGTACAAGTCAAGCATTGTAAATACGTATTTTCTCATTATTATTTTTTTTTTTTACAATGATTCAAAATGTTCTCGCAATTTTTTAACCAATAATGTATGTATACAGTACCGGTCTGCATGGGAGAGGAAGGTTCCTCATGTAAAATCATTCCAGTGAGTTCATTGTGGTTAGCAGACAAAAATGGCGGTTTACCTACAATAACAATTTTGGCATGTTTTTTAGCTAACAAGGGGTTTGAGCAATTGCAGATTACATAAGGAAAATGACATTGTACATGTGTGTGTACCGTACCGGTATACATGTAGTAGAGAATACAACCAAGAGCCCAGAGATCGGAGATAAAAGTTGTTGCTGATCCCTGTAGAACCTCTGGAGCCATATAATTTGCTGAGCCTGAAAATATCCATCCATCCATTGATTATGTGCATCAGAAAAGAGTCAGACAAGAAATAATACAACTCTGACCTTGAAACCTTGTTTTCATGCCATCATATTGATAATTTTCCTCTGCATCTTCATCTGAAGAACACAGTGACAACAAATCTTCAAGAGTTTCTCTCTCTGTCTTGGAGTGACAGAGGTTACTTAACTTTAAAGTACCACTCGTATCCAGCAGGATCTATTAAGGAAAAGACGACAATCATAAGTAATCATGATACATCATGGTGGTGACATGTACAAACAAACCTTAGTTGGTGTCAAGTCAGAGAAAACGATTCCTAACTTGTGGATGTGTTCCAGACCATTGACCAAGTCCCATCCAAACTTCCTAACGACATCTTCAGGCAGACATCTATCACGAATAATCATTGACTCCAAGGTGCCACCTAATACAAAAAGAGAATGAGAGAGAGTTAAAGGCACAGCTGCAACTAAGCAGACGTGCAAGACACAACAGAACAAAAATGTTGCTTATTTTGTTCCAGACAACAGAAGAATCTAATTTATGCCAAAAGCACACGTACTATGCCGCAGAAAAAGGTGACACCTATTGGGACATCATTAGAGGATTTCTTATTAAGAGATCCATGTTGGAATAAAACAAGTACAGTATATATGTAAAGATTGAGGTTTATTTACTAACCTGTACAGAGCTCGACCACCACCCACAAGTGCTTTTTGGTCTCATACCACTCATAAAAATGTACAATGTTTGGATGATCCAGATCTTGACTCAGGCGGACCTGCAAAAGAAACAAGACAATGTCAATCATATTTTGGGTCATTCCTGTAAAGGAGTATCACTACTCACTTATTAGTCAAATTGAGGGATGATCCATCTACAACATATAGACTGCAATAAAAGTGATTGAAATCCTACATGGTTGGTGATCTCAGGTCTCTTGACTTTGTCACTGCATTTGAGGGCTACATAGTTTAGATTTCCCTTCAGTCTTCCTTTATAGACAATTGATGTTGAACCTCGTCCCAGCTCATCATATAGAATGAAGTTTTCCATCTAAGAAGAGAATAAAAGATAAATAGTATTTTGCCAAATTTAGCCGTGAAATTTAACAGGCTGTAATAGAAGGTGAATATAAAATAATTGTGATCAAACGTATTTAAAGCTGCTGTAGGTGTGTCTACGGTTTACTGAGTTTAATACCTTTTTATATTTCGTGACACTCCAACACGTCGGTCTCCCAACCGGAAGTCGGATGGTACGGGCTACTGCAACCCATCCGAGGGGAGCAATTGAAACATTTAAATCGCAACAAATCACACCATTCGAAATAAATGTATGTTTGCATATGTAGTGAGATTTATCATAATGTGTTTAACACAAACACGCACACACAAGGACATATGTTTCTGTTGTAAGTGATCAACGATTAATTTTGGGTAAAAGAATACCTTACAATGGATCATTCCCGAGTTGCTAGGATCCAAACAAACTAAACAAAACGTTTAGCACGTTGTAGCATTCGACGAGCAAATTATTTAAATTAAATTATTTATCAAAAATAAACTAAAATAAATGAATAGTAATGCTAAGAAACTATTATACAATTATTAAAACCTATTCGAGAAAAAGAAACTACAGTTGGAAATGCTTGTACAATAAATGTAATTTACCTACAAGAACAAAATAACATATACGTATATACTTCTGTCCTGAAAGGTAAAAAACGGTTTATTTTCGACAGTTATACGATTAAATATGTATATAGTTTGAGCAATGGCCATTTAATGAGTTGGACAGGCGCAGGTACATTTTCTAGTTTATGTCATTTGTCATGGTAACACACTATACATCCCTTTTGGGGAATAAAACCCAACACCAGTACAAGTACAACACAACAAGCTTAACTATAGCATAAAATGCAAGTATTGATGCAAAAAAGCTGAACAGCTCATTTGAATGGACATCCATCCATCCATTATCCAAACTGCTTCTCCTAACGAGGGTTCCGGGCGCGCTGGGGCCGATACCAGCCGTCTTCGGGCAGCAGGCGGGGTACACCATGCAGTGGTTTGCAGCCGTCACAGGGCACACGCAAACATTTACACTCACAATCACACCTCGGGAGAATTTAACTCCAGTCCTCGAGGCCCGGTGTCCTGCATGTTTTCCATCACTCCTGGCTGCAACTCACCTGATTCAAATAAGTACTTATCAGGCTTCTTCAGAGCTTACTGATGAGCTGATCATTTGAATCAGGTGTGTTGAAGCCGGGAGAGTTTGAAAGCATGCAGAAAAACACCCTTCTACGACTGGATCAAAACATCTGTTCTAAAATGGGGACCGATCGCCACCAAAATGCAAGTGCACATTACTACTCTTGTCCACTACGACCTGTGAAGGCATTCTGCACAATAATTTGGATTTATTGACATTAAACGTGAGCTCATATGATTACCTTGACAAAATCAAAAATACTGTGCCCATCGATTCTCCACTTACACAGGATGCAGCTGACAAGAGCAAAAATCTGCACATGAACCCTTACTGGTTTATATTTCGGACATTTACCTATACGCTAATCTTTTAAGTGTCTGGAGGCAGCCAGGCATCACTGTTTACACACGGGTAAGTAACAACAGTGTAACATCCAACACACCCGCACACGACAGTAGTGAGAATATGCAGTGCATAGATGGATGAATGGACAGACTGAAAAATTCAGAGCACGAAAGTTCCAGCGAGACCAACTCCACAGTCAAGTGTGGCCGCATTCGAACACATCATTTCGGCTGACAATGTTCCAAATTAGACAGCTTGTTGTAGGTCGAAAAACAGGGGCCAGTCCTCATCCAAATTAATCTGCATGTCTACTCATGACCGCTTCAGTCTCTGTAAATAACACGACTGGTGCTTTTTGCCCCTCACGTCCTGACCGTGATCAGCAAAGAAGCAGTCTGCTATTGTGGGTGTCATCCCAGCCTACATGTATGGAGCTCTGCGGGTGCATCTGCTCACTGAGAAGGAAATTATGTGCTCGTCCATTTACTTACTTCATCTCACATTATTCTATCATACATTATATCTGCATCATATCTATATATCTTATATTGGGTTTCATAATTCTTTTATTATAAGTTGTAATTTTTAATTATATTACTCACATTAGATGAAGTTCACAGTATATTACCTAACATACCGATCTAACCAGGGTTGGGATGACCTGACCAGATAAAGGAGTGAAGCCAAGGACAGTATGTGGTTAGACAAACAAGCACAGCAAACTAAAATCAAACAGTCCCACTTGTTGTTTACTAATTCTGGGTTGTTATTGACATTGTGACTTTCAAAAAAAAAGGATCAGATAAGAGAGGGACAACAGAGATCTGAACCAGATTACTGTTGGTGTTTTTCCAAGTCATCACTTATCCAAATTTATCCAAAATGAATAGATAAAGAAAATAACTCATTGGGCTAATAAAAAATATACTGAGCTTGTTAGTGAAATATGGGCCATCTTGGATGGTTAATTCCATTAAGACACCTTTGCAATAATCTAGCTCACTGAAAATAAATGCATGAACAAGTTTTTCTGTGTATTGTTGAGATAATAAACTTATGGTTGGCCTGACAGCCAGAGAATGGCTCACCATACAGACGAAGGGGTTTGAGAGCAGTGATATAGGCTTTATTCCAACCAATTAAAACGAGCACAAAAGAACAGTAACACAAAACATTGCAAGAACAAAAAAAGTGGTTTTGCTCACTAACATAAAAAGTGTGCCACAGAGGAAAGAAGGTAACAACGGCGGGGGCCAATAGGCTATTCACAAAAAAAAAAGTCAAGTACTTGAATGAATAAATATCTTAAGTACTTCTGGTAGATGGATGACTAGGAAAACAGAAACTTTGTCACAGTAGAAGTTAACAGTACAAACCCCAAGTTCCACCAGCAACACTGTGGGACTGATAAGCTGCAGAACAACATGCAAAACCAAAACCAAGCACCTGCCTTTGTTTGGGCCTGACCTTAAATAATATCCACTGCTGATTTGAGACAGGTGGGTCTGACTGATTGCAAGTGCTGCAGCTTTGTGACTGCGCCCACCACTCAACCAGCAGACTGTGGGTGGAGAGAACATATTACCATGAGGTAAAAAAAACGTAGGACATGACAATTTTACGCTGTTTTTCAGGTGGGAATATGCATATTTGGTAATAGCTTTTGGCTGTTAAAATTCAGGTCTGCATTTTTTTCCCTCCAAACCACATTTACATCGGTGAATGGGTCCCGTTGTTCGTCCTCACAATACTATTGGTTGGAAGAAGTGTTAATAGGTCTGCTCATCTGGCCGTGAAGTCATACTGTCAGCAAATCCCCAGATATGCTCTTATCCTATTTTTAAAAACTCGGTTGCTCAAGATTCAAGTAAGTAAAATTCATTGACCTTTTTTTTGTCCGCTGTAATGTCTAGACCACAGGTGTCAAACTCAAGGCCCGGGGGCCAAATCCGGCCCGCCGCATCATTTAGTGTGGCCTGCCAAGGCAAATCATGCATGACTACGTTTCTTGTCAAAATACCAAATCTTTTCTTTGTGACTAATCACACTGTTAAAATGAATTGAATGGTAGTTAAACAAAACAACATTTTCCTGGATTCTGATTTTTAAAACTAGTTAGCCATCACTTTGTTGTGTATAAGTAATAATAATAATAATGATGATAATGATTCACATGGGTTCACTGTCATAGTGGCCCACCGAGCGAAATCAAAACTATGATGTGGCCCACGAGAAAAATGAGTTTGACACCCCTGGTCAAGACCATGTAGACCAAAACGGGACCCCAAAAAATGACGTAGGTCCTCTTGTTCATCATCTTCTCTATTTCTTGTCTTTCAGTGTCCAGAAGCAGTGTTTCAGTAACTCTTGCAAGTCCATTCTTAAGAACAACAGATAAGCATATAAAATTACTTCACATTGAAATCAAATCTACATAAGACGATTCAATGCTTTTGAATCACGTTTGTGTGTTTCAACCTCTTCTCAGGGTTTTTGTTGAGTAAGCGTTTCAGAAGATTTTGGAAATCCGGAGTTGGAGCAGTTGTTGGAGATACTGTATCAAAGAGGGATCAACATCAATAATATGACTCAATCATTAGAAAAACCAACTATATTGCCCATTGACGTGCACCGTCTCTGTTGGTGTGTTAGTGTATGAACCTTTCTGTGTCGGAGATGATGGTTCCTGACACAAAATAATTTCCTTTAGTTCACTGTAGCAACTAGAGTAGAATGGTGGTTTACCTAGAAAAACAAATATATTTCATTGAAAGACAAATTTTAATTACCACAATCTACTGTACAGTCAAAAGGTAACACCACATTCAACTGTAAGTAGGCTTTTAGGGGCATATTCTCTCATTCGCGCTTAAGTCATTCCTTAAGCACTTTGAAGGGATTCTCCCACCTTGACCTTTAACACACGCATCATGTTTAACCGTTGCAAATTCGCGCAGCCACCGAAGAGGTGTCACACTGCAAGTCTTGGATTGCGTGGTTTTCCAGAGACGTGAATTCCATCGAGATAAATTTGGATTAGACTTCAAACTTTAAATGTGAAATTGACTTTGTCTATGGATCCGGACGTTATCTATTGATTGTCCCCAGTGACTTGCGTGGCTCATGTCATGTGTCTCAGCATTCTGTATTGCATAACGACAATAAAATTGTTTTAATCAGCGGGCTATGTTCATGAAAGAATGTATATTTGGGGCTGTTCCATAGTTGAAAAGCGAGTAAGCCGACTGTTGTTCAAGAGGTGCCTAGCAACGCTTCTGGCCGCGCACGCGAGCACAGCACCTCTATGAATTTCACAACCGGCATACGCTAAATTATGATTCAAAATTTAGCTCCCCATCGCCACATTAGAAATACTGCAGCTGTTGTGAGCTGTGCCTCCAGACACCTGGCTAACCATCAAATACAAGCCGCACTCTCCAACCCAAGCCAAGTTCAGCATACCTATTTTTACTTTTCATTTTATTTTGAACCATGAGTATATTATAAGCTGAATGACACTTAAATTATCTTGTTTTTTCTGTATTGTAATAACTTACTAAAGTCCTTACCAGCATTTATTTTGTTGTTGTTATTTTAGACTCCCCTGGGGTCATGCCAGGTAAATCCGTGAGTTAAGGCGGGCCTGGCCAACAGCATGAGTTGGCAACAGGTTCGGTCATGTGGCTGTCACACACAGCGGCGCATGACAACTTTTTATTTAATCAAAAAGTGCAATATGATATTTCAATGAAACAGTGTGAAGCAGTGAAACAGTTTCACCTTCAAAAGGCACCAGTTGTTATTACAGCCTTCTGAGTGAATATGTGCACTGGGGACACTCTCACACAGAGTGCGTACATTTCATGAAGGTGAGTAACTGACAAAATAAGCCAATGAGTGAATTTGGGAAAGTGCATAGCAGCATGCCTTTTCTAACTTAAGCACCTGGGAGAATATGCTCTTTAATCAATAGGTACCATACCAGTGTACATGTAGTAGATAACACAACCAAGAGCCCAGAGATCAGAGAGTGCAGTAGTTTCTGATCCCTGGAGAATCTCTGGAGCCATGTAAGTTGGTGAACCTGGTAAGGAGAGTGGTAATCGTAGGATACACACTTTCAAAGAAAAGTAGGCTACACACTTTCACAAAAAAAAAAAAAAGCCTAAGAAAAATGCAAATGTAGGTGTCATATTCATTTATTAGAATAGCGATTCTATCCCCAGCATAGCAGATTTGTCAGTTATCCATCCATTTCCGAAACAATGCTCATGGAAAGCCGAGACCTTTCTCTGCTGACTTTGCGTAAAAAGCCGTCAACAACATGGGCCTGGATGGGTCACCATTTAATCACAAAACACAAATAGAGACAGATCGTGGGAACCTAACTCAACTTGCCTGAAGAGAAGGCAAATGTGTGAACTACATTATCAGGCACATTTTTTAGTCACTCATCTGCAATTCATACAGTCAACAGATTGACTACTAACCTTGAAACCTTTTCTTGATGTTAATGTCTTGATGTATTGTGTCATGTTTTCTTTTCCCTGTTTCTTCATATGTAGAACACAATAAAAAGAAATCCTCGAGTGTGTCCGTCTCTGTCTTGGAATAACAGAAATTACCTAATTTTAATATGCCACTGCTATCCAGCAAGATCTGATGAGAAATAAATATGGTACAGTCATTTATAAATCATATGACCAATGAAAAATGGGAAAATTATGAATACGATGTAGTTGGTATGATGTACAAACCTTAGCAGGCGTCAAGTCACAAAAAATGATTCGTAACTTGTGGATGTGTTCCAGTCCTTTGACCAAATCCCAACTGAACTTCCTCACTACATCTTCTGGCAGGCATCCATCGCGAATAATCACAGACTCCAAAGTACCACCTAATGCATTCAAGACAACGTTGACAGTAGATGTAAATGCCAGAAATTAAATAATCATCAGTAATGGTAAATAGTGAAGACAAAATTGCAATTAAACTGTAGAAGAATGATTAACTGCATATAAAAACCGAAGCAATGTTGGGCAACATAAGCCCTAAGCTTCAATGAACAAAAGCATGCGACATGAGGAAAACAGTGATTGAGACCCACTTGCTATGAGTGTGCAACTGACCTGTACAGAGCTCCACCACTAGCCACAAATGTTTTCTGGTCTCGTACCACTCATAAAAGCGTACAATGTTTGGATGATCCAGATCTTGGCATAGGCGTACCTAAAAGGCAAAAAAAAAGATAAAAAAGGACAATGGTATGCACATACAAGAGACTTTTACTGACGTTTATGTCTTTGTGCTCATAATACAATTTTGGGGAACAATTAGGGAAATTGTTGCTCTCTTAAGATTATGATTAATCAATTACATTCAAACTCATTTTTTAACAAACGTCAGCAGACACCTGATTAACCACAAGTAATGTTCAAATGTTCTTGTATGCTTTTCCTGGTATGTGTTCTGCTTTCTAGTAAAACCTGTCTAGTTCTCACCTGTGTCATATATTCACCAGTTGATGACTGTCTTCCCTTTGTTTTCGTAATTCTACGATAACCTCCACCTTTGAACTACTGAGCTAAAATGCCACAAAAAAAATACTAGTACCACTGAACTTTATTTGGGTTACTCAAAGGCTCTTTAAATTGTGCCCACTGTAGCCATAGGATTCTGACCAAAGCCACATCCTCATATAGAAGAGTGGATGCTCGCGAGGTCACAAAAGTGAAAAAGTTTAAAACTATGTTATCTTGGTCTTACTTTTTGCATACCACAACATCCTGGGGTATGTCAACCTTTTATCCCCACCGTATAAAACAAACGCTTTCATCAGGAGTTATTTCAGATCATGTGATAAATAGCTCAACGTAAAAATAAAATAAATGAATAAATATGATTGCATAAAAAGAGTCACATACATGGTTGGTCATTTCCGGCCTTTTGGCTTTGTTACAGCATTTGAGGGCTACATAGTTCAGAGTGCCCATCCTCCTTCCTTTATAGACAACAGACATAGAGTCTCTTCCTAGCTCCTCATACAGGTTAATGTTCTCCATCTGCTATAAGAAAATAGATCAGGGAAGAGAGAGACATAGTAGTTTCATACAAAGACATTTTGTTTAATGTACTTTAAGAATTAGTATCAATGAGACAGACAAACAGACTCAAACGATCTTGGAAATACATATTTGATATATATTATACAGTAGCATTCTATTTAATTTATTATTACACTTGGATGAAATCAGTGCTGTGCTCACTCCAACAGCAGCGCAAATGGCTCTTTTGCACTGTGCCCATCTACAAATATTACAAAAGAAAGAATTCTCCTTTGTGCTTCCTACATCAACGTGAAAGGTGACTTTTTTTTCTTTATGTTGGTGTTCTCTGTAGTCTACCACCAACCTACACAAACACCGTAATAAAGTCCTAACTCTGGTCATCTTATTTTCACGAAACCTTTTAATAAGGGATACAATTAAAATAAAAATTAAAAAAATCACACTTGTTCTAAATGTATTATTATTGATAATAATAATATTAGAATAACAATAATACAAATAAGAAAGGAAAGAAAAATTTATGAACTGTTAGGTTCGGCAACAGGAGGAATTTTTTTCTGAAACTTCGCAGCTATAAATTACACAGCATGGTAAAATGTATATTGTACAAGCTGATATAGGTAAACATAAAACCAAGCAATGCCAATATCGCAAATACCTGATGTGATAGAAAAAAAGAAAAGACATTTTTTAAATTAGTGTCAAAAAATATGTTTCGAGACACATAAAGCCTCTGATCAAAATTTGCTATTGACCACCCTTAAATGTTTATTTATTTTGTATGAAAGCAACCAATCTAAAACCTGTAATCGGAGCAGTAACACTTCATGGCTGCATGTCAAATTAGTCTGCAGCTGAGTCATTCAAAACCTTGAAATGTTGTGACTCTCCTAAAGCGAGGACCCCTTACCTGTATGTAGTTTAGAAAATTGATATTTTCCACACAACTTCAATACGACAGAGAGAAAGAGAGCGTTATACCTTTGAGCCACCGATAATCTTTTCACATAAAGCTTTACATCTGTGTGGAATACAAAGTCAATGGAGGCGCCCACGACTTTGATATGACATCACAATCAATTTAGCTATAATCAAATTAAAGATATTTTATGCATGTCTGTGTCTGAGCAGATTTATTTTTAACAACAAGGTTGTGGTGGTAAGCAGGGCTGGTGTGGGTCTTATTTTCAAGTCTGGAATTTCAGGGCTCACTCTGGTCCACTTAAGTTTGCAATGTTGTAATGAAGATATTCATTTTGCAATGAATTCTCTGAAGTGTGAGGGATACGTGCTAACCAGTCAGCCACTGTGTCAGCACTAGATCCACTAGGGCCGATCCCAGCGATCTTCGGGCAGTAGGCGGGGGACACAAATCATACAATGATTCGGTAATCAGTTTTTTATAGAATTCAAATTGTCTTGTATTACCCAGCTGACTGGTTAGCACGTCCGCCTCACAGTTAAGAGGTGCAGGGTTCAATTCTGGCTCCTGCCTTACTGGTTGGAGTTTGCATGTTCTTCCTGTGCCTGTGTGGGTTTTCTTCGGGTACTCTGGTTTACTTCCACATTCCAAAAACATGCATGGTGGGTTGATTGAATTGTCCCTACATGAATGATTGTGAGTGTGAATGGTTCTTCGTCTATGAGTGACCTGCAACCAGTTTAGGGTGTACCCCACTTACTGTCCAAAGCCAGCTGGGATAGGCTCCAACTCGGCCGTGACCCTTGTGAGGATAAGCAGCTTGGATAATGGATCGATGGCATTTTAAAGAGTCAGAATTCTATTATTTTCAGACAAATATGAATGAATACATTGTAATTTCCTTAGTCCTCTATGAAAGCTAACAAACTATATTTGTGTATGAAGCAAAACAAATCATTTTTTTAAAAAATACAAAAGAATAAAAACCCAACACGGATCAACTGTTTTTTCCCGAGGCCCACCAAAAATTAAACTACAACTCTGATCAGCACATAAGATGGGAAGCAATAATCCCCAAATACTGTATAGTTTGCAGCTGAGATAGGTTTATCCTCCTTGGTGAGGATAAGTGGTTCAGATAATGGATTGATGAATGTTCCACACATAGGCCCATTGTATTTGCCAAGCAGTGAGCACAAATTCTGAGCAAAACATAAGCAAAGCATTGTTTTTTTTTTTGCTTTGTTTCATTAATATTGCTTGCAAACTAGTTATGTAATGTCAACTTAATATGAATTTAGGGCTCTGAATTGATTTGATCACACATAGTGTATCAAAATTCCGTTTACATTTTAAATGTTACAAACTAAAATGCTTACAAGTTGGAAGACGTATGTAATGCAAATTCGACGACACAGCTTGTTTGAACGTCCCTATGGTCAAATTATCATCTTTCGAGGAGTAACATTTTTGTTTAGGCCTGCTTCGTTTATTATTATTATTTATTTAAATAAAGCCTTTCAACCACAATTGATGGTTGATCTGGCTTTCATTAAATTAAAGGTTAAATTAAACTAATTTTCCTATTTATTTTCTTAATTTTTTTTTAACAGAGGATACCAAAAATCTTATGCGCGCGTAGTTTGTGATTGCGGAAGTTAAGATCAAGTTAAGAAATAGTGCATTTCAGTACAGGTCACGATATCGTCCTTAGGCGCCACGCTGTCGCCATCTCCTGGTCAGTAGGACAAATGCTGTTGGTGAAGACTTCCGGGAATCTAAAACACTGAAACGAGCCATATTTCGTTTCGTGTCTCGTGCTACAGTATACGGAATCAGACAGTTTTTGACTTTTCCTTACTCGTTGCAGTCAACAAACTAGAAAATCAAGCTTCTGTTTTGGTGTTTAGATATTAAAATGAAAATCAAATAACCGTACATTTGAAACCATCAGGAACTCACAGTCTACTATACAAACTTTAGCACCAAGTAGTTTGCAAACATTTGATTTATTTTGAAAAACAAAGGAAGTCGGAGTCATCACTTGGTATTGACACAAATTCGTTGCTGGGCTTTACTGCTTTGTTCTCGTTTCACTTTTTACGGCGGTGGCAATCTGACTGGTAACGGCCTAACGCCAACTCACATTTAACTCAGACAAAAATAATTTGATTGTTCGTGTTGTATTTAACAGTTCATGTATGTTTTTACTTAGTGAGGCTACTCAAGTTGAAATAAGTGCGATAGTCTTTACGTATTTATTGGTGCTACATTTTCAATAGAATTTAATGGTCCCCAACCTTGGTTCCCATAAAAAGACACAAGGGATTTAATACATCGTTTTGGATCTGCGTTGTCTTCCAAATACGGTAAGAAGTCGCGGGTGTGTCAACGAATGTTCCCTCTATAAAGTTTGTTCATAGTTTGCTGAAAGTTGAGCAGGTGCAAAATGCCACATCTAGTCTCTTAAGGGATATCGGCGATGTACAAGCCATCCACTGAATTAGTAATTTTATTTTATTTTATTCAAAAAAAGTTTTACAGTTTAAAAAAAACATTGGCGTTACTATGACAATCATCCTCATCTAGCCCTATTTAATCCTTTTGAAACTTACTATCCATCTTTCTGCAACTCAAGGGTTACAGTTTCAGTCATTTTAAGTCGTCAGACACCAATAATTGCGTTGACGAATTACTTCATATTATTATTTATCCACAAAATGGTTTTTATTTTAATTCAGTTTTATGCCATTTAAATTTCAACACGAGTGGGGAAAATGATTTAGAAATATACCATATTATATCTAAATGGTTTGTACTTTTAAAGATTGTAAGGAATAAATGACCTCAGCAGTTCAGAACTACTAGAATGGTGAGTGTCTTAGACAGCCCAAAAGCTAAATGAGCATTTGTTTGCTGTCAATATCACATGATCCATGGACCGTCTGCTCACTATGGTCTCAATTTTGGGTGGAAATAAAAGACGAGGGCAAATATGTTGCTGATCAAGGACCAACTGTACTGTAATCATGGTAATGCCAGCACTATTCAATGGAAATTATCTTGATCCATTTCTGAGTAAGTTAAATACTGCATGTGACCACTGATAAGAAATCTCATGGATTCAAAGATAATTGTGTTACAGCACAATGGTATAACTGACCAACCACATGAAGAATGGCCAGACTGAGCACATAATGGTTTGTGTTAAGACTATAACGACTGGTCCTGTTTTACACTGCATTTGGAACTGTGTTACCAAGTATCGTTAATCCACGCTAGGCAAAATGGTGTCAGATGCATCATAATGTTTATTCTGCTTGAGCAAAGACTCAAGGTTCGAGTTGCATGAAGCAATTTCAGCTATTTTGGAAGTCTGACTAATCATGCGACTTTCTGGTCATTTACATACAAGTCTATCTCCTCTGTGTCATCTTCTTTTTTATCAACTTCCTGTTGAGCCATTGAAACATGATCATGTGTATCTGGATACAGCTATTCGATGTCTTACAACAATCGGGTCATTAAATCTACTTGAAGCTAATTTAATGGTTGTGGTTTTATAATGCCTCTCCTCGATATTTTCACAGACATCACAAGTTATGTGGTCCTAACTAAGGCACTGAAAGAACATGCAAAATACATAGGAAGGCCGGAGCCCAGATTCAAACCCGTAATTTCTGTACTGTGCAGTGGATGTGTTAACGAGGCGGCCACTATAGCCTGTAAATAACACGGCAACATGTACAGTATCAATATGTGCTCATTCACTCACTTCCACATCACTCAACAGACGAGTCCCACTTTTAAAGGCGCACACACATTCACAGTTATAGTTCTAATAATTCTCAAGTATAATACTCTCTTTTGTATGCGCTCCTCCACAATCACCCATCAAAAACTGTATTTTCTATCTTCCCATTTATTATGTGCTTTGCTGGTATCGAGGGATGGATACCAAGCCCTGGTACTGAACAGGCTAAATTATTGAAGACTGTAATATCGATAAGGTGCACCCATAATTGGTATGTTAACTGTCTTGGAGAAATTACTCAAATTTATTTTGGATTTATTTAGGCCATGTGTCACCAACTCTGGTCCTTGAGGACACCTACCCTGCATGTTTCCCATCTCTCTATGCTGCAACAACTGATTCAAATGATCAGCTCAACAGCAAGATCTGAAGAAGCACGATAACAATCCCGATAAACCCTAATTTAGGATATATTTATGTTATTTTTAGAGAAAGGACAATATGTTTGGGGTTTTTTTTCAGGACCAATGCAGATATCGTTCATTTGTAGTCAAGGAGGAGATATTTGATTTTTGGAGCTGCTATTTATTTTCAGTAAAACGGAAAATATTGGCATCAAAATTAAACACAAATAAGTTTTAACTTTGGTCAAATGTCTTTAAGCATATGTTTGTTGAACAACCCTTTGAGGCTTGCAACATGTTGAAGTCTTTTTTTATTTTATTTTTTTATTTTTCCCTCTTAAAATTTCTAACAAAAAATTTAGGGAGCTCTGGGGGTTATCGGGATGTTGTAAGAAGTTAAATAAAAAAACTTGACAGGTAATAGCTATCTATAGTTTTCGACAGTAAATCCATTTTTAAACATTTCAAAATAACTGAAATGTTCAACTTTCACGACTTTGTTTTCATTTCAAACAAAAACAATTGGTGCAGAGAGTTCTTAGGGCCAGCAGCATCGTTTGTAAAGCTCACTCGAAAACATTAAATAAAGACTTCCTTGAGTTAATAGTTTTATATAGTCAGTTTAAAAAACTTAAATAAAGGAGCAGCTGACAATATTTGTCATAATGCCAAATATCTGCGCCAATAACGGGCCTTGCCGATAATCTATGCCTAGTTATTTTACATCTCCAATCTTGTTTCTAACTTGCTATAAAATTAAGATTCGGATATGGATATCTTAAAATGATTTACACAATTTGAGGCACGTCATGAATAGGGAATGACAAGGGCATGAGGCCCCTTCCGTTACCCGTGTAGTGCTGTGCAATCATGATACGATAGGATTCATCGCACTATATAAAAAAGTCCATTGTGCCGAATAACTCAATAGTGTTTATGTTGTTACTTTGATGTCTGGTATGTGGAAATTGTTTCTTTAGTCTGCTATTTTACTTTAGGGCTGCCACAATCGATTATTTTTGGTAGTCGACTAATCACGAACATTAGTCACGATTGGTCGACAAATCGGATCATATGTAAATTGCAGCAAGTCGCACCAGCAAGCAGTTGCTCTTTTATAACCAGAATTAATTTCAGCTTGAATTCTTTAAGGTACCGTATTTTCATGACCATAGGGCCAAAAAAAGTCCCAAATTTTCTCAAAATTTGACGGGGCGCGTTACAATGCGGAGTGCCTTATGTGTGGACCGAGTTCCAAAAATCTTTACAAGTTGTGTGACTTTCATGAGAACTTCACTGAACTGACTGGCCGGCATTACACAGTGTGTGAGCACCCTTCTGATGGCGACAGCTTGAGACCACAATTGATAACAGACCAGTATGTACGTGCGGGAGAAATCTGGATCAAAGCTAAGACATTGTCTTAGTCTGTTTTATCATTGTTGTTCTTGCAAGAAAGAAACATCACAGGTGAGATTAACGTTTACACAACAGATGCTGCCCAAAGAACACCAATCACGACATCTTGCGAACCAGCCATCGGATTGGCTGAGACATCAACATTAACCGTTATTGGTTAGATTAACCATTATGCAACAGACGCTGCCCAAAGCATTCCACTCACAACATCGCTCGAAATAGCCATCTGATTGGGTGAATCTGAAGCACTCCCAGAATACTTTGCAGCACTTGGGAGTATGAATGACATGAGTGAGACATGTTTTGTGTTAATCGTATTTCTTTGTCCTTGTTTTGGTTGTTTCGTTGTTTGCTAGTATGCTGTTCAGTTGATGTTGGGTGAAAGTTATGGTTTTGCTGTTACACCGTGACCATATACAGTGTGGTGACTAGTGATTTGCATACATCTGCATTGTGTGATCAGGCATGTTTACTTGCACTGCTGTTTGAGTTTTCACAAAAAAATCACATCTGAGGAGCTGCGCTGCAGGAGACTGACTGACTGACAGACAATGACGAGAGGTAACCTGCTGTGTTCGATGGAGAGCTTGCGCAGCTGTTTATTTTGGGTACAGAGGACGAGGACTTGTATTTGTAGATGAGGACTGGTGAAAAAAATAACATGAGTAAATTGTTAAATATACTTCAATAACGTACAACTGAACTCAGTTTTGCTCTCGCTGCCTTTTTAAAAACATACTTATGTTTCAGCGTGCATTCATGCTAGCCTGAGGTACGCTTTGACATGCCTGCGCCCAATATTACGGTGCACCCTGTAGTCATGAAAATATGGTTTCTACACATTAATCAGATGACAGAACATTCAACTTTGATTAAACTTTGCAGCTTGTACTATCATTTAAGGTAATACTGCAGCCAATATTTTTGGCTACAGTTGTTTAGCGCATTTTAAAATTGAACTAGCTACATGCTCCTACCAATTTACTAAATTATTTTCTAATCAATTTAGCTTTGCTAAGGGACAGTGTTTTTGCAAAAAAAAATGCTATGTATTTAAAAACGAAGCTTTAAAGAAATAACTTGGTTGGATTTAAGAAAATTGAGAAAGTGCATCATTTTGTGACTTCGACGAGTGCTCGGCGGGGTCTCATAATTAATGCCCCCTGTACTACAAAACCCTTAGTCAATACACTACAAAGGTTGCAGTGACTACGGGTTCTGGACGGTTAGAAGTAAAAATGTTGAGGAAAAAAAGTTTTAACTTGATTGCACATTAGTAAATATGAACTGTGGAGCACACCGTGAAAATGCGCTTCACTACAAATGTGATGGGAGAAGAAGTTTTAGTGTTCGACTAAGGCAACAGCGTTTAAGGCCCACACACAATGCTTCCCATTACGAAAAACATTAACTGAAGCTTCGGTATTTATTGGTTTATCAAGTGCTCCTCCTTATTATCAAGTCCATGAAGTTGAAGAATAGCAGATCTGTGCTGGTCTCGCCTGGTTTTAACAGAACATCCAAGACAAGACCAAGACTTTCTGGAGTCGACTCCGAGACACGACCAAGAACTTCAAAATGTGGTGTTGAAACTTGTCTTGAGTGTTATGCAATTGTGTGTAGGATTGCAGTTGAGTGAGAGGATATTAGCTCTCAGAACTCCATTTTTCAGCTAGTGATATGTTGAGCGCGCTGGAAAACTAGTGCTATGGATAGAACTTCTCAGCCAATTTCTTTTTGTTTTTAACTGGATTATACTCTCGTCTGCACACTAGTATTGGTTATTGTTAGATGTTTGTGAATATTTTTGTTTTTGTTTTTTTGTCTATGTCAGTTGAGCATGGGGTCGCTCAGTGCTTAATGGCAGTATACCTCCAAGGACACAGACTTTGGCTTGATATTCTCGCTCCAGTTTACCTTAGCTATAGAAAGCTGTCGTAATATTCATTTGGAGTAAATGATTAACCGACAACATTCAGAAAGTTCTTTGTGTAAGCATGAAGTTGAGCAGCCATTCTCCTACTTAATACAATAGAAGCATGATATCCCTTAAAGGTTCAGCAGTTGGTAATGATTCCTCCCCAGCTAGGAGGTTCACTTTTTGATAATGTTTTAACCACAAAAGCCAACTATTCTGAATGGTTGTGTTGAGTTGTGTTTCTGTTATTGGCCCAGATAAGATTTGTCATCACGAGGGAGATTGTATGACTCAAATTATGTCTTAAATTCCTTTTCAGCAATTTTATCTAAAAAAAAGATTAAGTTGATATTCACACTGAGAGCTTATTTCAATTGACGTTGGCCAAAAGACAGACTACAATGTGGATGATTGACAGTCAATCACAATCACGGGAAATACTGTACTGTATTGAGGGAGACAACATTTTCACATCACATTCACGCCATCACTGTGTGGGAACTGAACCTACACTGCCTGCATGGCATCACCAATGAATCCATGGGCTTGCTCAGTTATTGTGCTAATTAGTGAATTCACTGAAGACACTTTACCCTTTTCACATTGTTATCCAAAATGGAAGTTAACAACCTCCTTCTCTCTCCTTTGTCCTTCTGTCTCTTTCAGGTTTACAGGCAGTGAACGTTGGACTTCCGTGTCTGTAGTCATGGCTGTGTGGTCTCCTGCACTAGTTTCAATGTCAAGTCAGACTAAATTTAAGTTAGCTTTGCCTTTGTGCTGCTTGAGCTTGTCCATGGCTGGTCTTTCCTTATCTTGGTAGCTACTCAGTGCCAAGCTGGACCCAAAGGCTCTTCCTCCCAACACCTGTTCCTATACCTCCACTCCATCCCCACAAAAACTGTCTCATATAGCTTACCTCCTCAAACCTGGGATCCATTTGGTCGACGAGGAGGCGAAAAAGGAAGAAGGGTATGTCAACGAGGCACGGCTGCAGTCTTCGCTCGATAGGTTCCTGGTCACCTACAGCGACGCAGAGACCATTACTGGTAATTTTGCACGTTTTGTTTTGTTGCAATTTGCAGGCCAGGCATACTGAAGCCCATTTAGCGTCAGCAAATCAGCAACTGATGAATGATTATGAAGTGTGTTTTACCGGGTCACAAATGTTTCCCTTGTAAAGGTCCATTCAGATGCATCAATTTGTTATTGAAGCTGAACATCCAAGTATTTTTTAGCGTTTACCAGTCCACAGCCTGTAATTCTGGATCGATGACAGTTGAGAAGCAAATGCTGTGAGAAAGTGTCTCTCAGTGGGACCCTATCGTAGTGTCACATCCTGTTAGTAAAGGCGCTCCAGGGGACCTTAGCCTGCCAAAATCTCGCTTTAGCACTCTTGTTTCAGCAGTCTAAAAAGGCACATCACAGTATTTGTCGCACGTCATGCTAATGGGTATTGATTCGAAGCCCTCTGCTGAACACTAATAAAAAATAAATGATTGCTGTCCACGTCCCAACTGACCAGCATGAGCACGGAGTGGACAAAACAAGCACATCCACAGAATCTAAGAATAAATTCATTAGAAATTTGAATGGTGAAGGCTTGTTTATGCATGCAACTTACAGGAAACAGCCCTCCCAAGTGCACCGCCCTTCATCATTTGGTCAGTTCCTCTTATTATTCCAAATAACAATGCACCTTGTAAACACAATGTTTTGTGTCCATTGCTTTCCTCATCACAGTGGGGAAAATTTTTTATTTTTGTTTTTAAGTGGGGTTTGGAGTGAGTCTGGTAATTTATGCCATCCCACCCTCTTCAGTTAGAAGTTTGCAGACTGAGGACTCTCCCTAATCATTGTGACAGTGCATTCATAGCAAATGCATTCAGTTGTAGTGCATCGAAAAGAAATCCAGTGAATATTTTCGTTAGCATTCTAGCAGTCTTGATTTACCATGCAATGATGTAAACTAGGAGCTTGGATAGAAGTAGATTTCTGTCGGTATTTAAGGTTTTACACTTACTTATTTTTTGCCATTTTTGTCACCAATTTTTGGTCTTGACGTGTTTTGACTTGCGCTTTCATTTGTTGAGTGATGTAAATGCTTTGTAATCTGTGAATGAAATGAGATACTAATACTCCTACTAATACTGCTTATAATAAAAACAACGTTTACAATCACAGTATTGTGAAAATCAATCTCATACCTTTTGCTCTAATCAGCTTTCATAGACTGCTGGAAATCATTGAATTGCACTGCATGTTGAATTCAGCAAAGGTGTTGTGTTGCCATCTATTGGGAAATACACAGTATTTCCCCGCCACACATATCGTGTGGGTTTTTGTTGTATTTTTTGCTCATTTTCCCTTAGTGTTTCCTGCTTGGGTGCTCACAAGTGGAAAATGTCTGTCCTGAGTGTGAATAATTCCTTTCAGCCTTGAGAAACGCAAAGAGCTGAATAGGATTTCACATTGCAGTGGTGTGGGTCATGCTTGATTGTCTGCTTCGTTCTCCATAGCAACCAGACAACTGTGTTCAAAGACTTGAGTAACTTTGTTGAGTAATTCCAGGATGCTGGGAGGGTCGGGGTGGGGGCAAAACAAAACTTGAGTCCGACAGTTATGTAAGTAGACAATCAGAATCACAAAAAAAAACTGCTGGACTTACTCGCCAATTTTGGAACAATCAGTGCTTGATGGAGGAGTCGTTATGCTTTAATGTTGAGGAGAGCTTGTTTCTCAGTTTGTACAGTGTTGCATATTCAACATTTGATAAATTCTTGGATTTTGGATAAAGTGTTTGAAATTTCTTTCACAAATCATTAATGTTGGTGTATAGAATTGACAGAGCTGTTTTTTTGCCGGTCTGTCCCCCGCCCTCCGGTCGCGATCTGGCTACCCTTCCGGAATCTACCCCGTCCTTATTCATTAAAATTGTCGGCCCATGCACCTTTTTTTGACGCGTTTGGAAGCAATTTTTTAGATGAACTTTTAGCCATCTCGCGAACACATACAAGTCGTGGACCGGACTAAACTCTACCCCCTTTGTTAATCAAACCCTTTTTTAAAAGTTGTCACCCAACCCCCCGCCCCCAAAATGGGCATAAGGAGGACTGCCCAGCTCTAAGAATTAGCATGACACTGGTCGCCATGTCTTTCACAAATCCTTAATGGTTTTGGCGCATAGAATTAACAAGACCCTGGTCGTTTACATACTTTATAATTGTTTGTAGGGCAATACTTTTGCTAAGGAACTCAAATATTTTTTTTCTTTTATTATATGCGTAGCTGACATAAAATAAATGGGTGTTAGCAGTGCTGAATATAAATAAAAATACTTCATAGCTACTTAATCCAGATGATGTAAAAATTTACAAACCTGGTTAACTTTGTACACCATCTTTTGAACGATTATACTTGTTCCAATTGTGGTGCAGTGGAGAGAGAAGTGTGTGTAGCTTGTGCAAGGGGTAGGAAGAGCCTGGTTGGGGGCGAGAGAGGGAGAGACACAGAGAGTGCGTTAGTGCGGGGCGGTCCATGTGGATATCGTCATTGGCATGTGAGGCATGGTGAACCAGTTTGGCTCCGCTCTCGTCTCCTCTTCACTCCTCCCTCTCATTTCAACTTCCTATTGCTCTACCAAGCAGTGCCGTTCTATGACTTTTTTTTTCACCCTCTGCCTTGCACTTCCTGTCTCACCCTCCCAATGTTTTTTCTCTCGCTTCTCTTGCTGTGGAGTCTTTTGTGTCCTTGCCCTGTCCGGGACTTGTGGAAAATGTGAGAGGTCGAGGGCTCAAGGGTTTTGTTCAGGCTTAAGGCAACATGAGTGAGTACATTTGCTGTCTTTGTGCTGTTTGAATTGCTGTCTGGTGAGCTACATGTTGGACATATGGACAGTTACCCACATTCACTGTACTGTTGTCACTCTGTCTCGTCCTGTCATCTGTCGCTGTCACTTTGCTGACTCTTTTTAGTCCTAAAAAACTTTGTAATGATATGTGGTAGTTATTATACCGGGAGTTGTTTGCGTTCTGATTACTTTAAAAAGGTATTTAACATTTTCAAGTTCATAAGCAGTATACCTCTAAGTTGTATATTAGTTTTCTGCTATGCACTGTTAACTACAGCACTTGTATTGCTTTATGGAGATTTGCTGTTTGTAGGGTATAAACTTTGTTTTTCTATAAAATATATTCCACCAACGTTATATACAGTGGTAGTTGAGTCCAGCCCAATTTTGACTCATTCTCTGTTCAAAATTCACCGTTAGCTAGTATTGGTAGCTGTGTTTTTGATGAAAGATAAATGAATTTGGCTGACACTTATATCTGCATAATCTCAAATGTTTCCAAAAAACGTTGTTTTCCTTTGAACAAAATAACTACTGCTTATTTTCTTACGTTTAGAATTATTTGGATAGTCATCAGACCGACCAAATCCGTTTTTCCATGCCTAACACTGTTGCAGTGTTTTTTCATTGCTCCGAATGACAGTGTGACAGTGGACTATTCTTACATTTGAACTTGAACTTTCCTTCTCTCGGTGCAGCTGCAAACTGCTACTAATGTGGTTGACCTTCTTTAGATCATGAATCCGTTTTTATTTGTTAGTTCTTTTGTTTGAAGGTGTCTTTGTACAAAACAAAAAGTGGTCGCATACTTGCTAGTTAAATCAAATTAGAATGTATGTAATATGTAACGATTTTAAAGACAACTACTTGCCACTGTAGGGCAGATATGGTAAATGGTCAATGGCTGTCACTTGTATGGCACTTTTCTACCTTTGGTACTCAAAGTGCTTCACACTATTACTTCATCTACTGACTGATGACATACCATCGGGAGCAACTAGGGGTTCAGTGTCTTGCTCACGGATTTGTCGATGTGGTCACAATGGCCAGAACCCACAACCTCTCGGTTGGGAAACGACCGCTCTACCACCACTGAGCCTGGCCGCCGCCGGATCTGAAATTGAATGTTTGTACCACAGCGTTAATGCAAATATCATGTAATGCAGGGGTGTCAAAATTTTAGCTCAGGGGCCCCATTGAGGGAAATCTATTACCAAGTGGGCCGCACCAGTAAAATCATGATCTATAACGAAAAGCAATCTTTGTCAATATTATGCAGATTGGCACTATTTGCATGCTGGTCTGCGAATGGCAGTGATCAACTGTAAATATATTGTAATATATAAAAGAAATCTATAAAAAAAACAACTCCCATTTATTGTTTTAGTTTTGCCAATACAAGTTTGTCATCTTGTTCTTTCGCGAATGTTTCACTCAACTGTGATGACTCAGTCTGAACACTGGGTGGCACCCACGTAATGACGTACTGGAAGTGTCTTTGACAGAAGAAAATGAAAAATCACGAAGAAGAAATTATGTCATGTTGAATACTTCAGCGCTGTGTGCTAAGCTAAGCTAAAAAAGTAAATAAAAAAAAAAACACTATAAGACTGAGCCAAATGTCTGGTGCTGGCCTAGATTGTGACCCCCGCCCAGTGTGAATCTCTTTGCGGCGATCGAAAGCTTTTACCTGCGCTGAGCGATGTAGCTCAATGCTAATGTGAACGCTAGTGTAGTTCCCCACTTTCTAACACTTCAGCAATCATTGTTAGCTTGTTACAAATTGAAAAGCGCTTTAACTGCTACAATAAGGAGCAGCCCAACTCACACTCGTTGGTGCCAGCTGTCAAAAGCAATGCGTGTGCATTGAAATAACTCATTTTTATGACATTCACGAACATAGAAGGCGCCAACACTTTGCCTGTACGAGCGCACGTATGTCACATCTACCTGATTCGTACGCTGACGGTTCCCAGAATGCATTGTGTGGTCCAATGCATTTAATTAATTAAGTAAGAAGGATGTTAATCCTTATGATATGTTATCAGTAGTAGAATGTGTCATATTTAACACATTTCTGTGTGATTTATGTAGCAAGATGGTTTAAGTTTGTAAGTTAAATGGTGACATCGAGGCTAGTTCCTTGTTCAACTTGTAATGCTCATTTGAGCATTGCTTATGAAAATCAATTAAAAAAAACTTTGAATGAAAGGCTTCAAATAAAGACTTCAATAAAATGGTCACTACAAATAAAGATTTGAAGTCATGTTGAAAGTGTATCGAATTAGCTATAGACATGCACAATACTTGTGAAATGCGCTATATAAATAAAATTGTATTGTATCGTATGCAACCAACATTGGCCATTTGGCAAATTGAGGGTGGGGAAAAATTATAAAAATAAATACATTCCAACTGAAAAACGACTTGCGGGCCAGATTATACCTGTTTGCAGACCTGATCCGGTCCGCGGGCCATATGTTTGACACCAGCGATGTAGAGGCTATAATGTAAAAGCTATAGAGCAGTGGCTACTTTTGATATCATAGCTGTGGGAAGGATTATCAACGTTGATATTACATTTAAAATCTCAATTTGTAGTCTCAAAAGTGCCCTATTATGAAATGTTTCTAATAAATTGGTTATTGAATTTACTGTAGCTACTTGGGTAGTTGTCGTCAAGTGTTTCAGAATGAGGATAACTCCCGATCTGATATCTCAGATTGGCATAGAGCTCACATTTGAACTAGACACCTAACACCCCCAATAGCTCCCTGGTTGCTTACTGTCATCAGCAAATGCAGAATAATAACGAAAAAAATAATCCATGGAAAAATATTATAAACCCCTCACACCTACAATGCAGCATTGCAGTGACAAACTCAGATTATATTGAATTCTGGGGTAAAGGGTGATGCAGTGCAGTTTCTACACTGCAAACTACACCCACAATAAAACTATGTACAGTGAACCCTCGGTTATCGCGGTTAATGGGGACCGAGACCACCCGCGAAAACTGAAAATCCGCGAAGTAGCGGCGCACCTTAAAAAATGCTTACAAAAAAAATGTGCGAAGTAGCGGCGCACCTTCAAAAATGCTTAAAAAAAAAAAAAATAAATATATATATATATATATATATATTTATATATATATATATATATATATATATATACGGGTAGAGAGAGAGAGTGAAATTCATGTCATAACCAAAAAAAAACCAAATTATTATTAAAACTTATTATTTTTTTATTCCCCAGCCATTATTTTTGTATTTATTCAATTTCTTCTTTTTGTATTTATTTAATTACTTCGACTTTTACCTGCTGGTACGCCGTCCAGTGTGCCCTGTGAAATGAAAGGTGGCATTCTTCATTTATTTATTTATTCATTTATTCATTCATAACTGACAGCCTCGCGCTCCGCTCATGCCCGGGCGGAAGGTGTTCCTCTTCGGCTTAACGACCACGCACGCCGGCCGGTCTCCTCCGGAGCTCTCGCACGGTCCCGAACGGAGCGAAATGTCGCCCCGCTAGTGCCCGGGCGGAAGTTGTTCCTCTTCGGCTTAAGTGTGACGCGAGCATGCCCTCCTCCTCCGGAGCTTCCATTAGGGTAAACTTAGGCGCCGCTTGGCACCGCCCGTGCCCGGGGAAGGTGCTCCCATTCGGCTTAACTGTGACGCACGCCCGCCCTACTCCCCCGGATCTTCCATTCGGCTGCATTTAGGGGCCACTTGGCACCGCCTGTGCCCGGGTAAGGTGCTCATATTCGGCTTAACTGTGACACACGCCCGCCCTCCTCCCCCGGAGCTTCCATTCGGTTAAACTTAGGGGCCGCTTGGCACCGCCTGTGCCCGGGGAAGGTGCTCCTATTCGGCTTAACTGTCACGCGAGCATGCCCTCCTCCTCTGGAGCTTCCATTCGGTTAAACTTAGGGGCCGCTTGACACCGCCCATGCCCGGGGAAGGTGCTCCTCTTCGGCTTAACTGCCACGCACGCCGGCCGGCCGGCCTCCTCCGGAGCTCTGGTACGGTCCGAACCGCGCGAAACGTCGCCCCCGATCTTGCCCGGGGGAACTTGCTCTTCTTCGTCCACTCTCCTCTTCGCCCACGCTCTTCTTTGGCGCACGCCGGCCGTCTAACCGCTCCAGCGCCCCGTCGTGCCGCTCGGCGAAACTACAATGCCCCAGAATATTTTTTAGACCCGCGAAGCACGAAAGGTGAACCGCGAAGTAGTGAGGGTTCACTGTATATGATATAAAATTAATACTTTGTATTAAATGCATAAACATGGTGATACAGTTCTTGTTTTGGTTCTTAAATTGTGCAGCTGCACATAATGCCATTGTGACTGTTGAGTGTATCTTGAGTTTGCCATCAAATTTCGTTTTAATAAATCATTTTTTGAGATGTTCCAGAAATGTAATTGTTGTGCTGGTCTGCCATTATTTTGTAACTTCACCGATAAAATCTGCTTGGTTGTATTTGCTGAAGGGTTCTACTGATGCGTGCATGTTTCTGTTTCTTGAACACAGTCAGACTTTCAGTGCGAATGAGCAAATTGTGTGAGACAGCATTGTTAGAGAGTACAGCGTGCACAGACAGAATTGAGTACACCATAACAGCAGGAAAAAGACAATAGCAGTGAACAACCAAAGCTATTTATTAGAGTCGGTACCCTCCATATATACTGGCTCATTATAGCTTTTGTCAGCGCCATACCCCCCACGACCCACCACCCCCCTGACCCCAAATCTGCTAAACAGGTCCTGTATACTAGTGATATTTTTAATAACACGGTGAACTGATTTGTGAACAGATACACATACTGTAACTCAGAACTCAGTATGACTCCTTTGATCCACTGCATCAGACGAATTGAAGATTTAAAATGAAGGGTGCAGACACCCAAAATAAATCTAGAGGCGTTGTAGACTGTTGATGTTTGCTTGCCTTTCTAAAAATAGATATCTTGTGTAATAGTTGTTAAAATGGGTAATGCATCATGAGTGTTAAAATCCATCCACCCGTTTTCTGAACTGCCTATCCCCTCACATAGTTTAGATAAATAAAACAATGGATCGCTTAGCTTGCTATGTTACTAAGAAACCTGGACTAACCCAAAAGTAAACATGGTTTGAGAATGCGAATGCTCGCATAAAGATAATTAATACATTTAGAGTGTGAATTAATGCATTTACTGCATGCAAGCGTTATCCCATATCACCACTAGATGGCACACTATGCTTTCTTTAAACGTTGCAAAATTGTGGCACTCTATAATACTGTAATTGCACTGAGAATACTGTCATAAGTAACATGTGGCATGACCATGCTTTTACAATATATAAATTCCCAATGTATTTGTTTCACCTTAACGAAAACAAACAAGAGAAAAAAAAATACTTTGCGTGTGTCATTTCAGATGTGTGTAACAATACTGACTTGCCGGAACTTGAGATTATTAGCCTTTTGGAGGAGCAGCTGCCAGTCTACAAGCTGAGGGCTGACACCATCTTCGGCTACGAGCAAGATGACTGGCTGCACACGCCTCTGGTGGACCCCAACTCCTCCCTTGACCTGACTGCAGAACAGATAGAGGAGACTCTCAAGTACTTTTGTAAGTGCTTCTCTTTTCAGATGTATTATGTACATTGTATGCATGTTTTTTATACTCCGTGATTATCATGGTGATCACTGTAAAATGTGCTTAGATTGGTACTACTGACACATATTTTAAAGCGAAGGCTTTCCGTAAAGGCACTGATCTGGAAGCTCAAGTCCATAAATGAGGAAGTTGTGATTCACCTTGACCTTCCCTTACTGGCTGCTTGGAACTTGTATAATCAACTGCTCGGCCACTGTTGCCACAACAATCTCTCTCTCTCTCTCTCCCCCTCTGTCTCGCTCTCTCTTCCAGTCTGTGTGTCTGTCTCTGTGTCTCTCACTGTTGATCTGTGTGACCTCTTTGTCTCTCACTAGCTCTCTCTGTATCTCTGTCTGTCTCTGCTGTTTGAAATGTTGTCCTTACTCTTTTACTAGTCATGTCTGTATTTGCCTTATCAGTATCTGAATTGTTGTTTGTGCAATGTGTGGACCAGATTAACCTTTGCAAAGTACATTTAAACACAAGTACCGGTAAGTTGTAGTCGCTCACTAGCCCTATAGCAATTTACACTAAACATGACAAAAAATAAATAAATTTACAATGCATAATAAGTCTCCAAAGTATGTTGTTTCGTCAAATAATAAAAATCTGCGATATTGCGGCAGCACTGATGAAAAGCAGACAAAAAGTGCAAAATCATGGTAAGACAACAATGCTGCAATAATGTATGCAGTAATGCAGATATGTACAAAATCATGGCAAACGTGTCAATGCAACAATAACAAATTGACAAATGCAGACCAAATGATTCAGAGGGTATGTGCAAGAACAGCAAAATGTCATAGTCAATTGTTTAAAACGTTAAAGGTCTTAAAGAGAGAGTGTCAGTGATGCTATCAATATATTGTATATAAATCAGAAATGCAAACACAAACATTCACATCAGGAAATGCAAAATTGTGGGAGTTTTTTCTTATTTTCAAAGGTTACGTCTACTTGAACAGGGACTCTGGTGTAAATTTGCGTTTATAATTAGCTCAGCAATCATATAAATAGCATCTACTCAGAGCAGTAACTCAATCTTTCTGAGCCACGCTAGCATGGGAATATGGACCTTACTTTTCTTGTTTTTGTCTGACCCTCCACAAGGGAATGGCTCTCATGTTTGTTATTGCTAACTCTATTCTGTACGGTTGTCTGCAGTTGTTTTCACCCCTGTTGGAGTCATGTTGCTCCTCACTGCCTCAAACAAATGGTTAGATGTCAACACCAGTGTCAGTTTGCTTTGGCATTATTTGTTTGTATCTGTTTCAACCTTCTACTCAGCTTCCTGAACTTCCATTTGTTTGCTGTGTAACAACCAGAATTTTATCTCCTACAAAATTATGCAAATTATGCAACCTGCTATCTGAGAAGGATTAGATGGTACACGTTTTCTGTGCCAGTAGGTCATAAATTTCCCACGTTTATACTGTAACTCAAATTAGATTTCAAACAATTACGTTAATACTGTGTATGTACACGCCTTAGCCAATTAAGTTGGTGTGCAGTAAATATAAGAGATCCATTACTACACCTTTTATAGCTGACTCTCTTTGTGCTCTTGTTGATTGTGGAGGGAAATCTGGAGATGTGGGTATATATACTTGATGAGTATTTAAATTCAAACAATAGAGAAATATTCATGCATGTATGATGTTTTCTGGAGTGTGTAGAGTTTCAGTTTTTTGGGGGGAACATGCTGGCTTTCAAGCTGAAGACCTAATGGGACACCTGGATGAGTTTAACATTGGCACTCATATAATAGGTTTGTATGCAAAAATGACATCAGTACTAAAATGGCACGTGCTTTTAATCGGGGGCGCTTCTGGCTCATATATGTTGCTCCGTGGGAGCAACTGGTCACTTCCACATTTCCTCATTCTCATATAAATCATCCACGGAGAGGTTAATCCTTTTCATTTGTTGAAGTAATCGGAGGTAGGGATGTCCATTTGAATTTTGGTGCCAATTTATCACTGTTTTTGGACATTATAATCAATGAAAGTACAATGATTTCCAATGGAGTTTGTAATAAGTCCCTTTCCTGACTCTGCAGTACCATGGGGAAAGCGGAGTGGGGCTCGGCCATATTCCTCATTAAAAGTAGGCGTTTTTCAAGTTGTCACTTATTTCCTAATTTCTCCTAAAATGAATAGATAAAAAATAAAATTATAACTAATTTCAGTTTCCTGATCAAAATATATATAAACTAAGTTTGTTAGAGAAAATGGGCCATCTTGGCTTGGGGTGAGAATTTGTCTGTCTGTCTGTCATGTCTCTGCTTGTGTGAAGTACATTAGGTTGCCTTGTGTCTGAAATGTGCTCTGTAATAGGGCTGGGCGATAAACCGAAAATTTACCGTTACCGAAATGTATTACTATGACCGAAATCATTTTGCCCACGTCGGTAAATTCGGTGTTTAAAAAAAAGAAACGCCTTTTCTGTCTGCGGCAATGTTCATGCCCCTTTAAGACCGCTGCAGCGCCTCTAGTCACGTGACTCCACCCGCCTGATCGAGAAAGAAAACAGACGTCGCTGTCGTAGCTGGCGATTCAAATCCAGAAGCTTTCTCACCACCCACAACACAACCATGCTGTGCTGAAAGTTCAAAGTGAGAAGCAAGGTTCGACAAGTGACAACAGCCCATTAACGGAGGCGACACCAAACGAGAGATCATCTCGGAGGTGGACGCGATAGCCTAGCACATGGCTAAAGATAAAGCTCCTCTCGTTCCAGTGGCGCACACAGGATTTAAACGCTTCATGAAAGCCGTACTCCACAAAATGGACTACATCGGGCCGGGAGCTTTGACATGTCAAGCATTTTGCATCCACATCCGACTTGTGGTCGGGTCGCAACATGGATCCCTGTTTGAGCCTGACTGTGCATTACATAGATGACGAGTGGCGGCTGCGCACCAAAGTACTCGAGACGGCACATTTTCCCCGATGATGCACACATGTTTATTTGGCTTGCATTGACATTTTCTTTCATTTTATTTAGCATTTTTTTGTTTGGCATTATTTACATCATGACAGCATCTTGGTGCAATCTATTTGCAGAAAAAGATTTTGCAAGAGGTACCCTTTTTCTTTGTGACATTGTTCAAGTCATGCAAAGCAAGCTATTTGGAATGTTTATACAAATGATTTTTGTACTTTTATTTTTCATTGAAAGTAATGTGTACCAGTTGGTCAATAAAAAAAACAGTCAATATGCATTTCCTGCATTTATTTTGATTTTAGTCCACGGGGGGAATTTATCGTTATCGAGGTAAAATTGCTCAATTTCTCGCGATATGGATTTGAGGTCATATCGCCCAGCCCTACTCTGTAAATACAGTGGCTTTGTATTGCTAATAAGTAGGGCCAATAATGGCGCTGATAGACATGTATGTTATCAAGTATGACATTAATATTATACTTTCATTGAAATCTTATTACATAATAATTACACGTTTAGTTCATTCAGTATGTGTCGTTCACGTCAACTATTCCAACTCCACGCTGCTTCTATATATTGCTCAGCCATGGCCCTTGGAGTCTGAGCCTGCTGCTATAGCAACCACTCACAAGGGCAAGTTAGGGGAGAGGAAGTGCGTGGTAGAGGTTGCTGACGTAGCATGAGTGGGTGGCAGTATGATTGCAATGCTGCCTCTCATTGGCTGTGAGAATTGGCCCACCCCACCCACTCCACTGTGTCATCGTTTCTGCTGCAAAACCCGTGACTGCTGCTGCTTGCTCTGTCACACTGTGCATCTTTGGATTTATTGAGTCACTGTAAAAGATGCACTGGTCCACGTGCAGAGCAAGTGCTGGGACGGAGCAGGGAATGCTGCAAAAGAGAAGGCAATAATAGAGAAGGCAATAATACTGTGTCAACTAATTACAAGACAAGATGCTGATATTAGATAGACTCTTGGCTGTATCGACAGGAAGCCATTGATGGATGGGGACAAGAAAAGATACTGACACATCACAGTGACTGGAAATATGAATAATGATCCAAAAGATGGAATCAAGAAAGCTAGCAAGGCATAGACTGATTAAAGGATGTTACCACTTATTTCTGAAACAATGGAGTATTAATGTGAGCCTTCAAGACAACTGGTGCCACACTTAACCGATCTGGGAACTGTTTGGCAGCATGGCACCAGAAACAATATGGAGCACGCTACCCTCACAGCAAGCTGCTACTGAGTGTGGGAGAGAAAGGACCTGCGTAAAATTGGAGCCATTCTTTTGTGGGGCAATACTCTGTGCCAATTAGTTACCACACACTATTCTGGGATAGAACAGAACTGGACCTTTTATTGATGGACGGATACAATTAGAGTATATAGGACCCAGTGACAGCTGGTCATCTCGGAGTATGCTGGGGCTTTGGACTGACCAAAGCTATTGGAGACAGCACAATACAACTGTGCCTCATAGCAGTGAGGATGAAGAAACGCAGCCAGAGGTTTGTGAAGGCAGACTACTATGATTTGGACTGGTACTATGAAGAGTGTACTGATGGTAAGACAGTCTCATGTATTTTATGTGGCATCTTGTCAGAACTGTAAACAGGACAGATTTTTGGGGGTAAATTCACAGGTGGCAAGGCGACAAATGATCTAATACTGGTGTCAGATAATGCACAAGAGTTCCATAGTAAACTAAAGAATAGTTGACAGCTGCCTTTGGGTTATTTTGCAATCTCATACTTAGAGAGGATTAATTCAGTAGGGATGACCTGAGTGTAACCCCTTCTGCATGTGTGTTATAATGCTGTTTGATCACTCCATATCCTCTGGTTTTATATATGCATTTTAGAGATAAGAGGTCATAGAGCATGGATTAATGTTTATCTGTTAAACTACAGTACTTGTTTTCTATGGAAAAAGTATTTAAAAGATGATTGCGAAAACTGGATTATTTACTGGATAATGTGACTGGCAACTGTTGTTTTTTTTAATAGAGGCAGCTACGTCACTGTGTGCTATTGTGGGCAACTCTTGACACTCTGGGTGTACTGTACTGTTTGGCATCCAAACATGTACCACATGTAAACATGTACCAAGTGCCAACGCCTGCATTGAGACATTCTACAGTTATAATTAAGTGTAGTCGAGTACTTGAAAAACTATACTTAATCTAGTTCTAATCATTTGACAAATTGACACACAGAAACAACCACGTGCTTGATTGATTGTACCTGGTCATCTGACCCGTATGACCGACTTAATGTTGTGGGTTGGTTATAGTAATGGTTGAACAATTATCTCTGGTCCTCCTGTCTTCATAGTCCTACTCTTGTGTTTCACATCTCTTCTTACTAGGTATATTGTTTCATTTGCTTCCGTTATGTAATCAATTTCATTTAATGTAATTCGGATTTTTTTTTAAACTTTTTTTTTATTAACAGGAATATATTTTTATTAATTTCTTGATCCATGCAATGATTTAGATTTTTTTTATTTGAAAATCTCAGTTATGGACAATCAAATCATTGCATATATGTCTGTGTAGAAATATGTTGCATAACAACTGGATGTATTGAAATCCCCCAACACACACACACACACCACACAGCCCCGCCCCCGTCTCACAATGTGAGCTGCTTAATATTATTCAGTTGATGTGGTTATTTCATGGCAATGTTACTTGAACAGACAATTTCACATTCTGAAAATGTTAATGAACACCAAAATATTTTACAGTTTTTTTTGTTTGTTTTGCAAAATACAGTGTCAGGACTAGAAAGCTGCCAGCTTGGTGTTAGTCTGCGAGGGCTGTATAAGCAGGTTGGCTTTTATTTAGCCTGATGATTTGCATACTAAACTGAGCTACACGGCACCACCCGGCCAACGGTTGTATGGTTCCTGATTCTCAACTCAAATGAATGACATATTGACGGCGTTCAACCGGATTTGAAAGATTGGGTTTTGACTGGAAAAGAGTGGGGTCATGCAGATTGCTGTGTAGGTAAAAAAAAGTGGCCCAATTTTTATATCCAAACACCGAAAACATTTTTTCTTTATGTCTTCACTCTGCATAGTAACAGCTTATATGTATTGTCTTTTATGTCGGGCTGCTTCTTTAATAAAAAGTCTCAGCATTTGATACTAGTACAGTTACAATCCTGACATCTTTTTAGTGTTGTTGTTTTTTTTTTCCTGCTAATATCTGTTTACAAAATTCCTTTACAAAACAAACAAAATCTGCATCAAAACAAATTATGTTGCATTGACGTGTTAATGTTTTGAGGGTGTGTTTAATTCTTCTCTTGCACATTGGCATTTTTGGGGTACACAGTGAACATATTCATCATGAAGTCATCTCTTTACTGAAACTTAGGGCAGTGACTGACAAACCAAAAATACTGGAATGAACTAGTGACAAGAACACACTCATTATTTTAGTAATTTTATTTTTTATGCATACCCACGCTACATCTACCACTTTTTAAAGAATAACTTGGAAATTAAATTTGAAATTACTGAAAGTAATAATAAATAAATAGCTACAACATTTACTGAATTAACCAATGAAATTAGAATTTTGGTTTAACATAATCCATCCATCCATCCATCATCTGTACCGCTTCTCCTCACTAGGGTCGCGGGGGGTGCTGGAGCCTATCCCAGCTATCTTCGGGCAGTAGGCGGGGGACACCCTGAACTGGTTGCCAGCCAATTGCAGGGCACACAAAGACGAACAACCATCCGCACTCACACTCATACCTAGGGGCAATTTAGAGTGTTCAATCGGCCTACAATGCATGTTTTTGGAATGTGGAAGGAAACCGGAGTACCCGGAGGAAACCCACACAAGCACGGGGAGAACATGCAAACTCCACACAGGATGGCCGGAGTCGGGATCGAACCCACGCCCGATGCTGTCTCTCACTGTGAGGCCATCGTGCTAACCAGTCTTCCACCGTGCCGGTTCAACATAATCACAATAAAAAAGCCAAGAGAACTGAATGAAACATCACGGCACAAAAACGATACCCATTGAAAAGATGACCATAGGGGCATTTTAAATGAATGTGTATCCTCTAATTAGAATCACAAGCGTCCTCAAACTTGTAATCCATCAGTCTGCCTATAAACATATCAAAATGATAAGTTGCTATTTTTTTTCTAGCATGGATACCAGCAATTTTGGGGAAGACGCAAATTATACAAGCTGCCAGAGGGCGATTTTGCATATGTAGTATATTTGAGTGTGTATCACAGTTGCATAATTAACATCCTAAAATTCCTCAAATTATCTTTAATTATGTTATTAATAATCAATGATAATCATTATCTGAATAAATGATCATGTTAAGGATTTCTCACAATGACCAACAATGATTTAATAAGGTAAGAAACACCTAAATATTAATCAATATAAATTAATTTGTTTTATGGCAGATTTTAGAAGCGTTTGAAATGCTCATTCCATCGTTTTGAAAAAAATTCGACCAAATATCACAGTGACTAATTGTGACTACTCACTGACTCACTGAAGCACCTGTGATGCTAATTCCTGGACAGTCTGAGTTTACCATGTCTCCATGTTCAAATTATTCTAAAACGTATCAAGGGGAATCATCAATTTGGTCCAGGCTTGTTTCATGAGTTTGTTTTTTAAAATGATTCTGTTGAGGGTAAATTCAAAAGCAATGTCTGATTTTCACTGGTAAATTTTCATTCTCATTTTTAAATTTAATTTATTAAAATGTATGTAAGTTATTTCTGTGACCACCTTTCATTATTCGAGTAGTACCAACAATTTTGTCTGTGTGAATAACCAAATTAAAACGAAAAGTGTTTTGATGAAGTAGGTTATGCAAATGAAATAGTAGTCTCTATGAACATTAGAAAAGATAAAGGCTTTTGGATTAAAAATAAAAGTAAACGTAAACCGACAACTGGCAAGGTGAATCACTGTGCAAATTGTGCAGCACTTTTTTGTGGCCTGCACCATAATGTCGATACTGCCATTGAGTTGAGTTACTCAAGCGAGGGGCAGCTCATTAAGTTGGCGTCAGTTTTGTAGTGCAGTTTCAGTAATGACCAGGCACTAATGAGCAGAAAGTTGAGCTCCTTGGATGTGACCCACATTCATTTATAGGGTACAGTTTGTGCTTTGAAATGCGACAAAACCTCAACCAAACTGTGGCCACACCCTGGAAACAGGTGCATGACTGTTATTGTTTGTTGGCACTATTGTCACCAGAGAGACTGAACAGGACTGTACCAAGTTACTTTCACTTCAGGGTGGTTAAAGATCAGCCTTTCTTATATTTCTCACACCTCAGAAACTTTGTATTCTGATGTTATCCTTTTATCTCGAGGGGGGTTATCATCATTTTATCCTCAATTGTTTTTTTTTTTTCTTTTCTCTCTGTTGAACACCGATGTGCATAAAGATAGCTTAGTGAATTATTTATTTTAACCTTTAACATCTGACGGTGGACTGAAAAAATACTGCTTATGTGTGCCAGTTTACCCGCATCAGATAATAGCATGGCCGTTGATTGACCAATCGCAGACAAGGGGAGGAGTCGCATTGTCTGATCGTCGCACAAACACACTCACACACACCCACACGCACACACTATAGAGCACAAATGACATCAGACAGGCTTAAAAGCTCACGTAACTGCTGTTTTTTTTTTTTTTTTATGTACTTGGCGGACCAACTTTTCCAACCATTCTCCATGGCGAGTCATAATGACCACATTTTGGGAAATTAGGATTTTTAATTAATTGATTTTTTTATACTAACCCTGGGGTTGTTATAGACTGGGCACATTTTGTGTATCAAGAAGTAGAATGGCTGCAACACAGGAAGGTGCCATGGAATTGCACCTGCAGCCATTGTGGTTTAGCAGTTAGCTTCTTCATTTAAATGGAGTATGGCACATGCTGCATTTAATGGTTCCAATGATGGAGCAGAGTGGTGGCAAGAGAACAATACAGAATGTGTTCATCTGCCTGGCCAACAAAGCCATGGACAAGAGGAGGAAAGGGACTCTGTTCATCTTGCAAATCAGAGGGAGCGAGAACAGGTGGAAGAGGATGAGCTGGATGAAGAGCAACGAGTTCTTTCTGAAGGTAGTCTTTTGTTGTTTGTGCTCAAAATGACTGTACTCCCAGTTCCTCATGGTTCCTGCTGCTTTTTAGATCGTTTAGTCCGTCTGACCTGGGATGTTTGTATCTAAGAAGGGATGCTGATTTTACTGTGATTTTGCAGAGACTTTTTAATGTCTGTGTCTTTTGTGACCGCAATGTGCAAAGTGTATGTATCCGCTATACGTCTATTTTGGTTCTAGTTTGGTTCAAACATGTTTGTGGAATATCAACCCGTTCGCCAGAATGCCATAATTTGTGTCACTTCAAAAATTTTGAAGTGACACAAAAAGTGGTTTGAAACAAGATTTGTTTTCTGACTTGTTATTTTAAAGAGAAGGTCAACCCCCCAAAATATCCTAACAATGTTCTATGCCGCCCCCGCTTGCAGGACATTCTGATTACTATTGTGTTTGTGGAATATGAGTTAAGCAGCAAAATCTCAGGAGGCAGCCATTTTGTCACTTGCTGACAACTAGAAATGACATCATAGTTGCTCATGGCTCAGATAATGACCAATCATGGCTCAGCTTCAGAAAACAGTTGAGCAAGTAACCAAATGGTCCTCTGAGATGTACAAAAAAATGGATGGATTTTACTGCGTAATTTAAATTAAACACAATATTACACTAGTGAAGGCACATAAAACATATTATTGAATATAATATTTTTGGGTTGACTTCCCCTTCAAGTACAGTACAGTGCTAAGAACGTCATGAGCAGTAAATCCAACTTCAGCTCACAAAATGATGAATAAGCATATTAACTCAATCACTACAAGCCCAGGTGAAAAGAATGCACTTTCTGAGTTTTATATCCATCAATGGCAGTGAATGAGTTAATGGTATTTCTTCGTATTGTTCAGTATAACCTTAAAGCAGTAATGGGAAATTTTGTTAAAAAAGCAGTATCTGTATTTTGTAGGCATACGTTAAATCATCGTTCGCGGTTAACCGCTTCCCGATTGCCCCGGGGCAAGTGAAATTTGGCCACGGGCAAGGTAAAATTATGGGCAACTTACCCGACCAGGCAAGCATTTTTAAAGCAGCCAAATATCTTTAATTTCGACGAAAACCTATGATATTTCGGCCGAAAATTGACAGCCGGAGGTTTTCTTACCTTCTGCGCATCTTACGTTGGAAATGCGCATGTTTGGAATTGTTATTTCCGTTTCCGTTTATTACCGAATATGGAGAAACGTGCGACTATTACAAAGTTTTTTTCGAGAATTCCAAGGCCAAGCCCTCCAAAACAAACGGATAAAGAGCCTCAGCCATCAACATCGGGAGTTAAACGAAGGACGAAGGGAAAATCCAAAATCCCAGCACTATTTAAGCAACGTTGTGACGCTACTAGTACAGTTACGAGTACATCTTCCGGTGACGATACAGAGGCCACCTCAACGTCTTCCAAACTCAACAGTGCTGCATCTTCTGTCATTCGACTGGATGCTGCAGTAATCTCCAGTGATTCCGATAGGCCTACATCTCCCAAGAAAAAGCAGCATGTGGACTCTCCGGTACGAAAAACGAACAAATTAGGACTAGTAAAGACTACTCAAAAAAGCAAAGCTGTGAATGTGATCTTGAAAAAAAAGAAAACATCTTCTGAAATCAATAAACAATATGATGAACACCTAATTAATGTGTTAATACATGATACATTTTTATATAAGCAACCCTTATGATTGTAACGTATTTTTAATTCTTTCTAGGCAGGAACTGTCCGAACAAAAAATTCATGCAATTTGTAATTAGACACTTTGTCATACAAAAAGTCACTCGGGGCAAGGTAATTTAATCTTCGGGCAAGAGAAAAAAAATTGTTACTTGCCCAAGTTGGGCAAGTAATTTGGCCACTCGGGCAAGGCACATTTTAGTGGCACTTGCCCTATGGGCAAGCAGTTTTTAAAGTTCACTTCGAACCCTGCTTAAATGGTCTTTAATTTGTATTAAGGTACTCAATATGCTTTGCACTGACCTCCTGAAGATGTATCAGGAGCAACTGGGGTTCAATATCTTGCTCAAGGACACTTGACATGGTGACAAGGACAGGGTGTCAAACCCACAACTGCTTTGTTGGGAGATGACCACTCTTTCCCTGAGCCATACTGCATACTATAATGAATGTATGTTACCATTCACGGCCAATCTGTAAATTGATATGTATGACTATATATTGCATTTTTTTTTTTTTATGATTTGCTTTGTGGGTCTGTGCACCATTGTGTTGGTTGTCTTTGTGTTTGGTCACTTTCAGTTTACCCACGGTACACTACTGTCTGTTGCCTAGTAGTCGTATTTCTAAATTGAGTCAGCCCGACACCTTTCCTTCTATCAGGCCTGTTCCTGTAAAGCAGTAAGTCGAGCTGAATAGTTTACTTTAGGTCTGAATTATGTAGTAACACAAAAAGTTTTCATTGCATTTTTGATAGACTCAACTATGTTAAACATTATCCCATGTCTTCTTCATGTTGTGACTGACCTGGGAGAAATGGCCAACTTACTGAAGTCTGCAATATATGTTGTGTGTAAAACACCAAGAAAACACCCATCACTGTACATATTGCATTACATTCAGCTACATAATTGAGGTCACAGGTGTCCTCAAGTAAAGTGTAACACCAGTTTACTTCTTGTCTTAAAATAGGGTAAACCAGTGATGGCGGAAAATGCTTTCCATATTGCTCAATAGTTATATTGTTATTCCTCTTGTAGTAAACAACTAAAGCGTTTCTGTTTATGGCCTAAACATTGAACCTTAATGTCATATTACACATTATTTTTTACATTACTGTTAAGGATCCTGAATATTGAAAGCAGGTGTGGAGGAGGAAAATATCTACAACATACAGACAGTGTGTCAGGTGTGCCGGTCGGCGAGGAGGGGCAGGACCCAAAATGCGAGGAAGCAGGGAAAAGGGGTAACTTAAAGGGAATTTATTAACTCAATCAAACAAAGACAAACAACGTGGCAGGGTGCAAAAAATAACAAAGGCAAACTAAAACGTGACTAAACTGGATCAAGGACGAGGAACAAAGATAGTGACAAATACTGAGGGACATGAACGTGAACGAGCGCAAGAACGAGATCGGGGAGCGGCTGTGACAGTCCTTAATGGAGCAATGTACCGACACTGAGTTGTCGGCACGGGTGTTTAAATAGTCCAGTCATTAGGGGAGCAGATGGGAATCAGGTGTGTGACGGTTAACGGGGAACAGGTGCGTGGCTGGTGGGGACGAGTGCTGAGGGGAACGCCCCACTCAGCTGACCCAACAAACAAAACAAGGACATGGCATGGAAGGTGACAAAATAACAAAAACCTGACATAACCGACACGGGTCATGACACAGTGGCCCTCGAGGACTGGAGTTTAGCACCTGTGTTGTCAGCTTGAGAGTGAGAGTCAGAGTGTGAGAGAGATGCGGCATCACTATGGCCATACAGTAGTTGTATTTTGTTAGTCAGAAAGCTCATGTTTTACGTCAACCGTTATCCTTGGAAGACGTTACAATGTAATGTTTTTAAAATATTGTTTAGTATAGCCAGGCCACAAACCTTGATGTAAACTAGACAAAGTTACCCCTGCCAGAGCACGTCATTAAACATTGAATAGCTAACTACATTTCACATAAGTCGTCACACTCGGCAGACCATTTCAACATATTAAACAGAGCAAACACAAATAAATTATTGCTGACTGGACTGTCTGTGGTCACCCTCAAGTAGGGTGGCAAGGTATTTTGGTGAGGGTGGCTGCTGCCTTGTGTTTTTTTTTTCCCCATTTGATCTCTTCAGTGTTGGAAATGTAAATATTTAGTTTGCATTGTCCACCTCTGTTTTGCATTTTGGAAGGTCACCAACTTTACATCCATCCATTTTCTTCTGCTTATCTAGTATACAATATACAGTATACTGCATTGGAAGTCCCTCTTAAGTAAATGAAATATGTGCATGCCTCTTTGTGCTGTGTGGTATTATTAAAATACATTTATACTGTGAAAAGTTATATGAAAAGTTTTATTCTTCCGTATGTTGCTGGACATAAGATGAGGTAGCGGTTAGTCATAATTGCAGTGATTTTATAGTTGAAATTTTTTATTAATGTGTTATTTGCAGTGATATCTTTAGAGGTTGGGAGTGGTTTGCATTTAAATTGCAAGTAAACCTTGTCTTGTTTGTGCAGTGCTGTGTGCTGATAGAGTTGGACAGATGACAAAGACCTACAGTGACATTGACGCCGTCACTCGACTGCTGGAAGAGGTAAAATAATCTCATTCGCTTGATATTCAACTCAAATTGATCCAGCAACTCTGTGATCAACAGGTTGAAAAGTATGAGCACTCAGACGGCTTGATGTGCATTTATATTTAAAAAAAAGAAAAAGTCTTTCAATGCTCAGATGTCAGCAAAAAGTTTACTTTGACTGAAGGGTTGGTACAAGAGGTTATTGCTTTGTCTCATAGTTTTATAATCCATTTTGCAGTCATATTAATGATTAAGCCACGGTGTGTTGCATAACTACATAATCAGAGTGTCAATAGTGTTGACATTATCAGCTGTTCTTGTCATTTATTATTTTTTATTTATAAATTTATTTAAATCAATCATCGTAAGGCGGAATGGTCTCCGACTGGTTAGCGCGTGCGCCTCGCAGTGCAGAGGTCCAGGGTTTAAATCTGGGTGTTACGGCTTTCCTGCATGGAGTTTTGCATGTTCAGCCCATGGCTGCGTAGGTTTTCTCGGGGTTGTCCGTTTTCCCCACACATTCCAAAAACATGCATGGTAGGTGAATTGAACACTCTAAATTGTCCATAGATGAGATTGTATCAATGGTTGTTCGTCTGTGTGCCCTACAATTGGCTGGCAAACAGTTCAGTGTGTACCCTACATCCCAGCCAAAAACAGCTGGGTTAGCCTCCAACATGCCCGCGAACCTTGTTAGAATAAATGAATGAAAACAATATCCTTTTGACCAAGCATGATTTCTTTGGTGGCTTAAACTCTATAACTCTTTGTTGTCTTTTATGAATTTTGTGCAGAAAGAGCGTGACTTGGAATTGGCAGCTCGGATTGGTCAGTCACTACTCAAGAAAAACAAGGCCCTGAGTGAGAGAAATGAACTGCTGGAAGAGCAAGTTGAGCACATACGAGAGGAGGTGGGAGTGTGTTACATTGCGTTAAGCCTCTTTTTTGTTATCAGCATACTTGTCATTCTTAAATTCAATTCCATACAATGCCCTCAAACTATGAAGATTGTTTTTAGATTGAAGGATATTCTTCAGCAGCAGATACCAATGGTGGGATGTTACAACAGTCAAGCATTGTTTCAATGTTTTTTTTTCTGACTTTTACACTACTAGGTATCCCAGTTACGCCATGACGTGTCCATGAAAGATGAGCTGTTGCAGTTCTATACCAACGCGGCTGAGGAAAGCGAGGGGGAGTCAATAATTTCCACACCGTGAGGCTCATTTCATTTTAGTGCCTTTTCTCTGCTCATCTTCCATACAACCAAATTTATGCCAGGTGTTTTCCGTTTGGAAATATCCAGGTCAAACCTCCTTCCAAAATTTTATTATAATAAATATGATAAAGTATACTGTCTAAATTGTATTTTAAATGTACAAAAATTTTCAGTGGTGGAATTATTGATATGTCTCATTTTGTTTCACATTAAATGATCTATTTGTACCTAACTGGTCTCTTACTCTATGATAGTTCCACTTTTACTAATTACGTGCATGCATGTGTTTAAATAGCGTGCGACCCAGTGAGAACAACGTGTCAACACCAACTTGTTTCCCCCTGGACACCTTGCAGAAGAAACTGAAAGATCTAGAAGAAGAAAATAAATCTCTGCGCTCTGAGGTTCATACACACACTTGCGCACACACACACACTCGATAGAGCTGATATGTAATCCTATCAATAGTTGTGTCACCTTTTACACTCGAAGTAGGTCATGCACAGTATTGTTTGTGTGCCTTGAATGAATGTATGTGGACCACTAATCTATAAAGATACAGAAAGTCAGGCAGAAGCCTTAGGTTTGCTCCTTGTATTTGCTCTTTGCATGTTTTCCTTAAGACAGCTGCCCTCTAGTAATAAGTATTAAGTTATTTGTTTGAATGTCTATTCTAGGCCAGTCACTTGGAGACAGAAACCCTCTGCTATGAAGAAAAAGAGCAACAGTTGGTCAGTGACTGTGTCAAAGAACTTCGTGAGTATTTAAGCACTTTGAGTGCGTATCATGTTGTGTGCTGTTTTGTGAAAGTAGTGCTAAGTTAGCACTGCTAACCACTTTGCTAGTTTGACTGCAGCGAATTCCTTTTGATGAACACCTTCCGATGTTCCCAGGTGTTGCCAATCTGCAAATATCCTCTCTGGCGGAAGAGCTGGCGAGGAAGTCTGAGGATGCTTCCAGACAGCAGGAGGAGATTACTCATCTTCTCTCCCAAATAGTAGACCTCCAGAAAAAGGCCAAGATGGTGTCATTTTTTTTTTGTTTATTTTCAATGTATGATATTAGTATTGATATCAACTATACATTTTATTGAGCAGGGTTTTTTTTTGTCGGTTTTTGCAGTACGCTGTAGAGAATGAGGAACTCACACAACACCTCGGAGCTGCCAAAGATGCTCAGCGACAACTCACTGCTGAGGTAAGTCGGATTTTCATAAATATGAATGTTAAGATGAAAATGTGGTTTGAGTAAGTAAATCATCAATAATATAAGATCATCTCAATTAGATAATCAAGATACCTAAAAAGTTAAGGGAAAGTAATTCTCACTATGACAGAGTTAAGTTGTTCAAAGCTTTGTGACAAATGGCTGCCATCTTGGTAGTATTTTTTATATAACTCCATAACAAATACATTTAGGAAAAACTAATACTGCATTTGTGGAATATGAATTTAGCAGCAAAATCCCTAGTTGTTTTTTTTTTATCCATCAGAGGGGGCGGCCTCTTTTTGGCACTTGCTGTTGACTGAAAATGACATCACAGTTGCCCAGGGCTCAAGTAAGGACCAATCAAGGAACATTCATTCAAAACATTCGCAGGATGAGCTGTGATTGGTCATTACTTGAGCTCCAAGCATCTGTGAAGTTATTTTTGTAAACGAAAATTAACAAAATAATGAAAGGTAAAATTAAAAACACATTTTCATTTACAAAGTGAAATAAAAATTAAATAGTTTTTTTAAAAAAACGATAACTCAAATGACATTGTCTGTTCCCAGAACTAACTAAAATCGCTGATCGATACAATAATCATTGCGAAAATATCAATTTTCATTTTTGTAAACTTTTTTGCAGTGATTTAAAATTAAAGCTGTCAAAGTTAAAGCATTAATTTTGGAGATTAATTGGAATTTTAAAAAGGAATGAAAAACAATTAACGCTCCTGAGATGGATAAAAACAGGTGGATTTTGCTGTTTAATTCATATTCCACAAACGCAATATTAATCAGAAGACTAGACTAGTTGGGCCACATAGAACATATTCTTGGAAAGAAAATGGTTCACTTGACTAAGCCTTTAAGGGGAGTGTTTAGGCAAGTGATGCCATTTTAGATGCAATAAATTGGATGCGTCAGTTTGGATAACCCCTTACAATTTTGACCTGTACTAGTTTATTAGTGGAATTTATTAAATGGGCCTGAATAGCAGACCAAACGAAAGAGACCAGGAGTTATCTTAACATAATCAAGTTATGCTGTTTTGCCCATATTTGTTTTTTTCAGTTTATTTTTAATTTTTTTATTTTTTTAATAGGCGATGTCACATCACCCAAAAACTCTGAATTTCTCCACAACCAATTTTCAAAATTCTTGGTGTATTTTAATCAGATTGAAGTAGCCATTTCAACCACATTCATTATTTTGACAGCCAGTCGTTTTGAGGAAATCTTACCACATTGCTAGTTTAACACTATAAACTTCAATCTCAGCAATAAACATGTTAGATGAATAACACTTTATAATCTGCATAGACTTTTGATACAAATATTACACGATTGTGCCGGTGTGCCCATTGAAATGTCTGCTGAGTACGCCTTTAGTTGCCCCCTACTTGCCTTTAGAATACAGTGCAGGAAATAAACACATTTCTTATCAGAAGTTCCTTTGTCTTAGATGTGTTTTTGGCTTCCGTGGCTTTACATTTCACTTGACTTTTCTGTGCTTTTCTACTAGTTGCGTGAGTTGCAGGACAAGTATGCAGAGTGCATGGAGATGCTACACGAGGCTCAAGAGGAGCTGAAAAACCTAAGAAATAAAGCCGTCTCATCAAACACACAGAGGCGTTTCCATTCTCTGGGCTTGTTCCCAATGGTGAGAAGTCAATTAGAATAGTGTGAAGAAAATGCCGTTAATGGGTCTGCATAACTTACTTAACGTTAATGCGAGCTTTGAAGTCATAGCACAATATGAGCTGCGCATGTCTTGTATTAACACATGAACAATTTGTTTTTTTTCTAGGACTCTCTGGCAGCAGAAATAGAGGGCACCATGAGGAAAGAACTTCAGATGGATGACCCAGATGTTGAGGAGCTAAGGTACAATTAAAAACCTGGCTTGCCTCAAAGGCTGGCCGTAATTTGTAGTTTCATCCTACACCCCCCCCCTTGTGATTTTTGCATTAGACTGCAGCCCAAACGTGTGTTCCAGACTGTGAAAAACCTCAACCTCATGCGTCAGCAGCGTTCGTCGCTTGCCCCCTCCCCCCTCAACATCCCCGGCTCCAATCAGTCATCATGCATCACTTCGGGCCGCTCCAGCAGGGTGGGCACACCTCGCTCCAACTCCATGTATGGCAGCGAAACAGGAAGTGGAATAATGCTGGACAACAGAAGTAGCTGCATACTGGAGACACCAGATAATGGGTACTAAAAATTTCATACATAGAAAATGTGTCAGTTACTCTCATCCAGAAAATGTCGGCCATGTGTCTGTTAATGTTACAATGTTCCTAAAATCGGGTCAAGATAGAATTGTGTAAAAGGAAAAGAAATTGTGAAACTAAAAAAATATTTCATTTCAGTGTACTGAGTTATGAGAAACTCTGGTAAAAAAAATAGTCTGATTAATTATCTATGTGATTATGCACTGCAATTTTTGTAATAAAAATGTCCCTATCTATGTCATTGTGATGACGAGCTTTATTGATGTCTGTCGGTCCAGGTCAGAGGACTCAAACAAGCGACCCCCTGGCACCCCAGGCACCCCAGGAAGTCGGGACCTAGAGACAGCACTGCGGCGTCTGTCTCTACGACGTGACAACTACCTCTCAGAAAAGCGTTTCTTTGAAGAGGAGAGGGAGAGGAAGTTGGCCTACCTGGCCAACGAGGAGGAAAAGGGAGGCAGCGAATGTAGTGGTGGCCCTGGGACACCAACTGAAAGTCTGTTCTCGCTCTGCTCGCATCCGTCATTGGGGAGCATGTGGTCAGGATATTCGTTTACAGCCAGATCCTACCTCCCGGAGAAGCTGCAGATTGTAAAGCCGCTAGAAGGTGATTATTATTCACAAAGCCACGATACCTTTAATCCCCCACACAATGACAATTCGATTTCCTTACGCAATAAAAATTCTCCAAAATCCCCACAGGATCCCATGGAAACAAGTAACAGTGAGACACAGCCACAAAATCAAAGCCAAAATCAGAATTGTTTAGACGGTCAATATCTGATTTTACATACCCATCGGCATTCCCAAATGTTTCTAAGTGTCCCAAGCTTGCAACGGAGCTTGAGTGTGATGGAGCTCAGCCTCCAGCCAGACTTACAGTCTCATCCCCGACCTCCTTCGGCTCCAGTCACAAGTATGCTGGAGGTGTTGGAAGCACACCAAGGCAGTTTGAATCTGCAGCATTCCTTTTACTTTAGGGACACACAACCGCACTGTTGGTTTGAAATGTGAGCATGCAATCTGAATTTTAGCATTCAATGGATTATTTTAAGAACGCTAAAGGCTATTTGTTTTTATTTTCTATATCAAACTACATACAGATAACCAAATATGCTAGGATACCTTATTATCTAGTATATTATATAAATATACTTGAATAGAAAATGGTTTCAAATGGTTGTTTTCACATTCGAAACCACTTTTCATATTGCCGTCGTGTGCATCGTCAGTTATGTGGCGCCATCTAGTGTTTGATTTAATTTATTTCTCAACATGTGCAACCAATACAAGCACCTAGTTTGAACTGCACTGACAAAGAAATACAAAAAATAAGCAGAGCACACTGAGTGGTGCAGATTTATCTAGTACTTTCTTTACAATATAAGGTTAATTGACATTATTTGCACTTGTTTTTCTTTGTATTAACAGTCCAAATAGTTGTGTGTGATTTTAGCCTTAGGTGCGCAAGTGTTTGAAAAATCTTACATTAATATTTGCCTGTTTTTCCACTCTGTCATTTTCACTCCACCTCTGCTCATTTCTTTTCTTTAAGTTTTTTTTTTTACACTCCCTTTTCTGTTTTGTCATTCTACTTTCTTTGTGAACGACTTAAATAAAATTCTCCTCATTTTGTCACCTTCCTTTCCTCCTTTTGTATACTGAAATCTCTTCAAAGTGCATGTGTCCGTGCCACAGGTACAAATGCGTCCATACTGTATATACTCTAAAAATATATTTTACTCTGCCATTCTGCTGGCATGGAGCTTGTCCTTCACGCGATGTATGTATGTGTGCATGTGTATTTAAAAGTACATTGACACATGCAAATATAGCATGACATTTAGTGCAGCCGAAATGTAAACGTCTGCATATATTATATATGCAAAGCTAATGTCCATTCCTATATGCACTTAAATTTGAAGTATAAGCCTGTATTTTTCTAAACCAATACCTGTGATTGTTTGATTGTCATTACTTTGAAGAACACTTTGGTTGATTTGATGTTTCACTGGATGCTGGATTTTTTTTTTCTTTTAATGTTTAATTTTTTTAAATGAGCGCAAGTTCTCAAAACTTATATGCCAAGCACAAAAAGGTGTGATCATGCGAAGTAAGTCATTGCTAAATAATGTTTACAAAGAAATTTAGCAAATGACGGATCTAACATGACGCTGATTGTGTCGTGGTACTCTCGCATGACTTGAGTGAGAGCAGCACTCAGTGACGGTGTCTCTGTGTGCCCTGCAACTGGTTGGGATCCATCCAGTTCAGAGTGTAGTTCCACTTACGCCTAAATTCGGCTGGGATAGGCCAAAGTACAAGATAAGCAATTTTCAAAATGACATGACAAATCTAACTTCTTGTTTTTTTCTAACCACCAGGTTCTGCGACACTTTATGCATGGCAGCAGTTGGCTCAACCTCACATGGGTGCTCTGCTGGACGATCGGCCCGGCGTGGTCACAAAGGGCTTCCGCAAGTTATCGCATGATCAGGACGAGGCGGACAATTGGCAACTGGACCAGCCCGAGGAGGACGATGTCTCAAGTGAATCATGTGCAGGCTTGTCGGGAGAGAGCCTTTTGGACCCTTTATATTCCAGCTCGTCACTTTGCTGTAGTAGAATTAGCAACATTGATGCCAGTAGCCAATCTGAAGCACTGCATTGTGAAAAAGCAGGGACAGTACCGACAATTGAATCAAAAGAAGCTATTCCAAGCCCACCCCCCTCTTCCTCAACACAATCTTCCGCTGAGATGAATGGGCATGCGGACTTGACGGAACTCGACACAATGGAGCGCATGCCTGGTGAGGAGGCCTCTTAGCTGGCGTTGCAGCATCTTCCCCCATCCCCACCCTGGAGCATAAGGTTGTCAGGGCGTGGGGGGGGGGTTGTCTAATGGGTGGGAAGGGAGCATTCAGGAAACAGCGGACACCTCAACATCCCAGTGTGACACCCCATCTTGCATGGTCACTCTCATCTGCACACATCGGCACAAACGTCCATTCCACCTGCATTCCCAGTGTGTGCTGACGTCGAACACCAGCAAAACAGTACTTTGATTTTTTAAATTCTATATTCACTTAAAAAACCTCAGTCTTTTCATATTTCCCTTCCCATTGCAATGCTTTATTTTTATTTCAAGCACACGCCTCTTTCTTTCCTCATTGGGTCTACTGTTAAAATACACAAACGCTGCATAGCAAATGTGCCTTCTGAAAAGATAATTCCCATGATTGACATGGTTAGAGAACATTTTAAGGATTTTTGTTATTGTTGCGGTGCACTTCATCACTGCTTAAAATATTTGAATTGAGATGGATTCAATTGAATATCTCTGCAAATACAATAATGGCCATCTTGTTATCTCATTAGTTTGTGTAGGTATACAGAATGACGTGACCAGTGAATGTAGGTTTCCATCTTTTTCCGTGCTGGAAAACAAATGTTCTCTCATCTGAAACTCCAAGGTATCCTTTGTTCGTACTATTGTCAAAGCAACTCTCTTTTGAACGGCATAGTTGAACGCTCTCAGCACACTGCTGAGGGTCATGTGAGCTCATGTATCAGGTGTTATTTTAGAGCAGCTGTCCATGTCACATGAAGGCATGACACTCTCCACTGGATAATATTGGAGTTGACCTTGTGACTTTGCTCTGTGGATTCCCTCTCAATGCAAGCGCAGTGCTTGTTGTTAATCTAAATGCAGTGGCAACTATGTTTTGTCCTGAACAGAAAATATTCAATAGTCTAAATATTGATTGGTCTCTCTTAACCCATCGCCAAATTAGTGTATGTCTTTTATCTCCATGAAGATTTTCATTTATGCATTGATTAATGGTAGTATCCTGTCGTTAATCTGACCTCATTCTTGTTTAGTACAGGACAAATATGGACGACACAATTCCAAAAGCTAAATAGTGTTAAAAAATCCGACCTTGATAACATAAATGCTGCAGCTTTTGCTTTGGGTTTCTATTGGGAATGTTGGGCCTTCTTCTCAAGTTTGTGTACTATCTTGCTTGTTGATTGCACTACTTATGTCGATCCATTTGGAAGCTAACGCCTTGATCATCTATTTAACCACAACCACTGCTTTCCTCTTTCCTCTCATTTAGTTAACTTCCCAGGGAAGTGTCTGTCCCACACTAGCTCCACCTACACGTTCACCACCTGCAGGATTCTCCACCCCTCTGATCAGCTCACCTCAAGGTAAACAAAAGTAACACGCTTACTCCAACGTGTGTTATGATTCATCTAATACTGGCGCCTCTCTGCCTAATTTCCAAAGGCGTACCACCTAGCTTACCTTGTCTCTGTGATTTTATTGGCCTTGGCAGATCATGTGTTGAGGAAGAGGAAGTGGAGTTATATCATATGGTTGTCATGGCTGGCGTAGAGCAGACCCAATGAGTGTGCCCACTGGGTTGCATGTGGGTGAGGGAAGGCATGGGAGTGTGTTGCTATTTCATTGTATGTTTTTGAGGCAAATCGAGATGGAAGGCTGACCAAAAACTCCAAAGGTCTTGAAATCACCAAAAAAACTTCAACTGTCTTACAACAGCACATCTAAATTTGCCTCAAGAGCTGTCAGCAGCAGTTACAGTTGATAACTAACAAAGCTTTTGCGTTTCAAGGTTGTGAGCCCAGTCGCTGATCACATTTAAGTGTGCTGTAATTTCTACTAGAAAGTTTTTTTTTTCATTCTTGATGCATAAATAGACCGTTTGTTCGTCCACCTTGGGCATGCTATGGTGATGTTCTATGTTTGTCCCCGAACATTTCCAGTGTTCTGTTTCGAAATAGAGGTATTGTTTTGAATAAAGAGAAGCTCCTTGCAATAGTGATCTTCTGACACTTGTTTCAAGTCAACCACATAACAGTAATGTATTGAAAGATCGAAGGTTGAAGTGTTTGCATGTGATTAATACCCTGATTACTAATTCCACGTTGAGATATATTTCCTAGATTTCAACTCCAAATATTGCTTTAATGACTGTTTGTTTCTGTCCCTGTACCCATACTTCTATACACCCATACACCTGTCCCCCTTCTACCATCATTTTTCACCCATCTATTTACAGCTCAGCTCTGTCTTCTTGTCAGAGCAGTACATCTACTCCGGTTGTCTTCTCTGCTCCGCGTACACCCTCCTATACGCCTTGCTGCACGCCGCGCCGCCTGTCCTTGTCCCTCTCCCTGGCTGAATCCTCCACCAACCTTCGAGATGCCACCAAGACCACTAGCACCTCGCTAGGGCTCGGACGCCTCCTGCTGGAGCACGGGATCTCCGCATCGACGTACGACCCGAGCAACTGGGACCGAGGGTCTGCAAGAGGAGAGCCGCCCACGTCTAGCGTCACTGCGGAGGGAAATGACGACAGACTGATGAAGAAACGCCCCAACAGCCTCCAACTCCTCCAGCCTTCCACTCCACCAAATTCCCCTCGTTCTTGTGGCAAATCTGCTACTGCCTGCCCAGATTTTCAGTTCAGCCCATCCGACGATGACCCGCCATATTTTGACACTTTCCTGGCCTCTAAACCGGCACGCATCATTCTGAGGGAAGTGCTGGGTGAGGCAGAGAGGGAGCGTGATCAGATGGATGATGAAGGACAAGCAGAGATGTTGAACCTGAGACTCGTGGAAAAATTGAAAAGCTTCCGCACCCTTCCGCCTCACACCGCTTCCATCGCACCTGCAAGTACTTTATTAGCCCCGTTCTGCTCCACTGGGCTTGGGAGCGCTGGGTTGGGTCTGAGCACAGGACTGAGGAGGAATAGAAGCTATCCTGCCATGGTAGGAGCCAGTATGGCCATGAAAGATCCAGGAGGTCCCCATGATGCTGACATCCTCATTCCACATTCAATGCAAAGGCCACAAACACAACCAGCAGTACATGTACATGACATAAAACAAACACAAATGAATCACACCGTCTTCACAAAGACACCGGATGATGTCTCATCACTAACCACAAACCAGAGACAAACCACATTGAGCAAAACGCTGCAAGACTCAAATGGCAGTGGACAGTCCTGATAAAACGATTGCATAAACATATTATATACTTACATATTGCAGTTCCAAAACCAGTATACCTTACTACAATCCCTATGAAATGGAGATGGGAAGCCTCCACCACCCATATAGCTAATTTCCCTAACAATTAATATCAACCAAATGAAATTGTGGCAAGTGAACTCATGTGGGGCATTTCCTGTTTTGTGCTGTTCGTAATAAAGATGTTTCCTTCCCGTGTGCATACCTACCGCACATAATATGGGGAATATACTATTAAATACAAATTGTTTTTGATTAAAGACATAAGCTGGCCTTGCACACAACAAAAAAGTGACAAGTCTCTCATTTACCTGCTCAACTTGATCAATTGCACTTGCACTGAAATGAAAGATTGAAATTTTTCATACTGGCCTGAATAGGAATGATGTGGAGCACAGCTAATTTTAAAGTGCCAAGTTTGGAGTTGTTTATGAACCGAAAAAGTTTTTCTCTCGTTCAAGTGTACAAACACTCCAGCAGATCGAGCACCAAATAAATAAATGCAGTTTGATTGAATTTTGAAGCTTCAGTCTCACTTCGCTGTAAATATGACAGAAAGGCGTTGAAATAGATTTGTTTGCAATGAGCCTCTCCCTGATTTATGTGCACAATCGTACCTATTCTGCAAAACATGAAATCATGACATTTTTATATTCGGGCCAATGTGGTAGGTGTGTGCATAAAATTGATGTCACACTACTGTACAAGTATACAGACAAACATTTCTTTGCTATTAGCGGAGAAAAACAATTGGAATTCTGTGATGTTTTGAAAACATGCAGGTAGGCTCTTTTATTTTGGGGGCTTTGCTATGATGGAATGTTCTTATGTGCCTAAAACATGTTACCTAGTTTTAATAATTGATTGTCTTGTGTTTTCCATAAAAAAAATAATTCTGAATAATTAAAAAGCTAGAAGACAACTGCCCTAATGAATGCAAATTGTTCCATTAAAGCTGAATGTGCACCAATCGCAATCTCTGCTTGTTCTAAAACATGATTGGTGGGAACGACATCTGATGAATATGATTTGGTGTGTTACAACTATAGCTGTTGTCTTTGCTTTTTGTTTGTTTTCTTTTATGCCTCAAATGTAGTATGTGTGATGAAGCCAATTCTTCAGTTTTGAAATGTGTTCATGTGAATTCTACAGTCTGTCTGAAATGGACAAAAAACAATTCATCCAAGGCATACTACATTTACTTGCAAAACATTTCGATGCTATGACAGAAAATGAGGATGCGAGTAGCTAAGGGTAAAAACAGCAAATGTCCAATAGCTCGGGGAAAATGTTTTTCCCCCTTTCAAAAGGTGAAAAATGTGTTGCAAAGAGGTGCAGTTGTCGCTCTCTTTTCAAGGACTCCCGATCTGATGCATAAATGCTCAAAACGGAATCTTGTATTGACTGAATCCAAAATGATATGAGTTCTGTCTGTTTCATAGTACGTCCTTCTAAATGTCACATTGGCAGTGTTTTTTTATTTTGAAGTTTGCAGTCTGTTGTTATGGCAAATGTAGTCTGTCACTTTCCCATTTTAAAGTTACAACATATTAGGGAACAATGTTTAAAAAGGTACGTCTGTGTGCTTTTCTGAATGTATTCATCTATTCATGTTAACTTAAACAAAAAATATATATACATATAAAGGAGTTCCTATATATTTAAGAGCTAACTATTTTCAGGGACAGAGTGTTCTATTTTACAGAACTGTACTCTGGATTAAAATCAATAAATAAAAGAGTGAAGTACAAAAGATGTCTACTTTCTTTGGAAAAGTATAGAGAGTGTTTTCATTATTGTTGGATGTAAGAAAAATTTTGCATTAATCCCTATTTTGGGCTATGCGGGTGCAGTGTCTGATTAAAGTTCTATTTTTGCTTCACACATGTAGTCAATGTATTGTAAAATATTCTAGTGATTTCGCCTTAGAACCACATTTTTTTGTCCAGACACCATTAATAGGCTAACTGGTAAAACTGTGTACCATTTATTGTTAGATTTAAATTAAAATGTTTTAACGGGTTATGTATTTATCTTCCAACCATCCCTCTGTCGTGAGCTGGAGCCAATAAGGCAGCTGACTTTTGGCGAGAGGCGCGGTACACCCTGGACTGGTCACCACACCTTTGCACAATGTACAACAGGGGTCCTCACACCTGTTCCTAGAGGGCCAGTTTCCTGCCTGTTTTCCGTCACTCCCTGCTGCAGCACACCTGATTCAAATAATCAGATAACCGGCAAGGGCTGCGGAAGCTGAATAACGACCCTGATCATTTGAATCAGGTGTGTTGCTGCAGGGGGAGATGGAAAACAGGCAGCACACCGGTGCTCGAAGAATAGGATTGAAGACCACTGATTTGTATTATCAATTTATGAAGCTTGCCTAAGGAAACATGCTCGCTCCGATACATACTGAGCTATGATTTGAACTCCGAACCTACCTGATGACTACATTAAGTTCTGGCATGTCTTGATTCTATCTTGTGTCTTTTTAATCACTCACTGTTACTTACAACAAAAACAAGTACTCTATGTTCCAACTGTCCACCAAAGGTCAGCAAAAATCATCTTTGCATAAATGTCCACCGTCATGCCACATAACCAAAAAGAACTTCAGGATCAGTTTGTACTCGTGCAGTGTTTGTATACTTCCACATCGAGGCAGTGTGGCAGCTGGTCCAAAAAGCTGAGCGTGTGTAAATAAGCAAGCCAGAGAAAAGAGCTTGTGAAGCTTGGCCTCCGAAAAAAGGCGAGCAGAGCTCCTCTTATCCCTCAGTCTGGCTCCTTGAATCTTCCAAGATGTCTTTTTATATTTTTTCAAGGAACATTCTTTATATTTGGACATCATTTTTATTTTGACATTATGTATGACATTGATTTATTTTCTCTCATTAAATGAATAAAGTCTCTTCTGATAAGAAATGTAACAATTTTGAGCAGGGAGAGTAAATAACTGGACGACTTCATGACTAACTCACAGGAGACAGATGGACTCAGAGAAAATGCAAGAATATTCTGGAGATTTAGATGAGCCACGACAGAAAAGTCAATCCATTTATAAGAAGATAGATAAAATGAAGGAAACTTTTTCAGGACACAAACATCTCTGCTCACCAATGAACTTTTATAGCCTGTGTATATTTCTATTGCCTTTGCATTTTAATTTTGCACCAGCAGTCAATAGTCTATTTTTCACCAGGAGAAAAAACGTTGTTAGTCATTCTAGCGAGAAAAAAAAAAACACAAACAGAGGGTCAACATCTAACTTTCAGCATACTTTTCTCTTCCATTAATGGCATACAAGTTAATCTTGGTTGCAAAAAAAAATATTTTTCCTGGATTTCCTGCGCAGAATTTTATGATGTTATTTTGCACCGTTTTTGATTGAATTTGGGTGGACTGAAGCGCTGAAGCTGGATTATTTTTTGTGGACTGAAGAAATAAATTTAATGGAACATTTTTCAAAAATGGAGTTGCAGGTGGTGGTTGGATGACTCAGTGAGCTGACACGTCTGACTTTTGACACAGGGATTGAGCTTCTTAACAAGGTCCACCAACAAAAAATGGGTTGCTTGTGTCTAGACTGGGCATGATAAAGTTTATGCTTTACTTTGCTTTTTTCTTGTTATTTTAACTACAGTCATCTTGATAACCCATTTCTTGGTACCTTCAACACACATCAGTATTGGTAGTTTACCCATTGTTGAATCAAAATCTTTTGACCAAGCAGTTTTAAGAGTGTAGTAATAAGCATCTGTTAAATGAATATACAATATAATATTTCACTGACAATGTCAATCAAACCAGAACTATCTGTACAAAAACGGGATTTTTTTTTTTAATTCACTTTGGCAAGATGAATGCGATTAAATGAAAATTTTGTGTCAAGAAAAAATATTAATTTTGAGCCTGATCGGCTTAAGCTAACAAGCATGCTGTGATAAGAAATGAAATGACTCCAACTGTATCGCTAAGGCAAGACACAGGTGGAAGCAGGACCTGATTTTTGGACACAAGAGGAAGATGGTGGTAGAGCAAACAGTATGCGAGGGATCTTCAACTACAAATCCAGTTTTACAACCTAAACACAAACATAAAATCATCTATATGTGAGCACACACCGACTTGACTGGGTTGTAACTCTGAGCTATCAGACTGCAAAGCACAAAAGGTTAAAAGTGGACACGTCTGTTGTAACTCTTATGAGGTCTCATTTTCCACGACCTTTTGCCTTCCACTTATTAAAGTACAGGATGGTGATCATGTACTTGATAATACATTCACCCTTAATAATCCAATGTCATGCAAACCATTGTAATTTTATGATTATTGGTGACATTATGGATGTGGCAACTTCATGCAATTTATCCGACGTTTATTGCAGCAGAATCATTCATTAGTGGCACCTCCTGGAGGAGCAACAAAATGAGATTGTGCATCTTGCGTTGGAGCAGGCCTCTTTACATTTGACTTCCACACGACAGTTTCAGCTGTTAACAATATTTCTATTAGATTACTGGGATTTTCCAGACTGCTAATTGAATGAAGTCCAATAAAGTAAAATTACATGTTGCTTGGGGTGTCTAAGAAATAAATATAAACCTACTCAAAGTTGTCATTGCTGTAAAGGCTAAAGCTCGAGGCGTGATTTGGCCGGCACATTGGAAAGAGCGATTCCCAAAAAAAGGCTCACAGTTCTGAGGTTGGCTGGGCAAATCCTGGCTGCATGTTGAAGATGCTAAATCAATGACAGGCAATTGCATTGCAGCCCACAACCACACTCTGATTGCACCCTTAATTAATTAAAAAGAAATGTTAAAAAAATATTTTGGAAGAATATTTTTTGGTTTTGGGGGAGAGAAATTATAAACGTCTCCTCTACAACAGTGGCCCCCGAATACTTGCACTTCGGCAGTATTTGCAAATTTTTTTTTTCAATATTTTTAAACAAAGTTTTTCTTGGTTTTGTTTTGTATTTTCGTGGTGCACACTGACATTTTTTTTTCTTTTGTGGAAAATCAATTTTGCGCAGACTTTCAGTAGTCGACTCAATCCCTATCCCTCGTGAAAAGAAGGGATCCACTGTTCAGTTTTAACTTGTAATATTAACATTCACCAGTCGATGGCAGACATTTCTGCCCTATACCACAACGTGAGTAGTTATTCTAAAAGTTGTTTGTGGATTTGGAAAAACATGCAGGACAAGCATAGTACCTTATTAATATTGATTTTTTTGTGAGTAGATTTGTGAAAATATGCACAAGATAAGATCTTGCACTTGGTGTTGGTTTGCTGTTCAGCAGGTTTGTGCCATCCTTGAATGATAATTTTCATGCACAAGAGCCTTTAGCACTGAAATAAAAAATCACAGTATGTTTATATTGTTGCTTTGTACAAACATTGAGAAAGGTTTGTTGTTTTATTTTAGATTAAGTTGTTGCATTCTTTTATGCTCTTATTTTGTACACGTTTAAGTGCGTGGTTCTATGTGGCCCCCTCATAGCACTAATAATAAAATGTGGCTACCGTCGTCATAAAACTTTCCCATCCTTACTCTAAATTGTCTGTATGTGTGATTGTGAGGGTAAATGTTTTTCTGTTGTAAAATGCACTGAATAAATAAAATTGTCTTGTGTTGTATTGTATTGTCTTTATGTGCACGGCAATTATCTGGCCACCAATCAAGGGTGTGCCCTGCCCCACCTCTCGCCCATTGGTATAGCCTCCAGTTCATCCATCACCCGAGAGACGATAAGTGTATAAAAAATGGACGGAAAATATATGAATAATATAAAGCAATTTAATATTTCAGTTCTGTACTTTTTACATTCTATGATGCAATAGAAGATCGCTAACAACATGCAAACGTTTCCTATAAAGGAAAGCCCACAGAGTGTGTTCCGTTGGAAGCACAATCTGCTGCCCCCTCCGAAGCAAAAAAAAAAAAGTTCCCAGACTAAGAAAAAAAACATAAATAAATAAAATGTCATGTCATTATCCACACCGCTTATCCTGTACAGGGTCGCAGGAGGGTACTGGAGCCTATCCCAGCTGACTACGGGCGAAAGGGACACTACACCCTGAACTGGTCCCCAGCCAGTCACAGGGCAGACACAGACACCGTCACTGAGTGGGAACCGAACCCACACTGCCCGCACACAACTCAGGCGGGTGCACCTCTACACCATCAGTGACCTGTGGAATAAATGAAATATAGAAGTATATTTTTCCACATCTATCTTATGTCAAAAAGTAGACTCAATCTAAGATAAGCATATCAGTGATTTTCTCAACTGTTTTCACCATCAAGCCATGCTGCATTTGGACTCCAATAAAATCATTTAATAAGGCTTTCATAGCAACCCTAAACCTTAAAATACACATCTATTAAAATTATAATGGATGTAGTTTAGTGGTTGTTGGATTGTTCACATACATTTCTTTCAGGATCACTGATCAAATGTGAAATGTGGCTGCTCAATGCGATGCAAACTGATAAAAATGTAATGCCAAAATAATTGGCATGTACAAGGGATATAAACTGAAATTATATGAATGCATTGCAGAAAAAAAATCATCTCCAGGAGCAAGAAAAAAAAATTGTGGGCCTGGTCAAATATGAAAAAGCTTTCTGTATTCAAACCTTCAATCATTGCCCTTGTTAAAACTCTCCTGAGCTGTTCTAGGGGTACAACCCTCATTTCGTGAAAGGCGTCATGTCAGTAGTATGGTTGACAGAAACAAATGCTGGATGTATTGGAGCTAGTAAAGTTACTGCTGAATGGCATTATAATTAGCACTAAAGTAGCACTAAAATAATCTTATGTTAAAAAACATTTCTGAAATGGAAAAACAATTACTTGAGAGAAGAGCTTGTTTTAAAAAAAAAAAAAAAAAAAAAAATTTTGGTTGCAAAGGTAAAAGCTAACACATGGCAAAACCTCACCAGAATGAGACCCAGGTGAAATTCACCGTTCACATTACGTACAGTTTTGCACTTTTGTTGTCGATCTCAAGGCTATGTATGGCAATTGTGTACTACATTAAGGCCCCTATTAAATCAATTGTGTAAAGAGGACCATCGCAAGCCAAATTATATATATTTTTTTAAAATCCTGATTTCTCTAATCAGCTAATACTTGCTGCCCCTAGTTTATGTAAAGGTTGGAGGGTATGATTAGTGGATGCAACATTGATGACATTTCCAGAGCAAGTCTATATTAAGCGCCCTGTGCTTGAATCAGCCTGCGTCACCAGTGGGATGAACTGTAGAACAGGATGACATGAAGGAGTCACACTTATTTAGTCCTGTGTATGACTGTGGTTGTGTGCATTTGGGGGCGGGAGCTTAGGTGTGTCTATTTCTTCACATTTAAAGAGGATAACTACAGCACAAAGTTGTAGTCATTGTTTGTCATTAAAGAATTAAAGCTGCACTACCGATTACGTTTTGTTTATTCTCTCACTCGAATCTCAAGATTGAAAAATGTTCACAAAAACCGTGTTGAGCAAATGATGAATGAACCTGTCAGAAGCTGAGGAAGCAAAATCATTATCTGAGATTGTTTTAGTAACTTTATAAAAAATTAACCGGACCTAACTACAGAAGCATTCTCGGGAATGAGCCTGTTCAGCCACAAGACATTTGTAGAGAGTACCGAAGGTAGAATTATTTATATTGTCCTCCACTTTTTCACGTGTACTGCAGCTGTAACTCCATCCAGTTGATAGATTTGTCCAACAACCTCACGTCGTGACGGCGGCGTCATGGCGGAGACGGCTGCCAGGTTGCACACTCATCATTGTGACAGCAGGTAAACACAAGAAGAGAAATACACTAAGCGGCCATAACATTAGGTTCACTTGCACAGTCTAATGACATCAAAGAAAAGCAATCTAACACAAATTCTGCCTTTGCAAAGGCATCGATAATGTCAGGAAGATATTCATTTCAACAATATGTATTTGTGATATTGTCTCACACACTTAACATTGGTTTTCTTATCGACTCCCCTCTTTGGCCATATGGAGGTCAACATCATGTGCTGTAAAATGAGCGTGTATCTGTGTTTTATGGTCCTATATCCTGTGGTTTTACTCTAATGATGCAACTTAAATGGTTTTCTGTGCAATAATTTCTGGTCATCCGGCCACATTTGCCCAAGCTTTGTAAATAACAATTCTCTAACAATATCTTGGTGACTATGTGTACAATAACCACAATCAGGCCATGCAGAATGTGCCAGAAAACTACAAGAATATTTGAATTGGAAAATTAAACACAATATAAATCCAATACAAATAGACTTCCATCCATTCATTTTCGACAGCACTTGTCCTCATTTGGGTTGGAGGACTGCTCACATTCACACCATGGACAATTTAGAGTGCTCAGGAAACGTAACATGAATGTTTTTGGAATGTGGAAAAAAAACGGAGCTTAGATGGGGAACATATAAACTCCACACAGAATGGTCGGAACTGATAGTCAAATCTCAGAACTGTGAAGTAGACATACTGACCACTAATTCACCATGCTCTACTGCCAGGATGGCCGAGTGGTCTAAGGCGCCGCGTTCCGGACCCAGTCTCCCCAGGAGGCCTGGGTTCGAATCTCGTGGCTGCCAGGATGGCCGAGTGGTCTAAGGCGCCGCGTTCAGGACCCAGTCTCCCCAGGAGGCCTGGGTTCGAATCTCGAATTTCCCCATTGTGGGACTAATAAAGGCATTATTATTATTATTAAAGACAACTCATGTAAACACAGTGCCAGGACACCTTGAGACGGAGCAGGCAATTAGCACATTAAATACAACAGTCTTTCAAGTCAAACACCCATGAGGTAGTGCAATTCAGGAATCCAAACATTTTGGAGAAAATCCACTAAAGTAAAAAAGAAACGCAAAACGTGTGTTATACCATGGGTGAGAGCTCAGCTACACCTCACACGATGTAAGTGCTCACCTTTGATACATGGGCAGACTTACCATTAAAGACCTAGTGTCAAGTAAGGTCAGAAAGTGCCAAATTAAATCTTTTTTTGTCACTAATAAAGTAATTACACATAATACAAATAATAAAGCATGATAAAATATTTTTGGGGGGTATATTTAACAAAATAATAGTTTTCCCGAAGTGTATTTCTGCCGAGTGACAACTCCGGTGTGACGTCATTCAAAGACAACTATGACAGAGCTCAACATAGAAAGTGTATTAAGCCGGTCAGAAATAAACTCAGAAAGAAAAATCTCACACATATCAGAAGGGATCCAGGTATTCGAAGAGTTGTAGAAAGAAGTGCTTTTTGGAATTATGTCCGTTGGACCACACATGTACGAGCCAGACGCTCAGGAAACCGAAAATATTGTGCGGCTGTCAAATCAGCCTCCGCTTGGACGATTCCCACGGGCAGGACATTTTGGCAGAACACCAAACATGGAGTGGAGACTAGACTCGTCGAGACTGGAAGAACGGTGAGATATATAGGCTGGGGTTATTAGCTTTGGGTTATTATTTAAATTCGATGCTCTGGCATCTTGCAAATGACACACAGTGAGATTATCTACTTGGGACATTTATTCTGCTTGTACTGACACCACACGTTATAGTGGGTTGGTTTCCTATCTTGTCACTGGTAAGGTATTTAAGGTAAGGTAAGATATTTAAATATACACACTGGCATTTCTACTCTCTACTTGTTGTCCTCAGCTCCTTGTTCACACAAAAGTCGTCATTCAGCGCATGCGCACTCCGCAACTACATCACAGCCGTCAATCACACACACAAGATGTCACAATACATACAACACAAATGGATTCTAACCCACCTACCTTTTCGATAACCCTTTATCATAAGCAGAATGGTTGAGAAAGCAGAGATCTTCAAAGTGCTGGTGGCAAAGAACAGTTGTCGACACTGGCTTGAAATTCTCTCTCTTTGCCAGAACGAAGTTGGTCCATTTTACGTGCCCGATTTGTTTGTTTTGGCCACTTAGACATATGATTCCCAGAATGCGAACAATGCATCGCCACTCAGCGCCGAGGCATTTTGCTGCATAACGCAACAACCATGGCAGTTGAGCAGCTCACTGGACAATCAACAATGTAGTACAATGGCGACTCGTCATTCAGTAAATGAATTCGGGAGGGTGACGAACAAAAGCATGTTTGTTGTAAGGGCTTTGCTATGGGTCAAACTAACAATCTAAAAAGTTTGCGTAAAAAAAAAAAAAAAAAACTTAACGTGAGTATTCTTAAAATAGATTTATTACTCAAAATATAGTTGGTCAAGTTTACTTCTATCTTACTCTTTAAGCAAACACAGGCCCTTGGCTTGGACTCCAAGATGATTTCAGAGGCCGCAAATCTAAATTTGATTAATCTGATTAATACGCTTTTCTTCAATTTAATGCAATCATTAGTCCTCCCACAAGAACTGGCATATGGTAGAGGAAGCACTCACAGTTTATAGGGCTCGAATCTCAGAAGAGTTTGCATGTGCTCCCCATACCTGTGAGGGTTTTCTCCAGGTACTCTGGTTTTCTCCCACATTTCAAAAAAACATTTGTTGTAGGTTAAATGAATGCCACGTCGTGGGGATGTGGACAAAACTCATTTCCCACACTTGTGAATCCCCAATTTTTGAGATACAACACATAAGAAAGGCCGGGATAATTCTAAAACTGAAGACTTTGGGCTGAGGAAGTCAGATTGGCAGACTTCAACAGTAAAAATATTGTAACCACATTTTTTCACTTCTCCCTAGTTGCCAACACAAGTAATGTATATGTGCGTGCGTGCTTGTGTGTGCATTTTCATGCCACTGGGTGAGTGTGTTGGCGTCAGCATGGTGCTTCTCAACGTACTCGGCCGATGATGTTAACGTTTCCCACACGCAGATTGCCGCTTTTTGCATTGTTCTGTGTGGCCACTTGAATTCCTGACGGTTGTTACTATGCACAGGCACGCTTGCACATCAAGAGCAGTCTCGTCATCCGCACTCTTTGATTAAGCTTTTGGCACTTTGTTGCTGATGGGCAGCTGGTGGGTCCTTCATTGTAGCCCTCTTCACACATCTGCTGCTTTATTGGCCATGCAATCATTGCGCTTCATCATAACTGAACGTGATGAGCCATCTCGTTCAGATGTGATGAAGCACAATGGATTTCACTTACGAGTGAGTCAAAACACGTTTAAAAAGATTTATTAAATTATAATACAGTAAAATTATCAATCCACCCATCCACCCATTTTCTTGCCCGCTTGTTCCCATTCGGATCACGAGTAGGGTGGGGAAAAAAATCTATATTGCAATAAATTGTTGGTAGTTCTGTCGCAATAAATAATCAATAGCCTGGCGGCAATATTGATATTTCAAAACAACGCATATAATGGATTTACCTCGTCATCACCGTCTCTCCTGTCCTGTCTGTGGGGTCGCTAATGCCGCAAACGGTTCTAAAATTTCCGGGATCAGCGGCCGGTGAAGAGTGTGAAGGGTGGCGGAAAACCCAGAAAAACAAATCAAGTTTCAAGAGTTTCCACTCGAAAGTGTGGAGGCACTTCGCTTTTTACAAGACCGGTGATGGGAGAACACTGGATAAAGAGTATGCAATCTGCAAGAACTGCTTTGCAAAGGTAAAATATAACATCAACACTACGAATCTGCAAAGCCACCTCGTTCGCTATCACGGTTACTACTCGCAGGTGATAAAAAAAGGCGACCCAAGACAGCCGACAATCACTACTTTTAAAGCAAAGTTTCCCTTTGGTGTTCTCTTACGTCGGAGCATGTTGTACAGTTAGTGTTCCTCATAAGAATATGCCTTGATGTTTCCACTGGGCGGGTTAATGTAAAGCACTTTAATGACAGTTGATATTGACATTTCAGGTTCAGAAAGCAGTGCAGTGTCTTGGTTTACATAAAACATGTTATTAATGTTTGTGCACTTTAATTCGTCCAGCCGTAGCTACAGTGTTAAGACTTAGCGGCAGTGAGGTACTTTGCAAATGCACCTTTCTTTGTACTTTGTACACGTGTTGGCATTGAAAAAAAAAATTGATGTTTTCATTTTAATGGCCATTTTTTTCTTTTTTAGTCACATATCTCGTGATATATTGTTGAAGAGATTTCTAATGATATATTGAATATCGTAGACATTGTGTATTGTGATATTCTCGTTATCGTGGGCCACATTATCATCACAGTATCGAATCGTGAGTTATCCGTATCGTCCCACCCCTAATCACGAGTGAGCTGGAGCCTATCCCAACTGTTATAGTGCAAAATTTAACTATAACTATCGCAGGGAAAATGTTATAAAATGACAAGTCTTTTAGTCAACCGGACTGACAGACAAATGTATGACTCTTACAAGTTTAATTAATAAATCGTTAAATGAATAAAGTTCATCAAGGAGTCATTCATGAGAGGAAAAATGTGGCTGTTACAAAGAAACACAAAATCACACAATTAAACTCAGATTCTCAATGGCATACTTGAAACCTGGCGTGGATGATCACAAGACACTGACAAGTCAAACGAGCACAGGATAAGGGGAAACATGCTATACAACAGTGGTTCTCAATTATTTTCTGTCACGCCCCCCCTAACAAGAAGAAAACAATTCGCGCCCCCCACCACTATTTTTTTTTTACATTTCATACTAATGTACATGTTCTTTGTATATTGATGTTAGATTGTCAATAAAATATCCCTTAACAACGCTAAATTGATAAAAATATATATATATATAATTTTGAGAACGATGATTGTGAGGATCTCAAAACTCAGCACTGTTGTGCAAATATTGATGAGATTATACATATTTACTCTACGTTTTAGATTTGTTTTCTTTAGAACTTTATTAACATGAACAAACCAGTTATTAATACGTACATAATATAGAAAAGACAAAAAGAGCCAGGGGATTTTAAACAAAAAATATATATAAATACCATAAAGCAACAGTTTTAATATGTTTACTATAGTTTTTTTTATGTTTACAATACGTCTGACGTCGAACCTCGTCGTCATTATGACGTAAGCCATGTCCGTGTTCCATCCTGAGAGTGTCTGCTAAATTGCTGACGAAGCCGTCGTCTTATTTGATGTTTAGATACGCAATGGTTGCAATACAACATTTCTGTTCATAGCTGCTGGCTCTCCGCCCAAACGCGGTTCGAGTCAGACTTCTGTTAAAAGTCGAGCATACATCGATGCAATTCATTTTAGCGATGAGCGCGCTTAGCGCCTCCTTGCTCGCCTCCTCGTTTAGAACGCTACTTGTTTGCGGAGTCGTTTATTTGCCATCACTCAGGTTGTTGCGGCTGCTGTGCGCAGACTTACATATACTTCAAATAAAGTCCGTTCTGCTGTGGCGCAAGATAGCTTGGCGCAGAGCATTTAAGTGGCGGCGAAAGAAATCACTTCCGGAGCAACGGGGCGCCGCTTTTTTTTTTTTTAATCAGAACTGTGTGACCTACTGCGTGAAGTAGGGGGCACAAAGAGCTTTGACAAGCTCAATCTCACGTTGTCTGAGATCGCCCTTTTTGGTCCCAAAACGATGCATCGTTCAGTTATACTACGGCGGGAAAAAAGCATGTTCCCCATGTTGTGTTTTTCAAACTTCAAATGAGGATGCAACTACAGCCAGTTCCAATATTGCAGGATTTATTGACGTTCACTTTAACTGGACATTCACTGAACTAACTGATCCCCGTAGCGCCCGCCCATTGCCCCCGATAAGGCCAATGGACCATACCACAACATAAGGGGGTGTCTGGGTTAAACCATCACCATACAGTGCATACAAACAGATCATACCACACCCTAGGTAATAAAGTTGTATTGTATTGTATTATCCCCAAACTATTGGCCAAACAGAACAGGCCAACCAGAATCTGGAGGCTGCTTTGCGCTGCGTTGCCGCTCACCATCCAGTATTATGGAGCTTATTTCTCACATATGCCCACAACTTCCTCACCTGCTCTGCTACAGGTATGTCTCTCTTCATAGCCTGTCATGGTTTCCAACCTCCCTTGTTCCCTAATAAGGAGAAGGAAACGGCAGTCCTTTCTGTCAAGGATCATCTCCGCAGCATTCGGGAGGTATGGAAGACTGTCAGGGCCCCCCTCAATCAAACTGTTGAAAGGAACAAGCAGCTTGCCGACCGTCACCAATCTCCAGCCCCAGAATCTCAGGATGGACAGAAAGTGTGGTTGTGATCTCTTGACCTTACCCTGCAGGTTGAGTCTCCTAAACTGAAACAGAACCACAGCGCAGGGAAAAAGACTTATAGATTTGCCAATGTGCGGCTTTCGTTATCACAAAAAAAAATCCCTTAAAACTTTGCAGATTCTATTCGTGGGGTGAATTTTAGTGCTGACATTTCTTTTTTTCACTGAGACCTATTATATAAATGCCAATGTTCAGCCCAATCAAGTGTCTCTTAAAATGCAGTATATCGGACAAGGAGGAGAGTAAACAGGGTGACTTTCAAATAATTTCCAGTCCATTTGTGGTTGAATACACATGTGCTTGAGCTCATTTAAAATCGTCAGTCAACAACGGAAGACATCGCACGCACACGAAATAATACATTGTTTCCTCTGCTTTGTTTATTTTCAGGTGATAGCTTCTCTGTTGGACAAACAGAACCATGCTGTGCATCATATATTATTTGGCGTGCAGTTAACATGAATGAAAAGTTCAATACTGTTAAATATGATTTATGAGGGCTTATTATTAATGAGCTTTACCGTCCTCGCAGGAAACCATTATGGTAATAGTATGTGGAAATTGCAGGTAACTCGTGTGTGTGCATGTATCGAGATAGATGAGGCTCATTAATGATATGTTTGTCAAATGGGGAAATGTGTGAGTGTGCGTGTGTGCGTGTGCATGTGCGTGTGCGTGTGTGTACGAGTGTCCGTCATTCCTGTTGTCTTCCTTACGTCACCACGTTGTAGTTACTTTCCAGTCACAATAAGTTGGAGATCCAATGGTCGATTTGATTCCCAGAAGGGAAACATATACTGTACATATTGAAATCCTGCTTCAAGCACATCCTATTTATTTCATTAATTAATTGATTTATTTTATTCTTTGGCTTTTGTCCTAAAATGAGTCATTGTTCTTCTGTTTTCTGGTGTCGACTGTATGTGCTAGGATCGTTAATTTGTGTTTTAATTCATTGTTTTCACTGCTGTTGCCATTGAATTATTGCTATTTCATGTTCTTCTGTATAAAAAAAATGCTTTGTTACAATTTCAGCAGTTGTAAAATAGGATTTATAAATAAAGTTGTGTTGTATAGTGATATACTGTATGCCAAAATGCTTTGAACTGTCGAGTAAGTCGTGATGACTTGCATGTTTGAACTTGTCAGGCTTTAAGATGGCACTTGTTTCCATCTTTGAACTCCCCCTCCCCACATCCAGAGACTGAATGCTGTCATTTCAACACAATCTGACCAGTTTCCCTTTGACTACAGCTAAATGACGAAAGGCCCAGCTTGCTCACTTGCTTTTTACAGAGTCACAGACATGGTAAACCAACCAATTTGTTTCACTCCGCCAACTTCAATACAATCAGATTTTAGTTTTTAATGATACCAAACATGATCTATCTTCAATTGAACCAAGGAATCCAATTGCTCGTGAGTATTCCAATAGACATGACATCAAATAGTTGTTTAATCCCAAAGGACAACTTTCATTTCTTTACCAGGGCTGGACTAGATTTCACATCACTCCATTGTTGACGTGAAAAAGTTGCAAATCACACTTGGAATGTCTTGGTGTCAGGCCACAATGGTATCGTGACAAATGACTGCTTAGCTGGCAGCGGGCCTAATGATTTCTCCGAGGAGATTATATAGTCAGCTGCTAATGGCGAATCATAATACATCATGGGAACTGTCAGGTGGTAAAAGACGAATGGAAGGGAAACCATCACATGGAACAACTTGTGGATTTGTTGGAGTTCAAGTGAAGCGTGAGTCAGTGTTTGTGTGTTGCAGCTGTCCAAGGTAACAAGTAGAAACACATTCTTTTGGCTGGAAACCGGCCTACCGTATATATTATTCAGTCGTGTATTAATTAATCTAATTTGGCAAATACGATAAATCGAGGGTGATGCACTTATGTATGTAGATTATTAACCTGGTTAGCATGATAACGGCCCACTCGTGAGGATTTTAGAACAGCCATTCCAAATAAAAACATTTTCTACTGCCCAAAAGTAATAGCACAGACTTAATGTATTGTAACCCCAGAAAGGCACACTGATCCTTGTTTTGCCGCTTCTAAATCACAGTGAGAGACAGCATCGGGCGTGGGTTCAATCCTAGCTCCGGCCATCCTGTGTGGAGTTTGCATGTTCTTCCCGTGCCTGTGTGAGTTTGCCGATTGAACACTCTAAAATTGCCCCTAGGTATGAGTGTGAGCGCGGATGGTTGTTCGTCTCTGTGTGCCCTGCAATTGGCTGGCCACCAGTTCAGGGTGTCCCCCGCCTACTGCCCGAAGATAGCTGGGATAGGCTCCAGCACCCCCCGCGACCCTAGTGAGGAGAAGCGGTACAGATGATGGTTGGATATATATATATATATATATATATATATATATATATACCCAATTGGAAGGTTGAAAACAATCAAACAACAAGAAACCCCATGCGGTTCAAACAAATAAAACAGCATTCTGAGTATGCAAAAATATGTGTGTGCGTGTGGTTCTTTTTTTCTTTTAGGTCATTACTCTTGACATGTGTCAGAGAAGATTTAATTAAAGCCCTTTCGGTCTCACACTGCCTTTCTTCGTCCCTCGTTGTCCATCTCAGCAGTAGGTGCAGACACACAGAGCTTCATGTCGTATATAAACTATATTGCCGAAGAAAATAGAAGTTATGGTGTTTGGTCCCAGTGGCCCTTGAATTTCTCATCCTGCTGAGCTGGGCCCCCTGGCTCCTTATCTACAGCCAACAATCTTGAATTTGGGTCTCAAACTGAACAGTGATTTGAAATTGGATGGGTAAATTGGTTAAAGACGGCTTTTTTCATCTCAGGCTGCTGGCTGAGTTAAAGTATCTCCTTTCTCAACAGCACTTTGAAACAGTAATTCATGCATCTGTCACATCTCGACTGGGTTACTGTATTACACTTTATTTTGGAGTCAGACTTGCTTTCAATTCTTTGAATGGATTTGCAGCACCTTACCTCTCTCCACCCTTACGCAATGCCTCAGATCTGCGGACTATTAGAGGTACCACGGGCTCAGCAAAGGCTCAGAGCAGATCGAACCTTTTCCGTTGCTCGTCCTCCTTTTTGGAATGACCTTCCGCTAAACATTTGGCAAGCCTCCTCACTTCCCACCTCTAAAACTCGTCTTAAAATTATTTTTTATTCTTTGGCTTATGACTCAGCTGGAGTCTTGGTTGTTGGTTTGACTGTTTTTGAGCTGTTTATGTCTTCATTATTCATTTGTTTTATTGTTTGTTGTTCTATGACTTACTTTTGCTGCATGTACAGCACTTTGCATACAGCAGTGGTTGTCTCAAAGTGCTTTAAAAATACAGTTGAGTTGAATTGAGTTAAATCAATCCATTGACTCAGTGTAGTTGGACATGCTTCTGCTGTTCGTGGAGATGCCGCTGGTTCAGTTTCCTTCCAGTGCCCCAAAACCCAGAAATAGCCGATCCCATGCGGGGACCCAAAAATGGGTTGCTTGTGTCTGGAAGGGCATCTGCTATCAAAATAGTTTCAAACTTAAATGTCTTATTGTTTTATTTTCTTACATGACAAAAACCTGCCCTTTAAGTAAGAGTGTGTACACTTTTTATATCCACTGAGCGTGTGTGTGTGTGCGTGTGTACTGTATATGTGTTTGTGTGCGCGCACGCGTTTCTGACTAGGCTGCTTCCAACACTTTTCTTCATTCAGCCAGTAAATCTGTATTTCCAGCCAGTGACAGACGGCCTCAGGCTGGCAATAAGACTGTCAAAACTAACTGTCAAAACACGAGAGTGTTGGAGGAAAGGAAATGCTTCAAGAAGGAAAGTTGGATGGTAGGAGAGCAGATGATTAAACTTTTGTCGCTGACAATCTTGTTTGCTTTCCCAAAGTGTGACGTCAATGAAGTTTCATGATCTATGTCTTTGTGGACATTTGCATAAAAAAAAGAAATTGTCTTGTTTCATGTGCATGCTGGCAAGATATGGACATGGAACACAAGAAAATAATGCATATGAAAGTCCATGAAAACAAGTCAGATTTTAGATTAACATTGATCTCTGAAGTGTCATTACAGCATGATACCATGTTGTAACCACAATAATTAGGCTGAATCCCAATTCACCTTCTTCCAGATAATTAAGAGACATGCTAGACTTACTATACACTCCAGTCACGTCGTAAATCATCTGATTTAAATGAGCTTATTGCTTTAACTACCATTTACTTTTCTTCATTTTTATATAAAAAAAAAACATTTGTGTCTCACTAATGTAAACATCACATAATAATGTTCATAATTATTATTATTTCATAGGTAACCTTCTGAGTCTAGGAGTAAGTTCTGAATTATGTTACAATGTGTGTGTGTGTGTTTGTTGAATCATGGACACTTGTCCATGTTTAAAATAAAACTTTGTACGAATACCATTTTTCCTGACATTTAACCGTCACTCCAAAAATGTCACTGTTGCAATCAGGCAAAAAGGTTGAAACAGACTGTCACAAACAAAAAATCTTTACACGTGCATTCACAGAGTGAGATCAGTAGTTACTCATATGGGGGTAGGAGAAACCACATAGAAACAAATATTATGATGTCTAAAGAGCTGTGATAAAGATGCATGAGCGCAATTGGTCCAATGTGTAGTCATGTAATTTCCCAGAGAATCAAAGTTTTGAGACAAATTGTTGTTAAAACAGCAGTTTTGCGATGTTCCTCCATAACACAGAAGCCACTCAATTAATTCCTAAAAATGAGCTGTATATGATCTCTACAATAAAATAGCCTGTCAACAAAAAGGCTCGATATGCTCATATGAGTTAAATCATCATTTATTACACATTTGATTTTGCAGGGGCAGCATTGGTTAGGGCGATATATCTTTAAGAGTAAATTACACTTAACATGCAGGGGGCACGCAAGAGCAAAAAGAAATAAACAAATGTAATCACTGTTCTCTTAGTGCTCTTTTAAATGTTGCCACTTTGTCATGTTATCAAGTGAGGTCATACCTCACATTTCTCGACTTGCATCCAAAACGGAATGGATAAAACGTGGTCATTACATCATCATCATCATCTTATTAAATTTTGTTGTGGTTGAATTCAGTTGTGGGCAGATAAAAGATAATTGAAGATATACTGTACCAATCCAGTGACTGTAATATTAGTTGAATTTGTTCTTCCTGTCAGCCGGCAATGAAACAACTCTGTTCTCATCTTTGGCTGAGCAAGCAACTCTGATTCCATGGTGGCTGATTGCAGCACTTATTCTCACTTTGAATCCTGCAGGGACACGGCTCATTCTTCTGGCTCTTCTCGCACTGACATGTTGACCTCTCCGGTTATTGTCAGGGTGGAATCAGGATTGTTCTTTATTTTGATTCTGAGGATGGCAGATTTGGGCAGTAGCATGCATGTATGCCCGATCTTACCCATTTGTCCAACACGGATGCCAGTTCCATAGGCGTGATGCCCCTTCAAAAACAATCTTCAGCGGTGACGATGTCATATTTTATTATTTTGATCAAATCTATTACGTTGCCCATCAGTTCATTGTCTATAACGCATAAATTGGTCACAAGTCAAACACAGAGTACACAGAGACCGACAGACAGCTGTGTTCTCAAACTTTAATTCTACATTTTGATAAAGTCTACTTGTTCTGCTAGTTGATCAGAATCACAATAGGTCCGTCAACTGAAGAGGTTCCTGACCTGCAGAATAAAATGTGGCAATTAATTGAAGGAGGCTGAGTCATTAGTGAGAGGGGGGAGCTTCGGAGTGGAAACAAACACGTATTCCTTGAAAAATGCTATGATGCATGTTTTATTTGCAGTGATGTCAATGTGAGCCATAGACCTTCTTTGGTCCAATTAAACAGACTGAGGGCTCAGTCCAGTGGACGTTCACTTCCTGTTGAGACTCGTTATCAATAAGATTCAGCAAAGGTTGCATGAACAAAGATTCTAAAGACAAGCACAATGCAGAAACACTTGGATGTGTTTCCATCATCACGTTTCTATTCTGCTAAGGACAACTTTGTACAATACCGTAGTAAGTGTTACCTCAATTTACGTTTCATTTTAATATTATTTTTTTAAATCAATTCTCCCCATGGGAATGCATCTTTTTAATCAGTTCCAGTCCCCAAGAAATCACCACATATTTTTCATCAGATTTAAATAATAAAAAAATGGTATAGAAATGTTGTGGATGGATGGAGGAAATTCAGTTCATGAAACAAAAGAATGCATCGAAATTTGGTCTCCTGGCAAATCAAATATGGTAAATATTCTGTATTGTCATTCTGTAATTGTTTGGACTGAACATTAATCTGTTCCCATCTTTGAATGCAAGATACAAAGAGATGAAATGCAGACTTCCAAATCTTAGAGTAGCAAGGCAGATCTTTTTAGTGTTCTCAAGATATGGGGCACTATTTTCATGACTGGTGTTAATTTAGTGCAGATACGGGTTAGATCCATTTTTGGCTAGTTTGCATCTGAGCGCAGGCTGGCAGATCTGCAAGAGGGAGGTCTGCGACACAGTGGTCACTTCAATCATTGCTAACCAAAGCATTTCCTGTTTTTTTTTTAATACAGCATGCCAGTTGAGCACTCGAGTCTTGACAAGGTGGAAGCACATCTGCGCCATGAAGTGGGAACTGAGAGAGTGCCTTCCACCTGCATTGTTCATGAGCCCCACCCCCAAAAGCTGTGGGATGATTTAAGAAAATAATAGTGATGGTAAAAATAATAATAATAACAATAATAATAGTAAGAATCTACAAGAATTCAGACAGTATAATGCCCGGTGCTCACATGTTTATAAATGAAAAGAATCTACCCGAGCCCCGATCAAATTCACCAAACTCACGTTAGACATTTAGACATGGACTGAGCAGACATAGAATTGGACCAACTTTCTGCCCCCAAATTGTTGCATTGATGCCGGCCGCAAGTCCAAATTGGCAAACTCCTAACAAGCTTTGTGATATCAGAAAATTGGGATGCGCACGCAATTGCGCTCTGCAGCAAATGCACTGCCTATGAAAACAGATCTCAATTTTGTTCATTAGTATGTTTTTGTTGTTTGTTTGATGACTGCAAATGGTTTTGATGGTCCCAAGATGCAAATATCATGAAGCGTTCGTGTGAAAGTATCTCAACAAGTCATTTTAATCAATGGAAGGCTACAATAATCACTCTTCTTGACTTGTGCAATGACAAACAAAATGAAAAGTGAATTTGTTGTAAACACAATTTAGTTAGCAGACACATCTGTAATGAAATTCTGTAAAGTGAATTTTTCTTCATTTTTTCTCTTGTCGGCAAATGGTCAACAAGTGCAGAGCATGTTTGCCTCACAGTTCCGAGGTTCAGGCTTGCTTATTTCTTATTGCTTATTAGCTTGCTTATTTCTGGCCTTCCTGTATGAGCTTTGGCATTCCTCTGGGTAATCCAGCGTTCCAAAAACATTCGTGTGAGGTTCACTAAAGACTGAATGTTAATGGTGGTTTGTCCGCACATGCCCTGTGATTCAGTGGCGACCAGTCGTGGTAGTATTCTGCTCAGCCGCAATCCTTAATGAGGACATAAAAAGTACACAGTTTGATGTCCTCTTGTTTGTAGGGACTGAGATAATGTTCACGACAGAATTTTACTGGTGCTTAGAATAGATAACCAGATGGTAAGAAAACCGTGGTGGAACGAAGTTGGTGCCATGAAGACAGGTGTCATTGACAGCAGAGTTGAATGAGAGCAGTTGCACATGACAGGAAGATTCAGCACATAATAGCCTGTTTGTTGCTGAGAAACTACTTGAACTTTTTTTTTCATTTTACATTTAATTGTTAAAATGACTGTACAGTCCGACCTCTTTTATAATTTTGTTTACCTTCATGAAAGATCCTTTTTTCCCGATAACCGAATGAATTTTGAATAATTTTTTTCCTCAAAAACCCCATCATACCCGTGTCCTTATCGTACAGAGCTTAGAACAAAGTTTGACAATCTTCATCAGGTATATAAAACAAAAACAACCACAAAATAAAGTCCGTCCATCTATTTCCATTATGAATCAAGTTTTAGCGTACCATACTTTCGCCCGTGTCTAAGGGCGCGGCGTCAGTTGTAGGAGCTATTTCTGTATTGATCAGCACATATTCTGGCCGTAGTACACTATGAGGCGCATGCTAGCTCGCGCATGCTAGCTCTCATTCAGAGAAAGGCAGCTTTGTCAACAGCACTACCTTTGCAGGCCAACGCCCCCACCCGCCCACCACCAATTGTTTCTGAAGGGGCACCAAAACATTCAAAGGGGCCTTTCGTGTTGGACAAAGTGGCATGAAGCCCATCAGATGGCAGATTCATGTAAGACAGCAAATGGGAAAAAGTACCATACCCCCTGATGGGAGTTAGTGGTGCACCAGTGACAGATCACCGGCTAACAGAACAACAAAAGTAAACGGTGCAATCATTTGGCAACATCAGACAGAGCAGACATTCATAAACAATATTTGTTTATGAATGTCTGCTCCTTTTGGCCCAACTCAATATCACCGCTTATTGTGTGTTCACGAGAAGAGTTTCATGGTCTTTTACAATGATATTACAAATTACTGGACGCCACAAAAGTGAGTGGACTCACTTTTGCTTCCAGCGGTTTCGACATTAATGGTTGTGTGTGTTTTTTTTCAGGGGATAGCAAATTTATGGAAAAACATAATACTCACTTTTGTGAGTCACTCTAAATTCGCTTTAGTCAGTTTAGCCAGAGGGCCAGGGAAGATCCCAGATGAGCTTCAAATTTGACAGCTTATAAAACTAAAAAGCCAGCACAAACACAGCAGAGACAAGAGGTGCACAGATTGGTTTCTATATTTCCTCGAACTTCAGCATGAACGAACAAGAGAGGAAACCAAAGCTAAGGAGCGACGTTTGTCCTCAAGTTGACAATGACTTGGTGATCAGTAATTTATCAGTGGTTACGCTTTTGTTTTGACTGCAACTAAAAAATGTACGGCACCGATCATAGCAGCATAAAAAAAATCACTTTGCATACTTGGTGATGAAGATAATATAAGTCTGACTTTGAATGCTGTGAATAAAGATGTCAAGCACTGATTGATACTTCAGCTCGACCAGTCAGTTGAAAGCTTTTAAAAACCACACATCACATTAAGACACCACGTAACCTACAGTGTGTGGCTTTTACCATTAAAGTCTGAAGGACAACCAGCATTTTTCCAGTAAACACACTTATGCTGTTGTGTTTGCTTTCTGCCACCACATGTATCGTATCTTCTGCCTTCTTCAGATTTGCAATAAGAACAACAAATGGCAAAACGACTCTTTGGCCTGAAGGGTTTGAAAAAAGTATCAGTTGCCTTCCTTCCAACTTTATTCACATTCAGTTATATATGCCAAATCAGTGGTTTTGTTCTTATGACCCTGTCATTATTTTATTTACACAATGAGCTTGGATCTTTAAGCAAATCGCAACTAATGTTCATAGATTTAGTTGGGATAGGCTTCAAGACAACCTAATGAAGAGAAACACAATAGAATCAGTAACACTATTTTTTTGGGACATTTTTCTAGCGTTATTAAACTGTTAAACATACACGCACACAAAGCTCATTCGTGACTATCTCTGTGAACATACGACAGGAAAAAATGAGGATGACATTCCGATTCTCTGGGCGTATTTGGTTTGAACTTTAATCACCGGTATAGTTCACAAGAGAAATACATAAATGTGTTTGGTTTCCGACACAGAGGTGACCTGACATATGTCAATAATTCCTGTGGGTTTCATTGGGCGAAGCCGCTTTGCCCTCACTGAAATTGAAAGGGCAACGAGATATTACTGTTTTTTTTTTTTTTCAAAGCTATGGAGGAAAACAGATTGAAACTTCAAGCGACAATTTGATTTATGCAGTTTATGTTTGTGTTGTCACGCTCGTGTGCTCTGAATACATCCGTATGTGCACGTCAATGCCATTTTACGTGCTTGCATGCGTCACTGGATTCGGTTTCGGTGTGAGAAAGGCCCCTCCTCTTTGCCTACGCCCCACCCCTTCTCCTGTGTGTATAAAAGAATGCATCGTCTCATGCACTCACAATCTAACCACTGAAGCAAACCTCCTCGTCCGCACACATGGCTGCAGGTAAGTAACAGAAAATTACATTTATTTTGTGTTAGTTTCAGGCTTTTTATTGCTGCACAATATTATTAATATCAGTTATTTTTAAATGCTTTAATATAGGTGTTTTTATTTTATTTTTTAAGTGTCACGTTATTTTACAAAATACAGTATTTAAAAAGTGCTATGATGGACCCTTAAATCTGATAACATGTGCATGATGATAAAAAAAAAAATAATTGAATTTAAATCCAGTTGAGTTAAAATGTTCCATTCAATAAGTGTTACAGTATGCTGTGAACCATTGAAACTGGACGAAATATTTCACATTACCATTTAAAATAATCCATCAATTTCTGATCGGTGCAATTAAACCTATGTAATGAGTATGCAATTTATTCCATTGGTGTAAATCATCTCTTTGCTTTCCTGGAGTTAATGTTTAAAAGTGCATAGTGGTGGTAAAATGAAGACGAGTGGAGGTTGAGAACTTCCACACATAGCAGCCCATCCTTAACAACCATTTGAATAATATTGACTATTTGACTGGTTTTATCATGTGGTAAATAATTTGCTAATTAATTCCTGTCATTGCTGATTTGATAAACATTGACTGAGGCAAACAACACATGGACAAAAGAAGAAATTAAAGATTATTGGTTGTTACCTTTCACCTGACACTACCGTGTGTGCGCGGGTCTGTGTCGGGGTGTGTGTGTGTGTGTGAGTTGTGGCGTGTGCGTGTGTGTTCAAATGACAGCCTCATTGTCACACGACACAAGGGCTTATACCTTTCACATGACTCTTAATTGTGATTGTGTTGTCTCATCTTCTCAGCTGGGGAGCATACATTTGTTTAAGTAACAGGCAACACAGTGAATTTAAAGTCGTGTATTATAACATTTATTTGTATTTTTAACACTTACCTCTTGTCTGCAGGCATGAATGTAGTTATCTACGTGGCCGTTTTTCTAGCTGCTGTGTCCAAGGTATCGCTGAGTCTACCCTCACAATCCATTGTGAGTGAAACACACACGCATGCACACCCGCACGCACGCACACACACACACAAATGAGAACATTAATATTGTTCTGACTTCAGGGATCTTACTTTGCTTTATGCGGCAGTCACATTATGTCTACAAGGGAAATGTAGTTGGTCCACATATGACAAGGATGACAAGAATGATCACACACACACGCCAAGAGCAATAATATGACTTCAGGGGTGTGTTTTGCTGCGCTTTGTGGGGCTGCCGCATTATGTCTAGGGAAAAATATCTCCACCGAAAAGGTCGTAAGTCAAAAGTTGGTCCGTGTATGATAAACGCACACTTGGTATGATGGTTTCAGATGTTTTTTTTCCATTGCCTTTTGGACATTATCAGTCAATTTAACTTAACAGCACAGGCCAAGAAATGTGGACACATATTCCATGAGGAAAGCTGGTCGACAACAAAAATTTATTAGACTGGGAAGGCACAAAGACAAACCATATGTCCTTAAGAATACTTTGGAGACACGCCTCTCTCATCATCTCCAGATGACACCCAACAGATCTGATGGCCAGTCGTATAACCACACGCGCCAGGCTCGCTCAACTGGAGCGCTTCCCTCGGGAAAGCAGGCCAACTACAACCAATCCCCAGAAGACGCAGAGGCTTTCAACACCTTGAGTCAGCTCCTGGTCAGACTCATCTCCAGGAAAGGTACGAGATAATGTGCTTGGTGAGCGCGATGACAAACGGAGATGAGAAACTTTCTCCCTCAAGCTTCCTCTCCAATCGAATGTTGAGTCTACATTCAATCATGTTGTGTTGCAGTCTGGCCGTCAGGCGTTTGCCGCCACCCTAGTAGTTTTAATTTGCGGCAGAAAAGTGATGGGACCTATAGTGATGTTTTGTTCGAAAACCCATTGATCACACAACAGTCACACATGGAGACACTTCAGAGCAGTTATTCTCAAACACTGTGCCATGGCACATTAGTGTGGCATGAGAAATCATTGAGAGTGCAAACCTTAATTGGCACAAACTGGTCAAAAACATTAATTCTTTTTTTTTTTTTAAATCAGATATTTATCAGAGAGTAACAATTTCGACATTAACTTTTTGAGCTGATTCCAAATCTGAGCTAATTATCCCCTTTAGCACGTCAAGTTTTCATGAAAAATAAAAATAAAAAATAAGGATAATAAAAAATAAAAAGAATTTATCAAAATGATTGCATGGCACATGCGCACGCTCGTGCGCGCACCCACAACTGTGCACACACTTAGACACGTTCCCTCACTTCTCTTCTGGCAATCACTGCAGTTTTTATGGAATAAAATTGTACTACTTGTACAACACCATAGCGATGCATTGCTGTGGAAGGAAAAATCATTAATTAGTATTTGGTGTCACCTGGTGATTTAGGGAGGTTAGCGCTCTAAATCCCCCATTTCTTTTACCCATTATTCAGTCCCCTGTGAAGGGATTTGTACTGTAATCATGGGAAATGCATTACAAAACATCAGGTCTATTAAAAATTGTGAGTTACAATGGGAGTCAAATAGACATGCAATGTTTTAAAATTAAAATAAATAAATAAACTCCAATACTGCACAAGGGATAAAAATAAAAAAAATAAACATATCGGAAAGATCTGGTGTGGTCGAAAAAAAAGCAAAGACACTTTTTAAATCAGCGTCCAAACTACATTTTGGGACACTTTCAGCCAATCTCTCATCAAAATTTGCTGTTCACCAGTGCTATTAATTATTCAATGAAGATGACGTTCATCTTTCTACACGGGCGACGTGTAATGACTGGCAGAAAATGGAAATGCTCTTACGTAGGTGGCAGAACGTACGATTAACGTGTTCATCGAATGCTTCCCATTCGAACAACAGAATCATTTAGTTAAACTAAACAGGGGCAGATTTCATACTACTGCATTTTTTTAATATTTGATGGCATGTCGTGAGATTTTTTAAATTTAAAATAAGTGACTTGGTTCAATAAAGGTGGTGAAACACTGTTGTAGAACACCATCAGAATTGTTTACACCCGTCACTTCATGAAACCAATGTGACATTGACGCATGGTTGTCTCTTCTAGGCATGCCCTACCAAAGCAGATCCTCCATCGCGAGCAGAGCCAGCGGTCTTGCGACTGAGCACAGGATAAAGGACCGAGATTACGAGGGATGGATGGACTTTGGGAGGCGTAGCGCAGAGGCGTTGGAATACTCCTAAAAGCCCACCTTCCTCTCTTTCCATGCAGATCTCCAATCGTCAACATTGCCAAAAAGCTCTCCCACGATACATGTCCTACATGCAGTGGCCAAATGTGACACAAGTGTACAGTTAAGACCAAAATGATTATTCACACTCTTGCATGATATGTGAATTTTTATTTGGTGTTTGGAAGCAAATGACACAAGATAGAGGCAAAAGACACTCAGAAGTTGGCTTCCCATTACTAATGCAAATTGAGCGTAACAATCTTTTATGCCATATTAGGCAAGTTTCTTGACCATTTTTGCATTATCTACAACATTCTAGTCATACCACTCAATTTAAAACATTGGATTAGTCTGTTGTGAGAAAAGTATCAGTTTTGAATAAAAATACAAAACATAAAAGGAAAAAATGTCATATATATATATATATATATATATATATATACATATACATATATATATATATATATATACATATACATATATATATATATACATATACATATATATATATATATATACACACACACATACACACAAACGCACGCACACACACACACACACGTATCCATAACGGTTTTTTGCCTAAATAAGGAGTCTAAATAATTTTGTCTTAACTGCATACTGTCCATTTATCAGTGGTAAATCAATTTAATGAAAATAAATACTGCTGCAAATCTTAATGCTAAGATTCTAAAAACTTTTTAAACTACATAAAACATGAAAATCTTCCGTCTTATTTTGATTTTTTTTTTTTTCAATATGCAGATATGATGTACTATATCCACGTGATAATCTCATTAAAACAATTTGTGTCTGAGTGGTCATCATTGTTTCTTGGTCCCAAGTTGTTGCTTACTTACTGTTCTCAATCTTATATTTGCAGGAGTAGAATATTAGAATTTGACTTATTTTCACATTCTGCAACAGTGTAAAAGGTGTTATGTTCAATTTATTATATGCAAATTAATAAATTTAAGATGAAGGTATCTAGTCTTGATGCTTATGTTAGGCAAAGTCCATGCAGTTTTAGCTAAAACAATCCAAGATGTCAACTATTACAGATTATTAAATGGAACAGTCTTTGTTTTATTTCAACTGGTCTTTGCACACAATTGTAACGGTTTGACTTCCCCTCTGCTCTGTCTGCGGTGTTACCACTGCAATTGATGGCACAAAATTAATTCAAATCATATCTAAAATGCATGACTTAATTCATCACAATTTTGTCATTGCATTTTCCTCTAGCTTTATGCCTGCTTGTATTTTGAGTATATGCTTGCCATTTTATTTTTAGAATCCATGACTGTGATTGGTATCGCAAACAATTTCCCATCCATTAAAAACGCTCATCATAGTGTAAATTCAAACTTATCTCTTCAAAGATCAAACTTGCATAGGAAGACAAAAAAATTCTTGTTGTGCAAGTTACTTCTTCTCCTTTACTCAATATGTGAGGAGTAAAGCTGCACTTCCTTTAACAGTAATTGATTAAATTCGTGCCGAGGTCCTGAACTTAATCGTTACCGCGTTACCAAACTCAGCAACTGAAATATTACAAAAAATTTAGTAACGAGTCATATTACTTGGTTAGTGCCAAAATGTAATATTACTGTACCACATTTTTCCAACACGTTAGCTCAAACACTATACATAAAGTCTATATGACAGAGCACAATTACAAAAAAAACTACCATTGATCTGTCATGCACTCAGAATAGATTTCAATGCTTGTTTGAGCCAGTTTTTGATCTGCAACAAAAGAAATTCAGCTTTTTGGCACACCCATCTGAGAATAAATGTACACAACAGCATTTCCTGCATAGATTTCTTCTCTATATTAAAATAAAAAAATGAATCAAGCTTATTTTTATGCATCTCTTTACTTCTCAATTTATACGCATTTACAATTTATACGTCTGCACACTTCTGGGTGTGAATACAAGTGACAAACTAACCCCCCCTCAAATTCATACATCGACATTGATCCATTTGCATTAAGGCATCATGAGACACAAAGGGAAAGTTGCCTCATACAAAGCTGAATGTACAATAACACAGTAAACATGAACAGCCACACCATCAAAACTTATAACAAAATAAAGACTTTTCTATTTCTAATTAAACGAAAACAGAAAGTGCCTGAAGGTATATAATCACTTAACAACTCATTACAATACTAATACAATAAATGCAGACCCAGGAACAGCGGGTCGCAACAATTTAATATTGAGAACTGTGTGAGTGTTAGTTATGCTATATTTTGGAGGGTTAACCTCAGCTGACCAAGTGGCTGGTCATAGTTTTAGGATAGGAACGTAAAAAAATGTAAATCTTTTATTGTCAGGTAATTCATTTCTTAAAATGGCTCATTTTATAGTGCCACAGAATATCTAAGAGGAGGAATGTGCTGCTCTAATATAATTCTCAACCTTTCCCAATTGGTTAAATATTCACAAAGCTGAGATACAATCGGCTGCAAATGTAAGTGCAGAGTGTCATGAAAAACAAAACCACCCAAAACACATTCATTGTGACAGAAAATCAAATATAAAAGTTCTCAAAAAGACATTTTGGCACAAATGAATCTGACTTGTTCTAACTTTAAGGGGTCAATCCTTCCATGAATTGTGTGCGTCTCATTGCACGGCAGGACCAATACTCAAATGTCTATTAGCTGCTATGTCACAGTTATGATGGCATGTACGAGAGTAAAAAAAAGTTAATAAATGAGATCATTAAAAACATAGACAACTCATTGAGTGCATTCAGGACATGATGGTTTAAGAGTTAAAGCCCTAGACTTTATTAGAGGATATTGCTTGTATTTTATAAGGGCGCAAACAAAGCATGTGGTTGCAGTCAGCCTCGTTGACACATTTATACATACAAGTCCAGTACTTGTAACAAGGCTTAGCTGGTTATACAGAAAAAAAAGAAATCAAGACAACTAAATATAAAAGTGAGGTGAATCATAGCCTTATATTAGTGAAATATGCTTTTGTATCATTTAAGACAAAGCTCCCCCACACTATCAATACCAGACTCATGTAAACTCATGTCTACTTTTCTATTTGGAAATATGAGTTACCCAGACTATATTTAAAGAAACAAATATTTTTTTATTCTTAACATAATTCTCTACATGTACAATAAAAAAATGCAGGTGTGTGACAGGTGTAGCGTATGACACTGCCATGCCTCTGATACAAACTACTATCTTTGGTTGCTAAAATATAAGAATTGAACACTTTCTATGTACCATAAGTGAGGTTTGGAAACACAATCAATAAAGCTGTGTGTGTTTAAGTGCAGGTAGGGTGAGGTCATTTAAACGTTAAGTCTTCTTAATGGCTTGACTGTGGTTTTGCATCATATATACATACATACAGCGATGACTAACTGCACAAAATTCAAAAATATTGGACTCATTCATGATGACGACCACTTTCCAGCAATTTGATCACATGCAGATGTTTGCATCAGTGAAAATGTCCCATGGCCTCTGCAGCCTTCACTCTTACCACAGGGTCGGGATCTTGGAGCAGCATCACTAGGCCTGACGATGAATATACATACACATTCACATTAAAGATAAATATTTATGTATAGCGAAGCCCCACTATACTGCATGTCATCTTTTGTGCTGAGATATTTTAGATTTTGAGTGATGGTTTTTATGGGGTTCTTACAGTATACAAAGTGAGTTGGAATTTAGAATTGTGCCACAACATGCCAAAATGCACTGAGCTCTACTACCAGACGCAGCATAATCAAACGCAAGTAAAAGAGGCAGAAAAGTACCCCTAAGATTAGGCATGGGCAAACTATAGCCCGGGGGCCACATGCGGCCCGTTAAATGTTTTAATCCGGCCGGCCAAACTTGAAAAAAATTAAATGAATAAACCTTGTTAATGTTTTATTTTCTAAATACTCTGGTGTGTCAAACATATTTTGTTGTAATGCCTTTGTTCATTACATTTTTACATACATTTACATAAAATTAAATGTAATTTTCTTTCTCTGATGAGGTGAGGTTACCAAAACACTCCATCCAGCTGCTCCTGGTCCGGCCCCTCTGTAAATTTTAGAAACCATTGTGGCCCCCCAATCAAAAAGTTTGCCCCCCCCCCTGCCTAAAATGCTTGTTTCCACAGAACATCAGCTATTTCAATATTTATATTGTGACATATGCCGTGTTTTTATGTGTCGCTGCTTTCTGTGCGTGTGTGTGTGTGTGTGTAGCAGTTGTTTGGCTGAAACCTTATAATAACTCCAACATCTATGCTAATTCTGTTTGCCTGTCTGTGGTGGTTCACATTGTACGTTATCGATAAACCAGCGGACTTTTGCAAAGTATAGGCAACATTTTGGAGTAACACGTCTTCTTTTTTCCAAGTATTGTTATACGATGGTCTCCTATTTCTTGAGAGTGAGACATTCCTAAAGCATACTTTAAAATGTGTGCCTTGAGTCTAAATGTATGATTGCATGTAAACCTTGCGAGAGGCCAAAACGGCACTCAAAAAAAATAAGATAAACATCACTTTTTCCTATGTCACAAATGTTATTTCCCCCACAATAACCAATACTGTAATTCTATTTAAAATGTGAGAAAGACGCTTCACCTTTAGTGACGGTGCCCATGTTGAGGTGAGAGTAATGCTCCTCTGGAAGGTTCCCCAGCAGAAACCCTGAAACACACATGCACTTATTAGCACCTTCCTAACAAATTTGCAGAAAAATTGCTAAATTCAGAGAATGTTGACGAGCAATCAGTGACTATATACCTATGAACATTGCAGCCCCTGCTCGGACTTCAGACCAGTTGCTCTTGAAGAACTGGAGAACGGAGATGTGGTAGAAGTTCAGCATGCCTGGAAAGTCTTGGATCTACAAAAATGGCAAACATATACTCATGATAGGATAGATTTAGAATTTGATTGTAACCAGTGCGCGAATACAAAATCTGAACATTTTTAAATCCAAGCAGTTTGCCATGACCGGCAACTTTCCTGTTAACGTTATTTTTGCAGCGAGCGGCTCTGATTGGTCAATCACAGAAGCGAGGAAATCTTGGCCTCGGCTATTTTACTGTGATTACAGTAGGGGAGACGGGAATTGATTATTTTAGCGTGATGTGGAGGCTGCCGAGTTACGGTTCAACTGTCTTTCATATTAACTGGCTCGTGATTGCAGCTATGGCTGATCAGGCAATGTCAGTCCAGTAATTTTGTGTTCCAAATTCAAAGATTCGTCACCAGCTATTAAAAAAGTGAAATGAATTAGCTTGGTTACAAGTCCCGACTGGCTGCAACAAATTGTAAACATAAAAAAAATAACATAATAATGAAAATATAGTCAAACTTAAATAAAATAAAAAAGGTACAGAGCAGTAATTGAACCCGTGACTCAAAGGAATAAATATAGCAGCTTCGAGGTGAGCACGCTACCCACTACACCACAGCTGGCACACTTTACCCGGCGTAGAATTTGGACTTGTAGTTTGGTTTGTCACAAACGTCAGCTATGACAAGTCACGTGCCATTTTATGTATCTTTTCAACACAGCCGCCGCTTAAAGTGAAGGTTCCATCTATCAATATCCATGTTCAATTTATCGACATCTATGTGCCAGCGGTTGCCTGCCTGAAATGTACACATTTTGCTCCCTTTTTCTAATGCCCCCGCAGCATTTCAAAATGTCTTGCGCAGCTTGGGAATGTTGTGCTGTTGGCGTTTGGACGAACAACGAGAAAATAGAGGCCAAATTGCAGCGGTTGTATTTTATATGGGGAGAGGAGGATCAATACACTTGAGTCGAGAGCCGCACGACCACGGGCTGCCACGTAACTAATAGAACGCCATTCCTGTGCAGTGACAAGAAATATTATAGTCTACTATAGGTTTTTTAATAGGTATGGTAATAAGTTGAAAACACAACTACACTATTAAAAAATGTCATAGTAGGTCCTTCTGTGCTGCATTTATTTTATTTATTTTTATTTAATAATAGTGTTATGACACCATTGCTATCTTTATATACCGCGGTACACCATGTCACTGTAATACCGCCCACACCTACACCCTATCTAGACTGGTCGCCAGTCAGTCGACGGGCATGCATACCACAAGTTCACCGTTGCCCTATTCTGAATAATCTTCCCACGTCCTTTGTACAACCTGTCTTGTCGGTCTCTCTCACCAGATACTTGGTGAGATCATTGATGAACTCTCCATAGTGCAAGCTCTTGTCCTCATGGAGGTGGTTCTGAAACATGGCTGTGATCTGCTCCGAGCCCACCATTGGAGCGCACACACGCATTGCATACTTACACGCCTGAAAACAAATAAAAACCTATTTGTAGAGGAAATAATAGTTCCTTGTGTACCATGCCAACATCTTGCAGGCTTGTGCATGTGTGGCAACACTTTTCCTACCTTGACCACATGTGGGTTCGGATCAACCAGGTGTAGAAGCAGGCTGACCAGAACGTTGTGTATCTGGTCCTTGAACACTGGCTCTCCAGAGCCAAACTTGGATAGTTTTCCCATTAGGTGAATAGAAGCACAGCGAATCTCATCATTCTCCTGGACAGCCACAAACACAGTCGCTAATATTAGCATGTCTCTTTTTGCAGAATAGGATTTGAACTGCAAATAAGAATGTTTTTTAACTTACACTCTCTAAAAATGGTTTGATCTTCATGAAAATATAAACCACTAGTAGGTGGACATTCTTCTTATCCAGGTAGACCAGAACTTTCGACAGACCTGACATTGCCTCGAGAGTAATGAGCTTGCCTGTGTAAAAGATCAGACAACCCCCCCCCCTCAAAAATTAAACAGTGACATCTCATCCAGGTACAGTTAGTGAGTCGTCGTTTTAATCAAACTAGACAAACTATGGTTCACTAGTGGTGAAAAAGTGCCCTGGCCATGGAAGCGCACATATGATATTAATTGAAAAACATGAGACCAATGATATTTTTACTACAATTAAAGTTTTTGCTTTAGTTATTTTGCTAAGTTTTATTAAGATTTATAAATGGGAAATTTTGTTTGACTTAGTTATCCTTTGTTTTGTTTTTTATTTAAAAAACACTTGACCCTTTAATTAATTTAATTCATAAACTAATCGTAATAATTACGTCAGTTAATATTAGCCACGCTCACCTTGATGCGCGCATGCACCATGAATACACACCCTTGGCTATCAAAATTCATGGATTTTTTTTGCATTATGAAAAGTAACCAAGACCAAGTCTAAAGCGCTATTATCAGACCAGAGAGCAGGAAATTCCTCAAACACACCCAAACTATGATGTTGTCCCACATGCTAACTACCTGGGTCATCTTTTTCCTCCATGCCTGAACTCATGGCCGCTAGTAGTTCTTTAGCATATTTGTTCACCTGCAGGGAAGAAAGTAATTAATAGTGAACTGTTCTTGTTATATCAGCAATTGTGTGTGTCTACCTTTTCAGGTGATCCCACAGCAATGTTTCCAAGACCCCGCACGGCCAACATGCGGACAGAGGAGCAAGGATCCGATATCCTTTCCATCATGTTATTCATTAATACGTCAATAAACATCAACTCCGTGGACACGTGATGGTTCAAGAGCTAGCAAGAAAGAGTCAGTTGCTTCAGAATATTATAAAGAAAACCCAAAAACTAAAGAACAACTTTGCGAAGACTAAAAGATTTGACATGAATTGTGCATAGTTTGGGGTTTTACTCGCTAGTTGTCACCTCAGAGAAGAAAGCTGTGACGGTGATACGCTGACACTCATAAATGTTGTTCAATGAAGGGCATAAACATTCAACAATGGCCGGCAACCTGGGACCGGCATGTTTCGCCATGGCCCTGTTGACAAGAGAAATACACCTTTAATGAAACCGCTTGGCCAGAGGAAGGTATATGGGGAATGGAAAATAGTGAAAAGACAACAAGTAGTACCACTTGTCATATTTATTGATAATCTACACTTCTTACCGATTATTTTTCTCTAAATAATAGTACAGAACTCACATTGTTACAATTACTGGAAGCAGTCGTAGTTGTAAATGTGGAAGAAATGGCAGTAGTACAAACCCAAATTCTAATTAAGTTTAGTAAAACATAAAAACAGAATACAATGATTTGCAACTCTTTGAATCTGCTTTATATCCAATTGAATAAACTACAAAGACATTATAATTACTGTTGAAACTGAAACTTTTTTTTATTTTTTAAAATATTCCCTAATTCTTAATTTGATGCCTGAATCAAATAATAGGGTATTTGGGGAAAAAAATATAAACTGCCTTTTGTGGCTTGGTTAACTCCAGTAGTAATTTTGGTCAATCAGACGAAGTTATGTCTGAAGCGCAGCAGCGACTTTGTGGGCTAAAACAACATTTGAGTAAGCGTGGTTTCTTCAAAAGTGATCAGCAGAGACAGCAACTGTGTCAGGTTGTCAGCATCAAAGTGCGCCCAGTCATTTAAGGCTATTAACTTCTGCGCTGCTAAGATAGCGCTGCTCGGTCTGCGCTAACAAAGCTAACTCTACAAAAATAGCGTTACAGCAGCTACTAAATTTACAAAAACCAAGCTAACTTTTTGGGGAGTTTCCATCGACTAAAACTATCACAAGTAGGAATGACTATATGTGCCGAAAACTGATAAGTATTTTCCTCCAAAAGACTAAGACTAAATCTGAAATGCCAGCCAAAAACAACACTGTCTTACGATGTTACATAAAAATTTAAAGAATAGCTTCCTATAGTTTTTGTCAGGCGTGCTGCCCCAGCACCCTGAGGGCTGTGTGCATGTGTGCATGCAACTGCCTTGCAGGTTTGGTGCATTGATGTTGTCAGCAGGTGAATTCCATCGCCCTAATCACTGTGACTATTTAAGATGCTCTGAGACGCCTACACATCGCCAGATTGTCTACACGCGTTCACAAGTTTGTAGCTACAGTGCCTTAGACTAACTTAAGCCTACCCCAAATTATTTATATCGTCTTTTCCTTAATCACAGATAGTTTGTCTTTACTGCTTGCCTGTCTGCGTCCTTGCCTCGCACTCTTGACCCACTTGCCACCCTGTTGGGCCTCCACTCATCCTACGTTACACTGGAATTCCACAATAAACATTTTGTTTTCACCACCAACCCACACCTCTATATTTCTGCATCTGGGTCCACCTATCGCCCCAACTCCCTGACAGTTTTCTAGAGTATATAATGCTCTCCCAAATTTCAAAATAAGACATTTAAAATTTCACTTCTCTTTATTTTAATTTTAAACAAAAACAAAAGGTGCAACAAGTTCCCAGGTTCAGCAGCATCTCTTATAAAGGTAAATGAAAATGTAATCAATTGTTTGCATCTTAGTTCTGAAGCTTGCTCATGTGCGGTTTTAAACCTGCTCATAATAAATAATCTATAAGCTAGTGATGTGCTCTACTGTACCGAGGCGCCGAAGCGTGTTCCGAGTAAACCGGAACGCTTGTGGCCACGCCCGAAGAATGTGAAAAATGTGTTGCTACGTCCGAAGCCTCGCGAGTTTGGGCTACCTACGTCATCGCCAACACATGGTTTCACGGGTGATTTGAAATAAAATGGCGTACCGAGGCGACAATGATCTTACAGGTGACACTGACACAGCCAACTCGCATCTTCAAACCTCAATCGGATACGGTTTGCAATGGACTCATCATTTACAATTAAAAAGAAGAGAACATCCCCGGTCTGGGATCATTGAGCAGATCTCTCCTAAAAAGGTACAAATTATAATAAGCGTGAGTATACTGGCAGAGGAGCTTAACTGCTTCTTTGCTCGCTTTGACTCGCCCCAACCGTCACACCCCCGCACTTCATGCTCCAACCCCCCCCCACTCATCGTAGAGGAACACGATGTGAGGCGCGCGTTCCTGGCGGTTAACCCCAGGAAAGCTCCTGGACCCGACGGAATACCAGGCAAGGTCCTCAGAGCATGTGCCCACCAACTGGCACATGTTTTCTGCAGGATCTTCAACCGCTCCCTGGCTCAAGCACCTGGCTCAAGCAGTCATCCCCTCCTGCTTGAAAACTTCCACCATTATTCCTGTCCCCAAAAAGTCACCCGCCGTCCACCTGAATGACTACCGTCCTGTTGCTCTCACACCAGTCATCATGAAGTGCTTCGAGAGGCTGGTTCTCCAGCATATCAGGGACTGCCTTCCTCCCACTCTGGACCCCTACCAGTTTGCATACCGGGCTAACAGATCCACTGAGGACGCCATCGACACTGCTCTGCATGTTGTGCTGGGCCACCTGGAACAACAGCAGAGCTATGCAAGGATGCTCTTTGTGGACTACAGCTCGGCATTCAACACGATCATCCCAGACATCCTCGTCGCCAAACTGGACATTCTCGGCCTCCCTGCCCTCACACGCATCTGGATTAAGGACTTTCTGACCAACAGATCCCAGACTGTGTTGCTCGGCCCCTACACGTCCTCCACCCGCATGCTGAGCACCGGTTCCCCTCAAGGATGCGTGCTGAGCCCTCTCCTGTACGCCATCTACACCTACGACTGCAGCCCGGCCCACGGCAACAACACCATCGTCAAGTTTGCTGACGACACGACAGTGGTCGGTCTGATCTCGGAAGGTGACGAGACAGCCTACAGAGAGGAGGTAAAGAGACTGACAGCTTGGTGCAAGGACAACAGACTGCACCTTAACACTGCAAAAACAAAGGAGATTGTCGTCGACTTCAGGAGGAACAAGACGGTGCCGCCCCCCCTCTGCATCGAAGGCGTGTGTGTGGAAAGGGTCCACACGTTCAAGTTCCTGGGAGTACAGATCTCCGACGACCTGTCTTGGACTCACAACACCACAGCAGTGGTAAAGAAGGTCCACCAGCGTCTGCACTTCCTGAGAGTCCTCAGGAAATTCAACCTGGACAGGAAGCTGCTGCTAGCCTTCTACCACTCGTCCATCGAGAGCCTGTTGACGTACTGTGTCTCCACCTGGTACAGCGGCTGCACTGAGGCGGACAGAGTGAGGCTCCAGAGGACAGTCAAAACAGCGCAAAGGATTATTGGCTGCCCTCTCCCCTCACTGTCGGACATCTACACCGCCCGGTGCCTCAGAAGGGCTCTCAACATCGTCAAAGACAATACCCACCCAAACTCACACCTGTTCGACCTGATGCCCTCTGGCAGGCGCTACAGATGCATCAAATCGAGGACCAATAGACTGAGAAACAGTTTCTTTCCGAGAGCCATCTCCATTCTGAACTCTCACACACACACGAGAACACCCTTACCTTGCAGAACAGCATTGTGATGTGTTTTTATATACACTATTCAGTACTAAATTCCATTGCACTCTTATTTATTTATCTAATTTATATATTTGTCTGTATAATTGTTGTATTGCACTGGAGAGGGGAGCCCTCTAATCTCGTTGCACACTTGAGTACAATGACAATAAAGGGATTTCTATTCTATTCTATTCTATATATTGTAAATTATTGTGACAACAGAGTATATCCCTCGTTTGAATGTCTTACTTCTACTTGCTGATATTTCAAAAGTTGAAGTGTAAACTTTGTTCTAAAGTACTTGAGTACCAAGAGAACACTTCATATATGTTGAGGCAATATTGGGCACAGCATGAAAATGAGGAGACAACTCAAATCGAACCACACTCAGGTAAGCCATTTTAACATGAATTGAAAAAGCAGCGTAGCTTACCATGTATGTTTCAAATGTGAAAGATGAAATAAATGACATCTTTCATTAATAGGCCTACTCTGTTTCGGTTTAACTGCAGTAGATAAGAATGCAGTGGAAGAGGCATTGATCAATATGGTAATTGAAGATTGCCAGCCCTTCAGTTTTGTGGAGGACACAGGGTTCAGGAAGCTTATCCAAGCTTTTGATCCTACATATGTTCTCTCCACCAGGCAGGTGTGTATAAGAGCACATGAAAAAGAGCGTTTTAAAAAAAAAAAAAAAAAGAAAACTCGCTACTTCTGTTGCCTCGCAAATATCTTACAAATGCTGCCGTGTGAGTTTGTTTTTTTTTGCGAGATATTCCCCATTCCCCCATAACTGCTCTTCCAATAGTGTTCTTTCTCCTTTCCTTTAGACTTTGAAAGCCATGGTGGAGGAGAGGTAGCAGCAGGCAAAGGAGAAGGACTAAGAGCTTGTAGCGAGGTGCAGTGAGCCTAACAACAGATATGTGGACCAGCATCAACACAGATGCATATCTGGCAGTCACTTGTCATTTCATTGACGAGCACACCTCTGCACTCAGCTGTTAGGTGTGCTCCATTTTGCTGACCGCCATACAGCTGAGAATATGGCTGCCGGTAGATCGCCACTCATGGCACAATGGGGCATTTCCTCCAAAGTAACTTGCCTTGAGACGGATGGTGCAGCCAACATGGCAGCATATGCCAGAGAGCTTCATCTGCGCCGTACACATTAAATCTGCTAGTGAAAAAGGCACTGGTATTAAACACTGAGCAGCCTGAGATCTGTCTTCAGTGTAGGAGGATAGTTGGCTACTTCGAAAGCAGTACCACTGCAAAGGTGATTTCCTTTATTACACAGCAGTATTCAAATTAATGCTGAATGACTTGAATAACGTTTTGTTTCCTATTTTATTTTTTATAGGCAAGGCTGACAATGGTGCAGGAGCAAATGAAGCCTACGGAGCTTGTGCTGAAGATCATTCAAGAGCTAAGTTGACATCCATAACTGCTTTCACACCTCTTTCAAACAATAATGACCTTTTATGTTCAGGTGGAGACACGATGGAATAGCACCTTCCACATGCTGCATGTACAACCTCAGGGAAGCTGTGGGAGCAGCCCTGGCATGCCTACACGCTGACATTACCCCACTCACATCCCACCAGTTGAGGCTCATTTCTGAGAGTCTGCAGGTGCTGTCCCCATTTAAGGATGCCACCGTAGAGCTCTCAGAGAGGAGAGTGTCTGGGTCCAAGGTCATACCACTTTTGCCCATGCTGCACCACACCTTGGAGGATGACATGGGAACTATACAAATGGAGGAGAGCAAAGCAATGGCTGAGGGTCTTAAAAAACAACTGAGAGACAAGCTCTACAGTCTACAACCTCCAAGCCATGGGCATCATGTCACTGGCAACACTGCTGAATCCCAGGTTTGTATCATCTGTCTACTAGTGCCAACAAATGAGCAACTGCCTCTTGTTGAACAGTTCACAACTGCAATGAGTCTCATTGTCATTTGCAGGTTCAAGAAGACACGCTCCTTTAGCCCGAATAAGAGGAGGCTCCCAGCTGAATGTGCGACAGTGATCCACCACAGGGCATCTTCTTCTTCCTCCTCCTCCAACCCATCGGCTTCACCAACACAACCGGAAACATCATACATACGGATACATTCTAATGGTGTTAATTAAGGAAAGCAGGAAATGAGTTTGCTGTTAGTCTGTTTGTTGTGTCTTAGGTGACAAACTGTGGCGGGGATTAGACCACACAGTCAGACAAGGACCCAGAGACCGCAGATGCGAGTGTGGAGGTCCACACTTACCTGGGGGAACCCAACATAAGCAGGATGTCAAACCCCCTGGACAACTGGAAACTGCACAAATACGTCTACCCAAACCTCTACAAACTAGCAATAACCTTTCTCTGCCTCATCTGTCCTTTGCAAAAGACGATTTTCAAAAGCAGAAGAAATCTTATCTAAAAAAAAAAAGAAACTGTTTTAAAGCCAAACACTTTGGAAATGCTAGTATTCCTCAATAAAAAATTAATGAAAGGTGTGTCTTGTTCCTTGGTTATATGTCAATGTCTAAAATAAAGCAATAATGCTTTCAATTAACGCGCACACGCAGGGTTCAGGAAGCACGCCCACGTACACACGCACATATCACAACTCCCTGCCCCTTTGACCCCATCAAATCCATGGTATCATTTTATCATTCTGCCTGTCATGGCATTTATTTTTTGCATGAAGACGCAATAGAACAAATGAAGCCTTATGATGCCTCGGCCCAGGAGCGAACCAGTTGGATGGAAATCCTCATTGTTTCCCATCACTAATAAAAACTACTGTAACTACTGTATTGTCACGACCCTAAGGCGTAACATATTATTGGGTGCAGGCATGTCAAAACAGACCGTCGCACTCACGAGTCAATGACAGCCTAGGCACCATACTATGTATGGTCACGGTGTTACATCATAGCCATAACTATCACCCAACATCAACTAAATAGCATACTAGCAAACAATTAAACAATCAAGGAACAAAGACAGACAATTAACACAAAACATGCCTCTCTCAAGTCCCAGGTGCAGCGAAGCATTCTGGGAGTGCTTCAGCCTCAGCCAATCAGATGGCTGGTTAGAAGGATGTCGTGAGTGGATGTTGTGATGTTACTTGCTTGCAATAACATCACTGATAAGACAGACTACGACATCGTGGACAGCGGCTCTTTTATCCATGCACGTACATACATGCAACAGGTCGGTTAAAACTGACTGTAGTTTCAAAATGTTCACCAACAGATGGTGCTAACCTATTGTGTACTCAGCTGTGTCTTCTTGACTTGGGAAGTATGTTCTCCATATTATTATTTTTTAACTTATCTATTTTAACTGACATAATGTTATGTGTATCATCCTTCGTGAGTGTTTGTAATTTTCAATGTTCGAAAAGTTAAAGGGGGAAAAAAAAAAAAAAAAGAGAAGCTCATCTTCCTGCTTCCTCCTCTTGTGATGATGTTGAATTCTCTCGCGGCTGCTCGTTTCCAATGTCCCTCCGCGTAACTTATAGCTTGCAGTTTAAACTCTGCTTCGTATGTGTGTCTCTCCGGGTGCCATTTTTTGGCGGTCCTTAGGCAAAGCAATGTTATGCACAATGCACATACCGGCTCTACAAATCAGCACCTACCGGCGGCGTGCCTTTCTGTCCTCTTTCACCCCCCCCTGCACCTGTTAATATCTGTATACTGTCGTCAGTAACATCCCATTACCTCTATATAAACAGCGTGTCGGCAGGAAATTCTCCCAGTCAGTCCAGCGGAGCGCTCAATTAAGTCCCAACATTTACAGCTTTTTGGAACTCAGTCCACGCATAAGACACGCATTATAAGTCAATTTTGGAGAAAATCTAGAACTTTTAGGTGCGTTAGGTGTGTTTACCTTGCTAGCAGCGTTACTCCAGTGATGTGTGTATTCTGTTCCTTCATTGCGTCCCAAGCTTTATCCTCATCGAGCCTTTTTAACACCTCATCTAACTGCGCTCTCGCTAGCAAGATTCTCAGTGCATCAGCTGCAACCCTGAACACAGACAAGACAAAACTGTCAGGCACTAGAATCTGCTTAACATAGGCAGTGCACACAAATATGCCAACCCTGCAACGTGGACGGAGGCAGTGCGTTTGGTGGCGTTATCCTTTGGAGCAGAGACGCCAACACTTGCTGCCAGTCTGACAATGAGACAGGAGAAGAGCTGAGAAAACTTGCTTAGTGCTGGCTCCTGGCTGTGGCCATTTAATAATAATTCCTTCAGACCACATGTCATCTGGAAAACAAATCAAACAGTTTGTAACAGTCATGTACTTTGTACTGTGATTGCAGAATTGCAGCATGCAATGTCTTTGTCACTTACAGCAAGTGGCTTATTTGTCGCCACTTTGGTCGTTCCTCCTCTTATCATAGACTCTTTCTTGTCCACAAAGGGCGCCATGACGGAGAGTTTCTCCATCACTATGTCTATAATTTGACCGGCCACAATGGGGTCTGCTCCCAAAGCCATCCACATCTCGCTGGTCCAGCTGAAAAGATAGGAACTACAGCTTTAAAAATGCAATGATATATAAAATCTGAGGGACAAAGAGCTGCCAAGTATTTGTCCAAATGATTTCATAGTACTAAAGTGTGTAGGGACCAAATGTTAAAGAAAAAATGTGTACTTATATAACTTACCTGTCGTACGGTAGTGGTTGATTAACTAGTGTATTGACAACAGTCTGGAGATGCTGAGAGGCCATGATTAGCACCGTCTGTCCGACTGCAACTCTCACCTAAATGCATGTACAAGTTGTTTGCATGACATGCGGGGCACACAATAGTGCATAACTTGGTTGCCATTGGAAATGTGAATGAAATACTAAACATTGTGCAATAAACACTAATATCATTGTGTGGCACTGCCTTAGCCTACCTGGTCCTCAGTGATACTCTGCAGTCGCACATGAAGCACCTCCAGCATCTCTGGTACCTGGCACCAATAAATTAAGACTATATGAGACCAAAACTATTTGAAATGAAGCAACAAGTGCAGCGCTGCCTGTAAGCATTAGCACTACCATCTCTTGTAGCCCCCCTCCTCTGTTCTTCAGCAACGTGTTCAGGATGACAGAAGAAGCTCTGCAACAGTTTGGCTGACGGTCAACCAGACCCTCAAACAACATGAACACCAATGTGGTCATCTGCTGCTGAGGCAGACGCTTACTCATCACCTGAAAGGCATGAGGAAACACACAATGACAACACGTTTGTTACATTCACTTGCAATTGCCTACAAAGCAACTGAGTATGGGAGCATTTCTGCTGCATGATAGATTAAAGCCATAGTCTATAAAAAAAAAAGCCTGTTAACAACTGAATGTGTGCTGAAATGTTGTTACCTTGGTGAGTTCAGAGCAGGACTTGTAGAGGACTGAATGGTCTGGGCTTTCTAGTTGTGTTTTAAGGAGCAATAGACCTTCCACAGCTTCATCTTTATAGTCAAGAGCGAAACCTGAATTTCATTTTCAGAAGGACATTAAATCAGGTTAAAATGCATAAGGCATCATAATCTAATACATGGACAAACGCACAAGAAAAAAGGTCATAGATGCTTTTGAAGAACTCATAAGGCTACACTATAGTTCCAGCAGCGTCATATTGCACAAATGTATGCTTTAGTGAGTTTGAAAAAAGTCATTTCTTTCCGTTCGAACATGCCTTTCCTGCAGTGCACAAAGCATTGCAAGAAAATAAATCCAAAGTTGGGTTAGGTGAGCGTGTAAGAAACTGACATTCTAAATTCTTTTTTACGGTAATCACTAATGATTGTCAGTGTTTGTCAGCCCGAACCTATAGTTTATTTATATAAAAAACACAGTCTACACATATAATCTAACAACATTGGGAAAGCTAAACAATGTTTAAAAAAAAAAAAAGTGCTTTCACCTTCATAGTGTAGTTGGATAGAAAGCAGTCTATATACACAGTCGATAGCGGTGGTGCGTACAGCGAGGTGAGGGTCGGAGCAGCGTGGAGACAGTCGACCCAGCAGAGCTCCGAGGTTATGGAAGGACATCATGTTCTAGACCAGGTTGCAGGTAAGAAAAGTCTCAAATTGATGTCAGGCAAAAGCAGTAGTGTCATGGAGTAAAGCGCCACTTGAGTCTGTGCTCACCTTTACTGTCATGTTGTCCAGGTAGTGAGTCAGCAAATGAGCAGTGGCCAAGATAGCTCTCTCTCTCTCGTGGTCTAGTGTCGAGGTCAACCAGCATTCAACGTGCTGTGTAGGACATGACAGCACAATCATGTTAGACAATAAAGAGCCACGGCGGGTAACATGAATGTTAATTCATCTTAGGTTGCAAAGAATGACGTACAGTATATAGGCTCTTAAATCAATCAACTTGAAATCTGTGTAAAAAGGTGTTCTGTTAAAAATCTTGCCTTCGGTTGTATAACAAACTAGAACTCATTTATTCATTAATGAATAGAATACTAATACTAATAATTGATTGGATATATATTTGTATTCACTTCTTTATTTAATTAATCAAATTTGAGACATTTACGAGCTTAACTTGCATCAGAGATTGCATTTATAAACAGTAAAAATCATGTTGTTGTTATGTGGAACTGAAAGCTTGTGACAAAAGCTGCCACACTGTATCATACAAGCACCCCAATCGATTTGTTGTACACTGTATCTCCATTTACAATAAAGAAACCTATACAATACAATGTCCATTCAACCAAGGTTTATTGGTTTTCAATTTGTGACATACTTATCACACAAAACGAAAACATGTTGTGTTTCCTTTTCTTCTCAGTCACCCCCAAAGGTATTGTAGTTCTTATCAGCATCCGTATCAATTTCCTTTTTTATTCTATGCCAATTTCCTCTGGCTTTTGCTTGGAGAAATTCCCAATGTTTGATTCAAGATAAAGTGCCCCAGTGTAATTTTAGCAGCTCGAAGCAGTCGTGTATTATGTTACATAAGGCTTTCATATTGCATTTAGCCGTACTGTATCTCAAGGCACTACAAGTGCAAACCACAATATTCTATAACTGGGCTGTTTGTACTGTATGCAGTGACTTTGTTACAAATTAATGATTTATAAAATATTGTTAAACTTAGGTACAGTATCTTGTTTTTCCACATTGCACAATATGATTGTCTCAAAAGGTTTTTGTTTTGTAATATAAAATGATTGAAAAGGATGGTGCATAAATGAGGACACCCCGAATGAATGCCAGTGCAATACATATCATGTCTAATTCTGAGAAGTGACATTTTTTTGGAAGTTAAAATGAATGTTTAACAAAATTTCTGTCATAATACAATTCCGATCTTATTCAGAGAACTGGATATACGTCATTTACACAGAGCACACCAAGTCAGTTATTCATGCAATACAGGCAATACTACAGAGTAACAAAGAACTGTAAGAGCTACATGGAGTAGAATAATAAAGGTACTACCTTGAATACACTCTGTAAACTATCAGGCATGGGATCCTTGCCAAGCACACTGCTCAGTAACTCATGCAGTGAAGACAATGTGTCTTTGTACAAGACCTGCACACATGATGCTTTGGTTTGACCAACAATATGGTGTAATAACAATGTACCAAGGTTGTTTGTATCTTAATATTTGTAAGTGGGTGAAAATGTGTTCGGTTCACCTTTCTTTGTTTGGGGTCTAGTATTTCTTCTTCTTTTGTCGTTTTCTCTGGAGTGTATATTTCAGGCGGAAGAGAGAACACACTGTTCACACACACCTTAAGCAAGTCAAAACTCTCATTCTCACTCAGTGCCGGGTCAAGAGGACTGAAGCACTACAAGGTCAAAGGATAAAACACTGGCAAATGAAATCAGTGTGACACCAAAAATGCAAAAAAATAAAAAAAAAAGACGAAATGTCAGTTGGTGAAATTCCGGGGGGAACATAGGAGGATACATTAGGTTGGCACAAGTGCTCATGACCAGGTGGCGCACTGGAGTCCGAAGTGCATCAGTAGATTCTGCCTTAATAAAATCCTGGCCAAGAAAACAAATCAGCGAGTAACTCAATGATCAACCAATTAAAGAAAAAAAAAATATATTGTACTTTTCTTAGTTAGCAACATTACCCCAAAGTTATACGAACAATTGTTAGTGTAGAGTGAAAACCACCAAATAAGAGAGACTATTGAAAATGTACTTTTAATGGCTTGTACAAATATACCATATGAGGTATGAAATTACACGACAAATTCAATTTTGTGTGTGCTGCCTGTCTGTTATCAAGCCATTCAGATTTTGGCCCATGCGTTACTACATTCAGGCAAATAAAATTTATACAGCCCACTAGACGCCAGGCAGATTGCACACAAAGCATATGCGCCACCATTTCTTTTTGAAGCAAATTAAAAGTGCTGATCATCACTCACCTGGATAACAGCAATGAGTTCTTGTTTGTGAGAGAAGACGTAGCCTTGCTTCTTTACACACTCACTGACGGCTTTGGCAACAAGGCCAATACTCTGGATCAAACTTAGTTTCATTGTCAAATCCTAACAAGTGGCCACACACAGACACACAATTGTGGTTACACAAAATGGAGGACACAAAAGAGAGCAAGGTGAGAGGACACAAACATCACAAGATTCTGTTTACAGACTTAAATGCCACAATTCTGAAGAATGAAATATGTATGCCACCACCAATAGCGTATTTTACAAACAGCAAAGGAAAAGTAAACGCTAGAATCAAAAGCAATGTTAACAATCTAGAATTCAAGATTGAGCCGCCACTGTTGTAGATTAAGAGATTAAATAAATGCTGATTAGAGGAGGTCAGTTAAACAAGCAACCTAAAGGTGCAGATCTAGGAAGTGACAGACCCGTTCGAAGATGAAACGCATGAACAAGCTGTTAAGAGTCAAAAAGAAAATGAAAAGTCACCTGCGGAGGATTCATGGAGCGGTCTCCAAAATCTAATCAGAATTTTAGATATTGATAAGCAATTTCATTTGAATGACAAAAAGATCACAATGCTGAAAACAAAGCAACTACTGCAATTCTCTTGTGCTGTTGTTCATTAATCGTGATCCATGAATGATGCATGACATTAGTAAAAATGTATTTTTCATTGTTTCATTTACTTTTTGTGAACAACTGAGAAAGACCTTAAAGCAAACCATCAAGCATTTTAGCAACAAAAAATGCTCCCATCATTGTGTCAATCCCACTGACAAAATGATATCCTTGGAGTAGAAAAGTTGAAAATGAAAGTTTGTTAAAAGATTGAATGCAAATGAAAATGCTTTATGCAACAAACTTATTTATGACTTTAAGGCATTAAGGTAAGATTTCAAAGGAAACAGCACTGCAAATGTGTACACCAGAAAAGGGAAAGACCAGGAAAGTAAGAAAGTTAACTTGGAAGTTTGGCAGATCAGTAAAGTAGCCCCGCTATCCTTGTGACAATACCTTCGTCTCTACTTTAATCCCAAGAACCTGTATGAAATAGAGGTAATATAGTCACAAGCCCAAATGGAAATCTTAAGGTTGAAACCCCAAATTAAAAAAAAAAAAAAAAAAGACAAGAAACTGTTGAATCCTATGCACTACATTTATATATTTTGCTATGTTGGAAAAAATTAAGCTATAAGAGAATGATGATGAATGACAAATCATCAAAGTGTCACAGAAATAGGTTCATTGAAACATATGCATTATTAATTGCCGCCTAATGTCCCGTCTGTCTACACTAAATCATTCAACACTTAAAAACAGGCTATGTTCGAATTGTTTCCTACTTTGTGACCACGACCCCAAACAAACATCCTAACAGTGCATCACCAAAGTGTTTGTGTTACCTTAGTGTTGAAGTGTTTACTGATGCAGCGGAGAATGTCTTGATCAATGCGATTCAGGATCTTTTCTGGAGGGGCGTTTACAGCCACTTGACCATAACACAAGATTAAAGTGCTTTTTACCTTCTCCAGCTCGCCGTCGTTACGATCCTGAGGCAGAAATTACTTCATGATTTTAATTGAAATGATCAGAAATGTATATTTGTACGCATGTAATGTCTCTTACTTTCAGCAGGTTGAAGATACTTGGGGATTTCTTGAATGCATCAGACTTTCCAAACTCATCAAGCTTGGCCAGAGTTCCTTCTAAATGGCTGTTGGCACACAATCCAATGCCCAGAGCCACACCCTGGCCAAATGAGGGGAAACAAGTGTTAAAAATTATTCAAATCCAATTCAAGTCCAGTTCTTCTTTCCTGCTTGAAAACGCCTACAAAATATATTTATCCAACTGCATTAATTCAGAAAGAATACTTCATTTCTCAATGTTAGTCATTTTTTGTTTCCCTTTTTTAATGTGCTATTAGTACCTCTCTTTCAACAGCATTATTGTGTCTTGCTGTGAGGAGGATTTCCTGCAACTGTTTTTTAACAAAGTCCTTATTAAAGGAATGCTGGAGGGTCACTCCAATACACTGATACAGGAAGCGCTGTCAAGGAAAGAAAATAAATGGTACATTTTAAAATATGACTTCATGTTGCAATGATTACAGCCTTTAAATTAATTAGTTGACTTGTACCTTCTCCTCCAAAGCATTGTTATAGGTGGAAAGATAATTCGTTGCTTCTGCTGCAAACTGGCAAACCCACTTATCGTCATCAACAGCCACCAAAGTTTTAGCCAGGAGCTGGGGACAATTTCATTATGTTGTAATGGCATTTCAGTCAAACTTGATGAAGCAGTATTTACAACAGATCATCGTGATCCGAGGTGGGGAAATCATATCACTGGCACCAGGCGGAATCCTTGCATCTCCAAAACAATTCCTTTACACACTGCGTTGTCAAAGAAAGCAGGCACTTTTGATTGGTCAATAATTTGTAAAAATAACAGATCCAAGTGGGAACTAACCAACAGTACAGATTTGTGAAAGAATATGAAATAAACCAAATTTGGAATAGGAATCCGCCCGACAGTGACAATATTTCAATGGAAATCTAAAACACACAAGGTTACAGAATGGTTACGCCACAGACTGTAGGACATTAGTAAACTCTGAATGTTGTTGACTTTACGTATTCAAATTACCATAGAGTACATAATCTTATACTTCAAAAAGCACACCTTCAACAGATTTTCATCCCAGTTTTTCTTATCAAGGCTCTCTGCAGTTGAGTCTGAAAACAAAAAAAGGGCAAGAAAAACAGACATTTGTGTTTAATGGGACTTCAAATAATGCAAAAAAAAAAAAAAATATATATATATATATATATATATATATATATATATATATATATATATATTGTTATAATAATAAATAGATAGATATAACTATCTATTCATATATATATTCTTCTATGAACTTACTCATGAAAAGATTATTTTCATGCAGTAGGATCCATTTTCACTCTCAGCAAACATCTTACCTTCCAGTACTGTCAGGAGAGGAGGGATCTCTTGGTTCCAAACAGCCTCTGTGTTGCGGTGAATGTTGACAGAGAGGATTTGTAGGAGGGAGAGTGATGGAGCTCCATGAGCTCTGCTATTGAATGGAAATGCTGCATTGACCTGGAATGAACACAACAACATGAGACATAGGTTTGGTGAATAGAAGCTCCACATATTTTTACTGTCAGAATCAGGACTGAGTGTAACTCTGTTAAACCCAACTCTTAAGATCTATTGGATGATAGGGGATTCAATATAAAATAACTAAAAGCACTAACTTTGAATATTTGTGTGCTCACAACGTGGTTAGTACTGCATTGTACTTACTAGCAGTTTGATCATCAGCGTTTGAGGAGAGGGAAGATTGACTAAAGGAGAGGGAAAACAAAACATTAACTTCAACTCAAGTGTATTTATAAAGCCCTTTAGACAACAAACGCTGTATACAAAGTGCCGTATATGGAGCAAAAGTAAATCGTACAAAAACAAACAAAAAAAAAACATAAGACCAATGTTTAGCGGGAGGTCATTCCAAAGAGAAGGCGGTCCTCAGTACCTCTAATAACGTCTGGTCCACCGGGCATGAGCATGCAAAGGTGGAGGACAAATGAAACCGTCTGACTGGGTGAAAGAGCTCAGAGAGGAAGACAATTTAAAGATTTGAAAACAAAAAGAACTAAAAAGAAAAATTCAAAACAACTCTAAAATGTTCAGAGAGGTATGGAAGGGACGCCAGCGTAGGGGTTATGTGCTTCCTCTCAGAAGTACCAGTCTTTAGGCGATCAGCAGTATTTTGGACCAACTGGAGATGCGGGATGAAGGATTGGCTGACTCCAAAATAAAGTGCATTACAGTAATCTAGCCGAGATGTGACGAAGGCATGAATTACTGTTTCAAAATGCCGTTCAGAAAGGAAATACTTTACGTTAGCCAGCTGCCTATGATTAAAAAAGCTGGATTTCACAAAACCACAAATTTGCCGCTCCAATTTAACTCATTGTCCAAATCATTGTGATTTCATCGCATATAAGGCCCAAAAACGGTGATCAATTGGTAACAAAATGTGGACATCTCTACCTATGACCGCTTCAACATATCAAAAGGAAACCATCCATTGTAAACATTCATGCCTGGCTGCCGGTTGCCTCCTGACACTTAACATGCTTGCATCCCTGCTGTGACGTAGACAGCTGAGACCGGACAAAAAAATAAGCTGATCTCCAAAAGGGGGCGAGCCAATATAACGTAAATTTCATCCAAAAAAAACAAAAAAACCAAGTTAAATCACTACAGTCTTTTAGGCAGGAGAAATTTAGTACTGATCTCATTTTTACATGCAAACTCATTATATAAATGCCAACGTTAAGCTCATGCAATTGTCCCTTTAAGATGGAACCCAAAGGGAGCGTATATAATGAAAACAGAAGAGGCCCCAAAACTGAACCCTGTGGAACACCATATGACAATGGAGCAGTGCGGGACTCAGAGCAACCAAAGCTAATACAAAATGTTCGGGTAGTCAAATAGGATCTAAACCACTCAGGGCGTGAACATTAATGCCCATCCGGTGCTGCAAATGTGTCAACAGAAATACTCTGATTCACCATACATATCAGACGCTGCAGTTAAATCCAACTAAATCAGACACACCATCTCCAGTCTCATTTGCCAGATGGATGTCAGTAAAAACTCTTAAAAGGGCTGACTTTGTGCTATGCATAATCTTGAAACCTGACTGGAAGACCCCCATGACATTATGTTCATCCCGGAAATATTTTAACTGCACGTGCGCCACTTTTTCCAGATTTTCTTTTTTAAATAAGACTCGGAAATGAGTCCAAAATTTGATGGTACATCTTGATTTAGGCCAGGTTTCTTGAGCAAGTGTTGCATCACAGCATGTTTAAAATGTTGGAAAAACTACATCAGAAGATATGATTGCTGTTGATAATGGCTGAGACAGATTTCTAAAAAAAATATGTGAATTGATGAATGTATTCTTCTATTTTAAGATTTAAATTTCACACCACACATTCAGGCCAGACTGTACATTGAACAAAGATGGTTAAGATGGTTGCACCTACCTTCCTGTGAAAAGTCTATATTGAACGTAGGTTCCTTGTTGTCTTTCTTTTTATTGCCAAGTACAATCAAACTCTTACACAGTGGGGTAGTGGCATTGCTGTACTGTTGTGGGGTAAGGTAGTAGAGCAATTTTGGCCAAAGCACCTAAAAACAACAAAGTCAAGTAAATGAATATAAGAGCCACATGGTCAAGTAAAAGTAATCAAGTAAAACCGACTGACTGGTACTTTACATACATCAGCCAGGCGTCCAACAGTTGTTGTCAGTAGATGAAGCGTGTTATCGCACATCGTCCTCAGTGACTCGTTCGTTACCTCTTCTGGGTCCGCAGGTTTCTGCCCACGCTATAGGAAGACAAGCGCACAAAGCGCACACAGAAATACAGTGCAAAAAACAAACTCTTATTTAATTTTCATTACTTCACGAATTTCTTTAAAATATTAGTTGCCAGCTGAACAAACTCAATCATTACATACAAGATACGTCGACAACCACTGGTAATATAGTTCGACGCATAGTTTCAATGTGGAATTGTGTGTATGACATCATAAAGTTACCTGCACATCAATTTGCAGGTAATGGTAGTGAATTTGCAGACGTTATTGAAGCTAAACAAAAAACGGCTAGACCAGACAGATTTATACAGTCCCCTCCAAAAGTGTTGGAACGGCAAGGTCAAGTCCTTTGTTTTTGTTGTATGCTGACGACACCTGAGTTTCACGAATGTGAGACACGCTCTGAATTCCAGCGTTTATTTCAAGGTATTCACATCCAGATGTGTTAAACAACTCCATACACAGCGTCTTTAGTTTGAAGCCATTCACTTTTCAAGCAAGTAAAAGTCTTGGAACATGTGACTGATGGTTGTGGTGGGTGTTTCTAGTTGTTCAGGTGTTGCCTTTGAGATTGATTGCATAAACCTTAGATAGTGCTTGTTTTTGGCTTTCACCCGTAAAAACTGTATTTGCTGTTAAGCACACATATAGACCAGAGAGTCTAAAAAAAAAAAAACATTTTGATGCTGAGAGAAGAGGCAAAATCAAACAGAGCTACTGCACAAACGTGCGTAGTCAACAGACTTAGCCAGACATCGGAGGGAACTGTGCATAGACGAAATACTAAAATGTTTCCCAGATTCATGAGAAAAACGAAAGGCAAACGTGCTATACCTGATGCGTGTCTGGCAATGCACAGTGTTGAACTATGAATCGCACCAGTAACTCTCCTCCATCCAATTCCAGGTAACCATGATGGGCCATTGCACTGATAACCTGGACCACACGCTTCTTAACCTAAGTGGAGGGAGAGAGTTCAGGGGTGTCTGGATGACTTTTAGGAATACATACATCATACCTTGTTACTGTGGTCAGCCATTGGTTGCCGAATGCTTGCTAGAATCAGAAGCTTCTTACTCTCCATCATGGAAGCTGCAACACAAATGCACTCGTATCACATAATTAAACAAAGAGGGCACTTATAAAAGAAATGAGTGTGCGGAAAACCATCCATCCATCCATTTTCTCTACTGTTTTTTTTCTCATTAGGGTCACATTGGAGATGAAGCCTACCACAAGTCATGAGGCAGGGTGCACTCTAGGTTGGTTGCCAGTTAAGCAAAGAGCAAATTAAACCCAACAACAATTCACACTGACATTCACACCTATGAGCAATTTAGAGTATTTAATTAACTCAACATGCAGGTTTTGCAAAACCCCAAAGCGGAAAACGTTCAAAACGCTACAGAAGAGGGCCTGAGTTGAGAGTTGAACTTTTTGACAGTGAGGAGCACATGATCCCACAAGCAACACACCACTCAGTTGTTGAATGAAACTTTCAAATACATACTTCAAAATATTCTTGCCAAATGAAAATGTGAATTTGACGAGCTAAGGACAAACATGGCGCGTGTATTTGCTCACTGCTGGAGTTGATGAGGTGACGCAGGACAGCCAGAGAGCCAAACCTACTCCGCTCATTGCTGTTCTCTAGCCTCTGAAGAACAAACATAACGAGTCGGTCTGGGAAGGTGTTTACTAGATCAAAGAAGAAGGTGGAAAAATATTCAATCATCAAAATCCATTAACTGTAACGACAGCAAGAATAAAAAAAGTGTGGACAAATTGTTCAGGAGTGAAACACGATCATACTATAAGCCGGACAGTTAAAATGATTATCCTCATGTCTGATGCAAATAATGGGTAATGTCAATAATGTTCTTGTGACTCCTTAGAAATCCAACCATTACAGCTGATAAACACAAAATCATCTGGATCCCATAAATGTGAAAAACTAAGGAAAGAGTTCAGCTACCTAACAGACTGAAGCAACGGAGAACCTCATTGTGGTTCTTGACTGTAGGAGGGTTACTGTAATCGACCGAGGTGGACACCTGAGGGGAGAAAAACATTGTCGGTCACACTTGCACACAACTTCCAAAATTGTACTAGTACGACACTGGCAATCATACAATAGAGGTCATTTTTCTAAAGAATTCATTCAATTTATTCAATTCCAAAGATTAAAGGATTGCACTTAGTCAGATAATAGTTAAAATTCCAACAAGATGCATTTTTGTATTTTCACCACCCAGACTTTTATTCCCATTTTCTTATTCATACAGATAGATTTTTTTCCAAGGGTTAGGCTAAAAGAGGGTCTGAAAATGGTTGGCAGTAATTCACTAATTTATAAATGTAGGCAAAGGTTGCAGTGGTAATAGAATGAGACTGTAGTATTTGACTTACAGAATGATTGATGTTATTTTTCCATGAGTAGCTTTAGCTAAGCTTCCTAATAATGACTGTGATAATGTGGTAAAAGAATGCACTACGTGGAAAATGATTGTGGAGTTATTTTAAGATGTCAAAATCTATGAGACAAGAGAAAAGAGCAGCAACTTTGTATGTCCTTTTTTTATGTGATTTCTAAAACTTACAGATCACACTGAAGAATAAAAGCAGACCATTGTCAATTGTTAACATCAATGTCTGAAATAAGCAGATTCAGATCGCAGTTAGCGATTTTCTCATTCTCATTTTGCGCTTCAATCAAACACAAATGCAAAACTTTGAAAGGCCGTTAACGGTAAAATCCCATGACTAACAATCCCCCCCCAAAAAAAAAAAAAAACAAGAGGGGAGGGGATGGGGGTATATTATCGAGGGCTTTAATAATAAATAAAAAAATGATTCACATTGTTAGCTGAATGCCAGGATTTAGACCAGGCATCGCCAAATGGCGGACCGCGGGAGGATTCGGACCGGACCCATGGCCAATCTATGATGATTTTTTTTTCAGGGCGCATTCGCAAACGTTGGCGCTGCAATTCTAGTTAATACGGAAAAGGCGTCACTGATTTGAGCCAATGAAATCTTTTGTTTACGATCCACTGCCAATTGCGCAGCAGACCGGAAGAGAGTGCTGCTGACAGTATGCCTTGCTAAAAAGTTAGCAAGGTCCATGCGTGTTGTTTTAAATGAATGGCGACAGAGAAATTTAGTTTCGTTCTGGCTGCAGCCAATTCAAAACCAGTGTGCATCATATGCTCCGAAACCGTCGCAACATTGCGAAGCGCCACTACGAAACAAAGCACCGCCCTTTTGTGCAAAGTTATCCGCTGAAGTTTGAGGTGAGCGCACGCAAAAACATCGAACTTCGAGTGCAGTACAACAGATTTTTACATTTTCGTTTACAGCCCAGCAGCATGCAAACGAATGTTCACTAAAAGTAAACTAAAACATTCAGTGATGGGGAAGTTGTGAAGGAGTGCTTCAATACGGTTGCACAAACATTATTTAAAGGAAAACACAAAGGCCAGATGTGTGAAATAATCTACCAAATCCCAATGGCCCTGACTCCGTTCCAACCCAGATTTAAGTCACTGGCAGGGCAGTCACAAAATCATTTTTCTCATTAAGAGAAGTTAAAACATATTCAAAAGAAAAGGTGGTGTTTTGAATTAGTTTTTTATGAGGACAGCCATTTTTATTGATTGTGTACTCAACATGTTGACCTGTTTTCCTTGGATAATTAGGCTTTCCGGTTTTTTTAGTCTGATAACTCTTTGATTTAAAAAAAAAAAAAAAAGGTAAAAGATGTTAACTCAATGCTTAGCACTTGATATATTTCTGCAGGAGATATTTTACAGTTTTTTTCTGGAAGTGGCACCCCTAAATTCCTGGAGCCACATTTTCTTGAATGTGAAATAAACGCCTTATATTTGTTTGACTGGCAAAGGTGTTTAATGGGAACATTGCTAAATATTTAGTATACAAGTGCGCTCTGTTGAAAATGACTAAATATTGAAACTATATAAAAATGTGAACATAGGCTAGACATTAAGGGAAGTTGGACTTTGGTTCGGACCTTTTAATTGGAAGAAATTTTCGTCGTGGACCTCTGTGACTTTTAATTGAATACCTCTGACCTAGACAGTACCTACGGGTTTCAAAAAATATTTTTTACAGTACATTTCATGCGCAACATAATATTGTACCGGTGAAAGTTTAGAGTTTAATAGATTTAAAATTCTAAAATTCCTAAAAGAGTATATAATGCAAGAATAAAATCTCTGAAAACATGATTTAAAAAATACTTTGAAAGATCATACTCATAGGTATGGGAATGGGCTTGGCATAGTTCTTAAACTTGATTTTAAAGCATTTAGACTATATTATGTTTAGAATCTTTGTTCATTTATATTATTCACTCTGATAATACCAGCAAATCCGGGGACTAAATACAAGTACAGTACAAAGGGAAAAAAATGCTTTGCAAGAGTGACTTTTGGGGTGGGGAGCGCAGAAGCACTGTAAGGACCCTCACAACTGAACTGCAAAAGGAGCCTTGCTCGAGCAAGGCTCATGTGCGAGCCCGTCTTTGCGCCAAATTGAAGCATATTACCATGTGCGTATAACATGTCGATGGTTGCATTAGTTCTCGTGGCTACTAGCTTTGCCTTCTTCTTCAGCACACGAGCTGCTAGTTACACTTGGGATATGTGAGTCGACTTGCAACGTCACGGGCTTAGTGCAGGGCCATAGCTAGTCATTTTGGGCACAAGAGATACACATCCAATGTCCCAAACCACCACCCACTCATAATTGAGGACACTTTGTCCTCCTTTTGAAATCGGTTGTAATCATCTGACCGCTTAGGTTAACCGTTTCTTTGTTTTATAGTTTGAATTCTTCCAAAATATGTTCTAGTATAAAGAATAAAAGAAAAACAGCCATGAATCTGCTATATAAATGCGTTCCATGCTAAATTGCTTGCTGCTCAGGTGAAGTTCAACAAAGGCAGGTAAAACCTTTTAATTTTTAATTAATGGCTTTCTTGTGTTTTTGATACAAGAAAATTGTGGAATAAAAGTTTAAAAAAGTCAAAAGTTTAATTGGAAAAGGTGTTGAGTGAACTGTTGCAAACAGTGGGTGCGTCAAGCCATATGCCGCATCTGATGCACAGATTTTCTATTTCATATATCTGAAAGAAATGTACCAAATACAATTGACAACTCAAAAGCTCTTCTGAACCACGTACCTGCTGATGCAGTGCAAAGAGCAGACTGTCCAGTTGAGTCTCTAGGACCCTACTTCCCATGTTAACAGAAGCATCAAGAATATGGCAAAGACTCTATATACAAAAGGGGAGACGAAAGACAAAAACATGTAGATCTTTCAAACAGGCCAATTGTGGACATGATTATATTTCTACAATTGTTATGTTACATACAATGTGATTTAACTAGCACTAAACTAAACTAACTAATTGAATACAATTGCAATTAGGGATGGGTATCTTTCATACTTGAACCAATTTAGTTCCGACTCTCGGTCCCTGGGAATTGATAACGGTATTTAACGGCCCCAATTTACAGTACTCATGTGAGTGTGTTTATGGACATAAATTTCAATTCATTTAATGATAAAATCAAAAATACCTTGCATTTAATGTTAATGGGGGGGCGGGCAGGGAAACCGATCTGCAGCCATAACCCGCCATCAGAGGGACCCCCAGTCACCACGGCATCAGGGCACGCAAGCAAGTGAATGAGTACACGCTGTGTGAGTGGACGCATGTTAAGCGAAAAGAGTTACACTGGTGTTGGGCTGGGTGATTTGACTGAAAAGTATATCACGATAAGTATTTCATATTGGTTGATATTTAGATTTTGTTTTTTTTTTTACCATTGAAAATAAGGACCCGCACCAAAAAAAGAAAAGGCTGAATTTAACTCGATCACGTGTCCCACACGATGCATATTGATATTATTGCAAGCGGCACATGGGTGTATTGAGCATTGTCGTTAATAAATAAGTTATTTAAAAAAAAAAAAACAACTTGACAACGTATACATGCGTCATTTTGATTTTTTGTTCCCAAGAATAATTTCAATTAAAGAAGAAAGTTAACATTTTTATACTATTTAGTACAAAATTAAGATTGTGTTCAATGAAAAAAAAAAGTTTTTATTTACCCAAATATTTAGAAAAAAAAAAAAAGACATTTTAGAGCTGCAGTGACAAAACAATACCGCACTATTTTTACTCATGAATCTGCCTGCGTGGCTAAAAAACGCGCGCAAAAATGAATAAATAAATAATGTAACGATGGTAAAGCCATGCACTTCCCAGCATGATTTGATTTGGCTCAACAAGATAAACTTTTCGTGCTGGGTGCTGGTTTCTCCAGCCAGCGATGTCCTCCCTTTATTATGGTATTTTTATTAATTTTATAAATTAAATTAAAAAAAACACTCACAAGATGGAAGCAAAACATCGTTGACTTGATGTCTATCGGTCACCGGTAAAACAGACCCAAATTGGTCCATACCATAAAAAGTACTGACTTCCGCATCCATCCCGAATCACAATTTAAAGAAGGAAAAGTGTGTTGATTTTTAGCATTCATGAGCCTTGTTTTAAAAGCTTAACTTTACTGGTGCTGCAACTCAGTGGTACCTTGCTAATGATGTAGTGCTCGTTGTTTTTCTTATACAAGGCCAGAATGGCAGGGATGAGCTTGGGAATTTGTTCCTCCAGTTTATCGCTAGCCATCAGATGGCACATTGAGCCCACCGCCTCAGCTACCGTTAGCCTCAACTGAAGGACAGAGAAAAAGGGAGAAGAGGACATCACTTTGTGCGTGAATTTGTCTTCAAACAAAAAGGAAATAGGTATGACACCAGCCTGTGACGAAAGCAATGATATACTCAAATGCTGAGTCCAAGATGAATCATTTATTTCGCTAAATAAGGTAACGTGAGCAATAGAAACGGCGCTCTGTATCACAGCAAATACAAACATTGCATTGGAGTGTTAAATGGAAACCTCCCAGATGGGGTTAATCACAATTGTAAAGAAAGGCTTATTTCTAAAGTTTTACCTTATAACCAACCGTGAAGCAGACATGCATTGATCTACCATGCTACGCTTCAACTCTACTAAAATGGACTCAAATCTAAAATGGTAATCCAGTATCAAATGTTTATGGGTGAGATGTTGCGCAAACAGCAATAGATATTTTTCTAGTATGACAAATGATTTATGCAGTTTTTTTGGAAGCCTCTTGCATTTCATTTTAATTTGGAAAACAAAATCCCAACCCGGAGCAGGCTTTGCCTCAGCATCCCACCATACAGAACAATCTGAGAGAGCGCACGTCGACTTCCAGCTATGAGAGGCAAACTTGTGAGCACTTACCTTCGATTCTCTGCTCTGTAGCCAGCTATTGAAAAGGATGTCAAAAGCAGCACAGATTTCACTTGAGAATGTGTCCTGCCTGACTGTGGGATCTGGGGCTTTGTCGAGATTGGCAAGGTACTCCAAGATACTGTCACTGAAATGGCGCAGAGCTGAAGGAAAATCACAAAAAGAGGAACAGAATTCGAGGAGCATTCTTTTTAAAGATGCAACTTTTCTTGTTGTGGAAAATAACACTGAAATTCTTTAATTGCTCCTGTCTTACTGAGGGAAATTATTTTTTTTTAATTAACACTAACATTTCATTACACATGTAGAAGGGATTTAAATATCAGCAACTTGGAAAGCAAAGAAGTCAGTTCGTACCAGAGGAGAAGACCCACTTCATGTTGTCTTGTTTGGTCAGGCTCAACATAGGCAACATGGTACCAAGAATAGCGTTGAGAAAAGGCACCATGCCGTAAACTAGAGAAAAGGGGAGATTATGGTGTTAATAAAAACAGTGGTCGCTTAAAAACATGAAATTTACCTATAAGAAAATAAACAATTCTTTGGCCTGTGGCCAGTGACTTGGGTGTCTATACACGTGTGTTTAAGTGCAACAGAAGTCTGAACGTGTCAATCTAAAAGTAAAGATGGACAGCCCTTGAAAAGCACGCAGCCCATCTAATTACTATTACTCATGAATATAATTTTAAAAGTTACTAACTTACTTTTCTAACGTAATTAAATACTTGAATGATAATTTGATTTAAAAAGTAACAAATTTTCTTTATTTGTTTATTACTTGATTTCAAAAGTAACCAAGTACCATTAGTTGATTATAAAAGGAACTATTTTACTTAATCTAAAAATACCCACGTTACTTAAATATATTATTTGAATTATTTGATTTTAAAGTTACTAAATTACTTAAGTTGATTACTGGAATTACTTGAATTTAAATGCAACTAACTACCTTTACCTGGTTATGAAAGTAACAAATTAATAAATGCTTGATTACTGGGATTACAGGATTTTAAAAGTAACTACATTATTTTACATGACTTTTCTTAAAAAAAAGTAACTGAACTACTAGATTAGTGGAATTACTTGATATTAAAAGTAACAAGATTGCGTGATCTTAAAAGGAACTAACCTCCCTGATGTTAAAGCCAACCAATTTTTCTGATTACCGTATTTTCTCGAGTTAAAGGGCACAGTGTGTGCTATTTCTGTATTTAACACATACACTGGGAGCACCGCAACGTCGGGCACATGCTAGCTCACGCATTTTGAGAAAGACGGCTCAGAAAGACCAAACTTGTTAGTCACATAACATTTAGCAGCTTTAGTGACAACAGTCAGCCAACATTGATATTAACAGATTATCAATGTCAGGGAGGGATGGCACTAGTCACAGTCACGGTTTTTAATCAAAACCAAACTATCACCGTTTTTTTTTTCTTTCGATTTTTGATTTACTTAATAACTGGAATCACTCGATTACAAAAGTAACCAAGTACTTTTACTCAATTACAAAGGTAACTAAGTAATTTTACTCAATTACAAAAGTAACTTAATTACAAAGGTAACCAAGTACTTTTACTCAATTACAAAAGTAAATTTACTTGGTCACTGGAATTACTCCATTTTAAAAGCAAATTTGAAAAAATTTGAATACTGTGTTACTTTATTTCAAAAGTAACCAAGTACTTTTACTCGATTACAAAATTACTTAGTACTTTTACTCGATTACAAAAGTAACCAAGTACTTTTACTCAATTACAAAAGTAACTTGATTACAAAAGTAACTAAGTACTTTTACTCAATTACAAAAGTAACTAAGTACTTGTACTCAATAACAAAAGTAACTTCATTACAAAAAGTAACCAAGTGCTTTTACTCAATTACAAAAGTAACTAGATAATTTTACTTGATTTCAAAAGTAACTCGATTACAAAAGTAACCAAGTACTTTTACCCAATTACAAAAGTAACTTGATTACAATTGATTATAAAAGTAACTAAGTAATTTTACTCGATTACAAAAGTAACTTGATTATAATCGATTACAAAAGTAACTAATCAATTACAAAAGTAACTTGATTACAAAAGTAACTCGATTACAACAGAAACTAAGTACTTTTACTCAATTACAAAAGTAACTAAGTAATTTCACTCTTACAAAAGTAACTCGATTACAAAAGTAACCAGGTACTTTTACTCAATTACAAAAGTAAATTTACTTGGTCACTGGATCACTCCATTTTAAAAGCAAATTAAGTAATTTGAATACTGAATTACTTTATTTCAAAAGAAACCAAGTACTTTTAATCGATTACAAAAGTAACTTGATTACAAAAGTAACTCAATTACAAAAGTACATTTACTCGATTACAAAAGTAACTAAGTAATTTTACTCGATTACAAAAGTAACTTGATTACAAAAGTAACTCAATTACAAAAGTACATTTACTCGATTACAAAAGTAACTAAGTAATTTTACTCAATTACAAAAGTAACTCAATTACAAAAGTAACTAAGTACTTTTACTTGATTACAAAAGTAACTACGTACTTGTACTCGATTACAAAAGTAACTTGATTACAAAAAGTAACTAAGTACTTTTACTTGATTACAAAAGTAACTACGTACTTGTACTCGATTACAAAAGTAACTTGATTACAAAAAGTAACTAAGTACTTTTACTCGATTACAAAAGTAACTTGATTACAAAAGTAGCTCAATTACAAAAGTACATTTACTCGATTACAAAAGTAACTAAGTAATTTTACTCGATTACAAAAGTAACTCAATTACAAAAGTAACTAAGTACTTTTACTCGATTACAAAAGTAACTTGATTACAAAAGTAACTAAGTACTTTTACTCGATTACAAAAGTAACTTGATTACAAAAAGTAACTAAGTACTTTTACTAAATTACTCAAGTAACTTGATTACAAACTATTACAAAAGTAACTAATCAATTACAACAGAAACTAAGTAATTTTACTCTCTTACAAAAGTAACTCGATTACAAAAGTAACCAGGTACTTTTACTCAATTACAAAAGTAAATTTACTTGGTCACTGGATCACATTTTAAAAGCAAATTAAGTAATTTGAATACTGAATTACTTTATTTCAAAAGTAACCAAGTACTTTTAATCTATTAAAAAACTAACTTGATCACAAAAAGTAACTAAGTACCTTTACTCAATTACAAAAGTAACTCAATTACAAAAGTAACTAAGTACTTTTACTTGATTACAAAAGTAACTACGTACTTGTACTCGATTACAAAAGTAACTTGATTACAAAAAGTAACTAAGTACTTTTACTCGATTACAAAAGTAACTTGATTACAAAAGTAACTCAATTACAAAAGTACATTTACTCGATTACAAAAGTAACTAAGTAATTTTACTCGATTACAAAAGTAACTTGATTACAAAAGTAACTCAATTACAAAAGTACATTTACTCGATTACAAAAGTAACTAAGTAATTTTACTCGATTACAAAAGTAACTCGATTACAAAAGTAACCAAGTACTTTTACTCAATTACAAAAGTAACTCAATTACAAAAGTAACTAAGTACTTTTACTTGATTACAAAAGTAACTACGTACTTGTACTCGATTACAAAAGTAACTTGATTACAAAAAGTAACTAAGTACTTTTACTCGATTACAAAAGTAACTTGATTACAAAAGTAGCTCAATTACAAAAGTACATTTACTCGATTACAAAAGTAACTAAGTAATTTTACTCGATTACAAAAGTAACTCAATTACAAAAGTAACTAAGTACTTTTACTCGATTACAAAAGTAACTTGATTACAAAAGTAACTAAGTACTTTTACTCGATTACAAAAGTAACTTGATTACAAAAAGTAACTAAGTACTTTTACTAAATTACTCAAGTAACTTGATTACAAACTATTACAAAAGTAACTAATCAATTACAAAAGTAACTCAATTACAACAGAAACTAAGTAATTTTACTCTCTTACAAAAGTAACTCGATTACAAAAGTAACCAGGTACTTTTACTCAATTACAAAAGTAAATTTACTTGGTCACTGGATCACATTTTAAAAGCAAATTAAGTAATTTGAATACTGAATTACTTTATTTCAAAAGTAACCAAGTACTTTTAATCGATTAAAAAACTAACTTGATCACAAAAAGTAACTAAGTACCTTTACTCAATTACAAAAGTAACTCAATTACAAAAGTAACTAAGTACTTTTACTTGATTACAAAAGTAACTCAATTTCAAAAGTAACTAAGTACTTTTACTCGCTTACAAAAGTAACTTGATTACAAAAAGTAACTAAGTACCTTTACTCAATTACAAAAGTAACTAAGTACTTTTACTCGATTTCAAAATTAACTCGATTGCAAAAGTAACTAAGTACCTTTACTCAATTACAAAAGTAATGAATTTGGTCACTGGAATTACTCCATTTTAAAAGCATCCATCCATCTTCTGTACCGCTTCTCCTAGGGTCACAGGGGGTCTTGGAGCCTATCCCAGCTATCTTGGGGCAGTAGACGGAGGACACCCTGAACTGGTTGCCAGCCAATTGCAGGGCACACAGAGACGAACAACCATTCGCGCTCACACTCATACATAGGGGCAATTTCGAGTGTTCAATTGGCCTGCCATGCATGTTTTGGAGCTGGGATTGAACCCACGCCCGATGCTGTGGGTTCAATTCAGCAATGCAAATTATTTGAATACTGGATTATTGTATTTCAAAAGTAACCAAGTACTTTTACTTGATTATTAAAAGTAACAATTTTGCTTGATTACTACAATTACTTGATTATATCAAGTAAATTAGTTACTTTTATAATCAAATAAAGGTAGTTATTTACTTGAACACTGGCGATACTTGCTAATAAAAATTTACTTGATTTAAAAAGTACCTAGCTTGACTCAACTTGATCTCCTTAAATACTTGATTTAAAAAAAAACTAATGTACTTTTTTTAAAGTAAATGTGACTAATGGATTATTGGAATGACTTTATTTTAAAAGTAACTACTTAAAATGATTATTTGAATTACTAGATTTTAAAAACTGTATTAATTTGATTATAAAAGTAACTAAGTAATTTTACTCGATTACAAAAGTAACTTGATTATAATCGATTACAAAAGTAACTAATCAATTACAAAAGTAACTTGATTACAAAAGTAACTCGATTACAACAGAAACTAAGTACTTTTACTCAATTACAAAAGTAACTAAGTAATTTCACTCTTACAAAAGTAACTCGATTACAAAAGTAACCAGGTACTTTTACTCAATTACAAAAGTAAATTTACTTGGTCACTGGATCACTCCATTTTAAAAGCAAATTAAGTAATTTGAATACTGAATTACTTTATTTCAAAAGAAACCAAGTACTTTTAATCGATTACAAAAGTAACTTGATTACAAAAGTAACTCAATTACAAAAGTACATTTACTCGATTACAAAAGTAACTAAGTAATTTTACTCGATTACAAAAGTAACTTGATTACAAAAGTAACTCAATTACAAAAGTACATTTACTCGATTACAAAAGTAACTAAGTAATTTTACTCAATTACAAAAGTAACTCAATTACAAAAGTAACTAAGTACTTTTACTTGATTACAAAAGTAACTACGTACTTGTACTCGATTACAAAAGTAACTTGATTACAAAAAGTAACTAAGTACTTTTACTTGATTACAAAAGTAACTACGTACTTGTACTCGATTACAAAAGTAACTTGATTACAAAAAGTAACTAAGTACTTTTACTCGATTACAAAAGTAACTTGATTACAAAAGTAGCTCAATTACAAAAGTACATTTACTCGATTACAAAAGTAACTAAGTAATTTTACTCGATTACAAAAGTAACTCAATTACAAAAGTAACTAAGTACTTTTACTCGATTACAAAAGTAACTTGATTACATAAGTAACTAAGTACTTTTACTCGATTACAAAAGTAACTTGATTACAAAAAGTAACTAAGTACTTTTACTAAATTACTCAAGTAACTTGATTACAAACTATTACAAAAGTAACTAATCAATTACAACAGAAACTAAGTAATTTTACTCTCTTACAAAAGTAACTCGATTACAAAAGTAACCAGGTACTTTTACTCAATTACAAAAGTAAATTTACTTGGTCACTGGATCACATTTTAAAAGCAAATTAAGTAATTTGAATACTGAATTACTTTATTTCAAAAGTAACCAAGTACTTTTAATCTATTAAAAAACTAACTTGATCACAAAAAGTAACTAAGTACCTTTACTCAATTACAAAAGTAACTCAATTACAAAAGTAACTTAGTACTTTTACTTGATTACAAAAGTAACTACGTACTTGTACTCGATTACAAAAGTAACTTGATTACAAAAAGTAACTAAGTACTTTTACTCGATTACAAAAGTAACTTGATTACAAAAGTAACTCAATTACAAAAGTACATTTACTCGATTACAAAAGTAACTAAGTAATTTTACTCGATTACAAAAGTAACTTGATTACAAAAGTAACTCAATTACAAAAGTACATTTACTCGATTACAAAAGTAACTAAGTAATTTTACTCGATTACAAAAGTAACTCGATTACAAAAGTAACCAAGTACTTTTACTCAATTACAAAAGTAACTCAATTACAAAAGTAACTAAGTACTTTTACTTGATTACAAAAGTAACTACGTACTTGTACTCGATTACAAAAGTAACTTGATTACAAAAAGTAACTAAGTACTTTTACTCGATTACAAAAGTAACTTGATTACAAAAGTAGCTCAATTACAAAAGTACATTTACTCGATTACAAAAGTAACTAAGTAATTTTACTCGATTACAAAAGTAACTCAATTACAAAAGTAACTAAGTACTTTTACTCGATTACAAAAGTAACTTGATTACAAAAGTAACTAAGTACTTTTACTCGATTACAAAAGTAACTTGATTACAAAAAGTAACTAAGTACTTTTACTAAATTACTCAAGTAACTTGATTACAAACTATTACAAAAGTAACTAATCAATTACAAAAGTAACTCAATTACAACAGAAACTAAGTAATTTTACTCTCTTACAAAAGTAACTCGATTACAAAAGTAACCAGGTACTTTTACTCAATTACAAAAGTAAATTTACTTGGTCACTGGATCACATTTTAAAAGCAAATTAAGTAATTTGAATACTGAATTACTTTATTTCAAAAGTAACCAAGTACTTTTAATCGATTAAAAAACTAACTTGATCACAAAAAGTAACTAAGTACCTTTACTCAATTACAAAAGTAACTCAATTACAAAAGTAACTAAGTACTTTTACTTGATTACAAAAGTAACTCAATTTCAAAAGTAACTAAGTACTTTTACTCGCTTACAAAAGTAACTTGATTACAAAAAGTAACTAAGTACCTTTACTCAATTACAAAAGTAACTAAGTACTTTTACTCGATTTCAAAATTAACTCGATTGCAAAAGTAACTAAGTACCTTTACTCAATTACAAAAGTAATGAATTTGGTCACTGGAATTACTCCATTTTAAAAGCATCCATCCATCTTCTGTACCGCTTCTCCTAGGGTCACAGGGGGTCTTGGAGCCTATCCCAGCTATCTTGGGGCAGTAGACGGAGGACACCCTGAACTGGTTGCCAGCCAATTGCAGGGCACACAGAGACGAACAACCATTCGCGCTCACACTCATACATAGGGGCAATTTCGAGTGTTCAATTGGCCTGCCATGCATGTTTTGGAGCTGGGATTGAACCCACGCCCGATGCTGTGGGTTCAATTCAGCAATGCAAATTATTTGAATACTGGATTATTGTATTTCAAAAGTAACCAAGTACTTTTACTTGATTATTAAAAGTAACAATTTTGCTTGATTACTACAATTACTTGATTATATCAAGTAAATTAGTTACTTTTATAATCAAATAAAGGTAGTTATTTACTTGAACACTGGCGATACTTGCTAATAAAAATTTACTTGATTTAAAAAGTACCTAGCTTGACTCAACTTGATCTCCTTAAATACTTGATTTAAAAAAAAACTAATGTACTTTTTTTAAAGTAAATGTGACTAATGGATTATTGGAATGACTTTATTTTAAAAGTAACTACTTAAAATGATTATTTGAATTACTAGATTTTAAAAACTGTATTAATTTGATTTTAAAAGTAACTAAGTATTTTCACTTGATTCTAAAGTAAAATTTAACTTAATTAAAAAAGTACTACGTGACTAATTTATTACTTGAATTATTTGGTATTACTTTACTTGAATACTTGGATTTACTTTGATTTTAGGAGTAACTGATTACAAAAGTAACCAATTTACCTGATTACTGGAAATACTTGCTTATAAAAAGGACAAAGTTGCTTGATTACTTGAATTAGTCCATTTCAAAATCGATTACTGAAATTACTTGATTTTAAAAGTAACTAAGTTACTTTACTGGATTACCTGAACTACTGGACTTTGGAATGATTTTAAAATTCTGTACTTGTAATGCATTATAAATGGATAATTTACTTGATGACTGTAATTACCTGGCTTTTAAAGTAACTTACTTGATTACAATAATTACTTGATTTCAAAAGTACTTTAGTACCTTAAGTTGTAAGGTAAAAGTAACTATATTAATTTTAAAACATAACGCTTTACTTGAATACTGGAATTCCTTGATTTTAAAAGTACCTAAGTACCTTTACTTGATCATAAAAATAACTAATTCACTTAATTACTAAAAATTACTTGATTTTATAAGTAACTAATTTACTTGAAAACTGGAGAAACTTGATTACAAAAGTAACTAATTTACTTAATTACTGGAATTTATTTATTTGAAAAGAAACTGATTTAACTGTGGGGGGACGCAATGAGTATGCCCACACCTGCGCAGCGTAGGGTAACTCGAGGGTGCAAGAGTGTCCCACCTCTCTCAAGAGGACTGGTATAAGAGCATAAGCTGTGTGTGGAGGGGAGCCCGACAATATCTTGTCTAAAATTCTTTGCCTACCACACCAGCTCGGACTCCTTCCCTGCCAGAGAGGCGACATTCCATGTCCAAAGACCTAGTTTCTGTCGCCATGGATTTGACACACCAAGGTTCCTGCCTCTTGCCGCCGCCGAGCTCACACTGGAATTACTTTAGTTTAACAAAACCTTCAAAAGTACACAAGTACCTTTATTATAAAACTAACTATTTTACTCAATTTTAGAAATATCCACGTTACTTTATTTTATTACTTGATTTTAAAAGTAACCAAGTTACTTGATTACGGGAATTACTTGATTTTAAAAGAAATTAAGTTACAATACTTGACTACTTGAGTATCTGATTTTAAATGTAACTAAGTAACTTTACCCGATTCGAAAACAAATTTCCTTTTAAAATAACAGTTGCTTTAATTTATTACTTTTTTAAATTTAAAAATTTTTAAATTTTAAAAGAAACTAAATTACTTTACCTAATTTTAAAAGATTGTAAAACAAACTTTTATCATTTGTTTTGAGAAGTAATCTATCTTACATGAATACTTGAATTTGATTTTAAAAATAACAAATTTACTTGATTACTAGAATTATTTGATTTTAAAGTAAGTAAATCACGTGATTACTGGAATTATACGATATTAAAAGTAACTAAATACATTTACTTGATTTTACAACATAACTTGCTTAAAATTGCAATAGGACGGTGATTGAAAATGACCTAAAAGTGCAATTTCAGACATGTCTTCTTAAGTTAAACATGGAGAGTGAATTACAAACTATCCTTTGTCTACTTTGTTAAAAAAGAAGAAAAGAAAGAAAGCAAAGAAACGACTATTTTCTGTTCCTGGCCAGGCATTTGTTGATAGCAGCTAGAGAGGCTAGCTGCTGGCTGTGAACGCAGGAGTGTGCCTTAACATATAATGACTGCGTAATTAAGTAGTGCAGAGATATTCAATTAAAAGTCACAGAGGTCCACGACACAAATTTCTTCCAATTAAATGGTCCGAACCAAAGTCCAACTTCCCTTAATGTCTAGCCTACGTAGACATTTTTATATAGCTTCAATATTTAGTCCTTTTCAACAGAGCACCCTTCTATACTAAATGTTTAGCAATGTTCACATTAAACACCTTTGCCAGTCAAACAAATATAAGGCGTTTATTTCACATTCAAGAAAATGTGGCTCCAGTAATTTAAGGGTGCCACTTCCAGAAAAAAACAGTAAAATATCTCCTGCAGAAATATATCAAGTGCTAAGCATTGAGTTAACGTCTTTTACCTTTTTTTCTTAAATCAAAGCGTTATCAGCCTAAAAAAAAAACGGAAAGCCTAATTATCCAAGTAAATCAGGTCAACATGTTCAGTACACAATAAATAAAATTGGCTGTCTTCATGAAAAACTAATTCAAAATGAGCTTTGACACCACCTTTTCTTTTGAATATTTTTTTAATGAGAAAAATGAGTTGTGACTGCCCTGCCAGTGACTTAAATCTGGGTTGGAACGGAGTCAGGGCCATTGGGATTTGGTAGATTATTTCACACATCTGGGCTTTGTGTTTTCCTTTAAATAATGTTTGTGCAACCACATTTAAGCACTCCTTCACAACTCCCCCATCACTTGAACGTTTTTTTATGTTTCCCCAAAATCCATGATACTTTTACTGAATATTCGTTTGCATGCCGCTGGGATGTAAACGAAAATGTAAAAATCTGTTGTACTGCACTCGAAGTTCGATGTTTTTGTGTGCGCTCACCTCAAACGTCAGCGGAAAACTGTGCACAAAAGGGCGGTGCTTTGTTTCGTAGTGGCGCTTCGCAATGTTGCGACGGTTTCGGAGCATTTGATGAATACTGGTTTTAAATTGGCTGCAGCCAGATCGAAACTAAATTTCTCCGTCCATTCATTTAAAACAAGACGCATCGACCTCGCTAACTTTTTAGCAAGGCATACTGTCAGCAGCACTCTCTTCCGGTCTGCTGCGCAATTGGCAGTGGATCGTAAACAAAAGATTTGATTGGCTCAAATCAGTGACGCCTTTTCCGTATTTACTAGAATTGCAACGCCAATGTTTGCGAATGCGCCCTGAAAAAAAATCATCATAGATTGGCCATGGGTCCGCTCCGAATCATCCCGCGGTCCGTCATTTGGTGATGCCTGAACTAGTGCTTTCTTCGCACCCTCACCTTCTTAGCAATTTGAATATGATTTTGGGGTGGCATTGTGTTGCTGTTGTTCGCAGCAATTGAATAGTCGAGCTGGCCATCAAGCCACCAAGCAGGTCAACTTCAAAATAAAAGCCTACTAAGCACATTGCATTACAGTCCCTGCAATATTTTGTATGCTTAATTTTAAATATTGATTATTTTATAGTAAAATAAATGACGATATATCACAAAAAAGGGGGGGGTACAGAAATTTGGTACAGTTGAGAACTGGAATTGATTTACAGATAGATAAACAGGAACAAAACCAGTTTGTATCGTATAATGGAAAAACTGGAGCATATGGGGCAAAATGATGGTACCACTGTCTTCAGTACAAAAAATTAACTAAGAAATATTTGCAAAACGGTGTAATTTGTGAAAAATATATCACCTTTAAAAAATAAAAATTCGCCCAGTGTGCAGTTGACTTGAGAATGTATGTGCAATAATTTTCCTACCATTGGAATCAGAAAGGCTGGCTAGCGTCTGGACCACAAAAAAGTGAGGCAAGATTCCAGGTTGAAACTTGCTCAGTATTTCCTCCATTATATCATTGATGTGTTTGTTGCCAACAGCTACCAGAATGTTACTGGCAGCTTGCTGCCAGTCAGGGACAACTTCCTTTGTGAAACAGAAACAGACTAAATAGATTATCAACTCGACAACGCCTCCACCGAAAAAAACAAAAAATAAATGTGACATTACTCACCTTTGATCGTGTCATCTCATCTGAGGCCAAGGAGATGATGCTCTTGATCCTGGGGTAAGAGATTGTGTCTATCCTGCTGCCAACAATCAGCTCAATGGTTTGAAGAATCACAACTCTGTGACTAACCACCAACTAGAAAAGGAGGACAGGAGGCAATAAACATCACAAGAGGATATTAAAATACTATTTAATTGTTTGTTAAAATACAATTCAGATTTCAAGATAAAATGGGTTATGTATCCACGTTAGATTTGCATTTCAATTGTAGCAAATACTATTTTTTTTTTTTTACTGAAAGAGTAGCTTCTAAATAGAAGTGTAAAATATTAATTAAAACCCCCAAAATACAGTAACCAGGCACTGACTAAAATTTCCAATTCGCCTGTTAACCTGTTGGTCTTTTTTGCCACCTGTCCTGACCTTTTTGGGAACGTGGTACAGCCATAGAAATTCCAAGTTCATGAATATTTGCTAAAAAAAAAAAGTAAAGTTTAGTATTGTTTGAATATTAAATAGCTCGTCTTTGTAGTTAATTCAATTAAATATCGAATGAACCAGATTTGCAAAAGATCTTCTGTTTTGATTTACATTTTGGACAACGTCTCAACTGTCAAAATGGTTTGCACGTCCGCCTCACAGAGCAGAGGTCGTGTGTTTGATTTCAGCCCCAGCCTTCATGTGTATAGTTTGGATGCTCTCCTCGTACCTTTCTCCAGTTTCCTTGAACACTCTAAATTGTCTCGAGATATGATTGTGAGCGCGGCTGGTTGTATACTGGGATAGCTGCCCAGCACGCCTGCGACCCCCGTGACCTTGATTGTAGGGCTGGGCGATAAACCGAAAATTTACCGTTACCAAAATGTATTACAATGACCGACATCATTTTGCCTATGTCGGTAAATTCTGTGTTAAAAAAAAAAAAAAAAGAATAGAAAATTCTTTTCTGTCTGCGGCAATGTTCATGTCCCTTTAAGACGGCTACAGCGCGTGTAGTCACGTGACTCCACCCATCTGAACAAGAAAGAAAACAGACGACACGGTCGTAGGGGCGATTCAATCCAGAAGCGGCTGACACGGGATCTTGGCGCAATCTATTTGCAGAAAAAGATTTTGCGATAATGTATCGTGCATTTATGGTTATCAATGTAAAATTGCTCAATTTATCGCGATTTGATTTGAGGTCATATCGCCCAGCCCTACTAGATCGGATAATAGACACAAAGTCCCAGCTTCAATGGAACTGGTGTTGCACATTTCTATTTTTTAAAAGAATAGGGTCCGGAGGTTGTGAGAGGGTATTTTTCAGCACCAAACTCAATCATTCAGAGGGTGACAGTAATGTATCAAAAGTTGTGTGCCAACTGCTAAAAGTCAGAGGATTATTTAACATTAAGAGGAAGAAGCAGATGATAACGTCAACGGTCGAAGAAAAAGCATTCATTTATTGTGATGGCAACTTTATTTCGGTTTAATCAAGGACTAGGATCCATTTTATTACACCAGGATTGTACCCTTGGGAACAATGCGCCATGGGATTTAGGTTAATGTATGCAAAACTTTAAAGTAAAAAAAAAAGAGCAGTAGGCTCCCACTTTACAGTTACAGTACAGTACAACAGGTTGGCAAATAAGTGCAGGCTATGCAAAATGTATGTGTGTGTAAAACAGTTTGACATAATGCACTCCATTTAGCATTTTACAGATTTTTTTTAATGAAATGTTTTTTTTTTTTTTTATGGATGTTTGCCGAATGACAGACAGGCTAACTTTAATAAAATGTCCACCTCTTTGTATTAATTAGTAGAGGAAATGGGCCATGGAGCCCTGTATTCCGATTAGAATGAATCAGCAAGACGAAACGGAATGAAAATGCTCCAGACACCTCAATTGGAATGAAAAGGAATTTCGCTCTGATTCGCAGGGGCAGTTTACTTCTTTCGCAAATCCAAATGAGCGTCATGTAAACAGTTCAATCAGAACAGCCAAACTGCGTCCGGTCTGCGCATGCTCTGTTGACATAATGCGTAAATAGAAAATTTAAAATGACAAATCTCTTCTGTGACGGGCAAACTTGATTCAAAGTACTTAACTAGTGAGTAAAGTAACTTGTTTTTAATCAAGATGTTTCATGAATTCAGAATCAGAATGCCCTTTCTTGTCATTGTACTCAGTGAAGTGTTGAAACAATCAGAACTACTGTGCGAATTAACTCCATCTGGAAAAATAATTTCATGTTCACATGTCTCTGCATGGCACATGACAGTAACATGGCTGATTTGATTAACGTAATGGAGCATGTAAACTGAATATATTACGTCACATGTAAACAGGTGAAAGGAGATATTCCTTGGGAATTTGAAAAAAAAAGTCTCCATGTAAACCCAGTTGGCGTTTTTGAAAGGAGGAAGATGTAGTGTACAGTGTGGTATTACCTTAGGGTGTTTTAGCAGGTAGTCCTGACACATAGCAAGCACTTTGTCAGGCTGTTCATTTCCCAGAGTCAGCATCGACTTCCTGACCTGCGCCTGGACTTCAAAGTCTTTATCATTGGCTGCATCAAGTAGAGCCAGGGTCACCTCTAGAGTAAAATGCAACATGAAAGCAACAAATAATCACTAAGGTTATCAAAATACATTGTAGAGTAAAACATGCAACACACAAGGTTGGAAGTGCATAACTGCAGACACTTACTGCAATCTTAAAAAAAATAAAAATCAGTCGCCTTTGAGCTATGTTGTTACTGTCCTATGAGATAAGCTACAAACATCTGATTCAGATACCCTTTCAAGAATGAACTCACGTTCCACATCTGTCTCGCCCATGGTGGACAGAGAGATGATTTCCGGGACTCAATGACCGTGAGACCTGCAAGCATTGGAATAAACGTTACTACTTTTGCGTAATGGTCATTAATTGAAATTCCCTACCAGCATTATATATGACGAATGAAGACGTATGTAATAGCCTTTAATAAATTGTGCAGTTCCACATAGCAGAGTATGGAGTAGCCCAAGAATAATAAATGGACATTAAAAAATATATACTTTAAAAGAGCAGGACACCTTATGAAGCGACTTAGCAACAACATAGCGAAACCAGACAGTCTACAAAATCCCAAAGCGTTCGTTCTCATCATTTACATCCAAACATCCCACTACTATAACTAGTAGTCTGCTAATTTACTATTAGCTTTAGCTGCTGCTACGGAAGAGCCACAAACATCCTCAACCCAAACGGAGGAGTGACAAGCAGAGCCTGGTTAATAGCTTTACTTACCAAGTTTACCGCTGAACGAATAACTACGCTTTGGCACGGTTTGCCCTTCTCAAAGTGTGACAGAGAACATTTCGTGTTTGGCGACTGCAGGCGTAAACACATCAGGTCGTGTGGTCATGTGCTTCTGGTCAGCAAGAACAAATCAGCGATCTGACGTCACATTTACGCCCGCGAGTGCCACTTCTTCTTTGATGTTATGATTCAACTATCAAAGGGACACATACCGCCGCTTAGCGTAGGAGTACAAGTACTGTAGCTGAGATGCTAATCTGGTTTTTCAAACTCGAGTTTGGCTGCTGTTTCTTTCAAAGTATAGATAAATATATAAAACATAATAGATACATATTATATAAATATAAATATTTGGACATATAAATATGTGAGAGAAGGTATCAAAGTTATTTTTAGTATTCGGTTGTGTTTGTTCAATGGTCTCAATATTATTCTTATTATTCATAGTAGTAGTAGTAGTAGTAGTAGTAGTATCATAGTCCATCATTGTTCAGTGGCGGGTCATCATTTTATACGTTGGCCTTAGTTGACTTAACTTGCTTCTTAATATGACAATTATCTGAACCATCAGTACTATAAAAAGTACTATTAGAAAAAATGAAGAAAGCAACACTTAACAGTCCCATACAAACTAACTCTAGATGAAATCTTGTCACATTACGTGACAACACTGAGGAAATTACATTTTGCTACAATCTTAAGAAGTCAGTTAGCGCTTGTGTAACAGGAAATTTACCTTCCTTTTTAAGTTACTCAACACATGGTCATTAATGTCAAAAAGTGGAAATATCCAAATTGGTCCCTCCCTACTACCCATTTTCCCTCCCTCGGGTCATGCGCCTCATTAGTCTTACAAAATCTCAGGTCTAATATCAGGAGCAAGTGTGTAAAATTTTGTGTTATTGGACTCAACATTCTCTCATACTGGTCACTGAAAGTTCAATATGACCTCTCAACACAAATAAATCCAAGGCTATAGAAGATAGCACAATAATAATGCTCTATAGAACACGAAGGAAGACTTCAAAACATGTTGTTAATGTCTTTACTGTATATAGTTCAGACACGTATAAAAACATACATATTTACAATCACACACATATTCGATGACCTGCAAGCATGAACAACTTCAGTCAAGCATGAACAGCTTTTTGTCAAAGTAAAAATGCTGCACTATAGTATATCCTTTAGGCAGACTCAAACTAGACTATAACCAAAAAGCTACTTTAAAATATATTAGTTCTTATTGCGTTAGGACTTGAATGTACAGTAGTTTTATCCGCACAGTGATAGATGTTTTAAAGGCCTCTGCTAGTAAAGCTTAACATGAAAATCAAGATAGCAGCCTCAGCACAATATTTATAAATGTTAATATCACTCCACTTATTCATTATCTGAAAGGCTTATGCTCACAAGCAATATAAATATATGCAATATAAAATTTAAATAACATTAACAGAGATATAGGCATCAATCCATCCATTTTCAACAGCGTCTACCCACTACTGGACACCGGCCAATCGCAAGGCACACACACAACCATTGGCAACAGTGGGTAATTTTCAGACTTGGAATGAAGCAAACATTTTTTTGGAATGTGGGAAGAAACGGGAGTACCCAGAGGCATTCACGCAAGCTTGGGGAGACCATGCATACTCAACACAGGATGGCCAGAGCTGAGAATCGAACCAAGAACCTCTTGATTGTGAGGCAGCCTCCTAATAATGATTCACTCTGTACAGCCCACAGGCATTTTTTAATGTTAAACAGCTGCACTTGATCCTGTTCAGAACAAACATACCTTTGGTTGCTTTTAACATTCAAAACATATGTATGCTTATTTGAGAACATTGTCATATCAAGAATAAATTACAAACACCTATACCCTGTATAAGACCGATCTCAAGATTGCCCTCGGATTAATGGATTACACTTTAGGTTGAACTCAACTGAGCCAGCTAACAAACAACAAAATAACATGTTGATAAAATACATGACAGAATATCACTTGTCACTTTCAACTATCACCACAGTCACTGGGAGGTTTTCATTTTGAGGAGATGATGTGATGACAGGAGATGCTCAACATGTTTGTTGTACTCTAACTGTTTATACATCAGCAACACAGAGGAATGTGAGAAATAATTAATTTGTTTACACTGTATTGCTGACTGTTCAAATTTACGCTTTGAATTATCCTCTCTTCTAAAAGTACATATTTTAGGTTGTCGCTTGTTTTTCTTTTGTAGACGTCGGCCTCATGCATCTGTTGCAGGCAGATTTCTGTTTGGTTGAGGTTTCCTGTGAGGGGAGGGGGGGGTAAATTACAAATTATTCTATTACTAGAGCTAATTATTCATAGATTTGTTATGATTTTAAATAAACCAAGTCAGTCATCTCTACTCTTACTGCCTCATTACCACATGGAAAAATTATTTGATTTGTGTGTGCGCATGTGTTTGTGTCCATGGATGTGTGCGTTAGTGTGTGTGTGTGTGTGTGTGCATATATACAGTATATAGTGTTTGACTGTATTTCGAACGATACAGCAAATAGCTTTATCAGATGTCCTCATTTTTATTCTTTTTTAATAAAGGTTCCCTCAGAAATAGCATGTGAAAGCTCAGGGATGTTCCCAGAGCTGAAATGTAAAATAAAATAAGTACATGAAAGAAACAGACATCTTGTGCTCTACAAGCATTACCAATAAATTTGTATACAAATAATTGTTTTGTTTGTTTGTTCTTTAATAACCTGGTAGATTTCTGTTTCTGAGTGTGACTGCACATACTCATGTTTAGTGAGAGAAGCTCTGTCACTGGTGACCTCTGTGAGTGTGCCTCCTTCCTTTGCAGGAAGTGTCTGAACTTCCATTTGGTGCCTTGGAGTGGACATCCCGTTCATCTTCACTTCCCTAAAGCAGCATGCACAAAACAACTTGGAATAGAATCATGCTAACCTCCTTACAAATCCAAGATTAGTGCACAAAAAAAGAAAGAAAGAGGAATACAAACCGACACACCATCTGTACTTACCCATTAGTTCCCCCCTCTCTGTCTTCAAACCCTTTGAGGCCTGTAACTTTCTGTCCAAAGAATTTCACAGCGATAGACATAAGCAGGCCACAGCGGTTTCTGTAGCAGCAGGTGGCATCTACCACCAAGAAAATCACCAGGAAGATCACCATGACGATGCCTGCCACGCTGCCTTTGGTCAGGTTGCTACGTACTGCGAGTACAACAAAGAAAGAAAGAGGATGTTCATTATGAATGGAGATGTTGTGAAGATTGTCATCTATATTTCAGATGATGTGAGTATTATTACCAGGTTTCTCTGCAATGGTGAAGTTGAACTTTGCAGGAACCGAGGAACCATTAGCATTGAATGCGATGACTTCCAGTTGATAGTCAGACCCAAAGGTCAGGTCTATGAGGGTAATGGAGTCAGTGTTGGATGACAGCTGCTTTTCTTTCCACTCAGCCCTATCTTTATCCTGGAGAAAATACAGACAGGTAGTTTTGAGGCACAAGGTAAGTAAGTAAGGGACACCAAACAGCTGAAGATAATCGACATTTATTCGTTTAGAATGACTCAAAGTTTGCTGAATGTTTTTCTTTTCTTTTTTTTTAAATGTGACAGTCCTTTTGCCAACCACCTTACGCAACGACTATCACACAGCAAAACCATGCAGATGCTTGCTGAGTCTGACCTCTCGATAGCGGAGATTGTAGTGCAGGACAGGAGTCCCACCATTACTAGCATGTTTGAGGGGAATGAAGAAGGAGTTGCCCCCTATTTTCATCTCATCACACGACAAAACGGGGCTGTCTGGTTCACCTAGACGGTAATAAAGAAAGAAAATGGAGAACATTACGCATCCTTGGTATTGTGTGGAGTCATTTACACTTAGCAGCTATGAATAACAACTTTGAAGTATGCAGTTAACCATCGTGTGGGTCTTACCTCCTGTAGTTCGATAATGGGAGATCGGACGGTGTCATCGACAGCAGAAGATCGTGATGATGGGGATGAAAACATTATATAAGACAGAATAAGTGATGAATCATGAAGTGAGTAACAACAGATGCCATAACATAACGATGTTTAACAATAATGTATAGGAATATTTTTACCACAATATTAAGTATTTATTATAAAATATTATGTATTTATGAATAAAGTAGGGTTGTCAAAATTAAAATGTTAACTCAAGATTAGATTTTTTTTTTTTTTAAATTAACGCGATAAATATTTTACATTTGTCATGTCATTATCCACACCGCTTATCCTGTACAGGGTAGCGGGAGGGTACTGGAGCCTATCCCAGCTGACTACGGGCGAAAGGCGCACTACACCCGGAACTGGTCGCCAGCCAGTCACAGGGCAGACATAGACACCGTCACTGAGTGGGGACTGAACCCACGCTGCCCGCACACAACTCAGGCGAGTGTACCACTACACCATCAGTGACATATTTTACATTTAATTTACTTCAAAAATTATATAAAATATAATATTTGCATATCTTGCAAAGCAAAATTCAAACACTGTACCATATTAGCCGCAGATCTTTAGCACATCATCTCAAAACAAAACACCCATCTTAAGTTACCACTGGGCCTTGCAAACTAACACTGCTGGAGTGTGGTGCTTGTGCATGGGCAGAACTAACTGTATAAGTTTTGACAATTATTTCTAAGGATGATTCTAAGATGACCCTGTTTAGATCGTATTCAAGGATCGTAGAAAGCTAATAGAACAGTCTTTGATTCAGATTAAACATATTTGGTGATTTTACATTAATTACAAGATATTTTTCAAGTAAATACTTATATGTATAAAAGATTTACCAAAAATATTAGTAGAAAAAATTGATTAATTAATTCATTAATTACGGAATATTTTTTGCGATTAATTAGTTAAAAAATGTAATTGTTTGACTGCACTGAAATAAAGATGACACTGGAGTTGCAAAGACCTAAAAAAACGGCCGTCAGGTCAGTGATTAAATTGTTGCAAACTGTTGTGATGAGAATGTGGATTTGTTGTGCGTTGCCCTTGTGTTACCAGAGCCGGGCACTTGACCCTTTTTTGCCCATCAGTCCCTCACCCTATCGCAGTACGATTCTGGCCTCGATTCTACGGCCTTATTCATAAAAACTGTCGGCCAAGTGACGGACTGCCCAACTCTGTGTGTAACTAACAGGTGTTAGTGTGTGATACTCACGTGTTCCTTGGGTTCGGACGCTGTTTACATCTGAGAATTGGCCCCGTCCTGCTGCATTCATGGCAGCCAAACGCACAATGTATAATGTGTAGGGCATGAGGGAGGTCACAGCCAGGGTATCTACAAGCACACACATGAAAACACACATCTAGAATAAAAACTGTACACACAATGATTTGAACTTTGATCGCTTTACAATTACCCGAGGCTGGAACTGTGATCTCTTGCCATTGCTCGGCTGCATTTTGTCTCCATTGCAGGACGAAGTTTGTAATTGGCGTTCCCCCATTGATGGGTGGTGTTTTGAGAAAGAAGAAGACTGATGCAGGTCCAGATGTGACTGACAGGTAGGGAGGTGGACCAGGCTGAGCTGTGGGTCAAGAGAACACAGTGGAGAAATGATGGTGATACTCGTAACGTATGCATGTAACGTATGATTGAAAGAGATCCAACATCTGTGCTGTGTTAAAAATTAAGTGTGGTCTACTGTTAAAGAAATTTAAGTTTGTATGTTCATCTGTTAGTCTTGTTGTTTAGTTTGTCATCTTATCAAGTTTCAAACTATAACTAATCTTACAGGCCCCCTTTGTTGCACATGCATTCGTATCTTTCTGGCCTCAAATTGAACTTTCCTATGGGTGCCAGGTACGGCTCCATTGCAGATGTGACTCCCCAACGAAAGATTCCTTTTCTGTAGGCACCTTCCTTGGGGCGTTGATGACCCCTCTTCAAATGGCTGACCCTTAGCAGAGAAAGTGAGACTCACTCGCTTCTAAGGCCGTAACTTATGAATTAGGGAGGTTCAGCACAAGGCTTGGTATTTCTAAAGCAACAATATCGTCATGGCCAGAAAGATAACTTGTATGTGTCGGGCCTTGTGAAAATACACCATACACCAAAATATGTCTTGTAATCTGAAACCATTAGAATAGGCTGGAAGAGTGTGATGGAGTCAAATGTCAAGTTTCCCATTCTGTATTGCATATTCAAATTGCTTATGCTGATGCAAATAAAAACCATGTGTGCAGTCGAACACGCTGGCTTCGCCTCGGAGTTCGAGGGCTGCCCCGCGCGTAAATGACAGACAAACTTGGCTGGTTGATTCATTTGTTCAGGCTTGTTTTGATAGAAACATCCCTAACATCTACTTTGTACAGTATCATTCCTATTGTATGACACTTCTTTACCACTGCAAAAAAAGCTCAAAGATGACATTGTTGCAATAATACAAAAGTGAGCATTATTATTTCATTAAATCAAATGCATGGCTTAATTTCATTGTTTAGCTGTCCACTGAGTACATATTCCACTGCAAAGATAAAGCTCAGAACTTACTGTGAATTGCAACGTCTCTTGACGCATTGCCAATGATTCCCACAGCCACGCAGGAATACAAGCCACCATCAGATGGCGCTATTTCATCAATCACCAAAACGCCGCTCTCAACACGAATACGACCAGACGGTGAGTCCTACAGGCCAAACACAACCACAGTATCATAATGCACATGTTGGGCTAAACATAGATTCATCATGTGTGATTTATTATTTATCCATTATTTAAATTCAATAAACCAAAAATGAATTTTAGTGTCATTCACACATGTCAATAGCACTAAAAATCGGATGTAGATATCACTCTCTCACTTAACGCCTGCTTCCCTCCTCGCGTCTCTGCACCGAAGAAATGCACCCAGATCATTAAGATGATTGTTTGGATGACTTATTCATTATGAAGTATTGCCAAAAATTAAATGTTACCGGTTTGAGTTTTTTTTTCTTTGTACAATCAATTAATAGATAGCGCCTGTGGTCGCAGTCATAGGTAGCTGTCCATGTCTCAAACACTGACTCAAACACTTCACATGAAGTATCCATCCAACCATTATCCAGTCTGCTTATCCTAACCGGGGTCGCAGGCGTGTTGGAGCCCATTCCAGCTGTCTTTGGGCAGCGGGTGGGGTACACCCTGAACTGGTTGTCAGCCAATCACAGTGAAATAGCGATTCTCAATTCCTTTTTTTTAACTTCTGTTGCTAACCAGAGTTAAATAACCAACCAAGAGACAATAACGGTCTCCTTTCTGAAAGGTTGGTTGTCACACACATATGCAAGATTAGGTGTGCAAAGCGGTCTCCAGGTGCCAACTTTACATCATCCATTAGCAGAGAAAAAATGCTAGCGTAAATCCGTAACAGAAACATAATACGCTAATTTTTAACTCGTGACAGCCTTAGTTTTTCACTTGTTTCACCATTTTAACTTTTTACTTTAACTAACCCATTGACTCAAGAATTAATTTAAAGCAGATGATGCACAGTGTAATAAGCTCCTGGCTGCTCAGCCTGGGCAGGAGCGCTGATTTCAAAATAATTCACCCTTAGAGTCCACGGCGCCCTTATAGCATCAGCCAATATCATGTAATGGGTGAGCTGGCCTTGGCAGCATAGTTTTCAAGTCAGGACGAGTAGATGAGGGCACCGGGAGGTCATCATCACAGACATTTTTACATTTCACATTATTTGTTTATCAATTACGAGAAAACACATGGCATATCAACTGTGGCGTTATGTTGTACGCGCGAATTAGAGTTACGATAGTAACAGTGAGGCTCGACTCCCGTTAGCAGTGCAAACACGGTTAGCCTTTATTTAACGTCTGACAGGCACACATCGCGCCAGTACGCATACGCGCTCACGCACGCAAAGCATCATGGTCAATGTAGGCTTAACTATTCACCATTCGTGACACCTCCCCTCTTAAATCAAACATCCCCAATGTTTGTCTCTATTCTATGAATACAGAACATATATATATCAAAGTCTCTTTGTTCTTTCAATAATAACAACAGTAAACAACAAATGTCGGTGTATTTATTATGAACTACACACCATTCGACCTAACTTGGAGTAATGAGTAGACTGTCATAATCCCCATGGAAAGGAACAGGGATTATTCTGCCCTGTGTGTCATCCATTTCCATCTAAATAATATACCGGCTGTTAGGCTTCACAACTCTCCCGCTTCTGGTGACTACGGGACCGCTAAGGCCTGCTGCTGGACTACACTCCACAGTCTCCGAATCCGCTTTGATCAATACCGGTTCTAGTGGAGCAGCTGGTGGTTTTGCTACAGTCTCTTTGTTGACCTGCTGGATGTTCCTGCGGTTCCTTCTCGGAGTGTCACCTCGGCCTGTTTGCATGGTAAAGGACCGTGGCGTCTTCTCCTCTTGCTGTACAACAGCTGTCGTCGTCCATGTTTTCTCTCCGTTTATCTTGAGACGTACCTGATCTCCACTGGCGAGAGGGGGTAGTGATTTTGCTGAGTATCTGCGGTTGTAGAACCTTTCGTAGGTCTGCTTGGCTTGCTCGTCATTCCTCCTCACTCTCTCTAAGTCGGGCCAGGCTGGCTTTAGATTTTCCTTCAGCGTTGGTAGGGTTGTGCGCAGGTTTCTACCTTGTATGAGCTTGGCAGGACTTTCTCGTGTAGGTCCAGTTGACGTGGAGCGGTAGCACAGGAGTGCAAGATGAGGGTCTTCCTGTTTCAAAATGCTCTTAGCTGTTTTCACTCCACGTTCCGCCATGACGTTACTTTGGGGGAAATGCGGGCTGGACGTGATATGTTGGAAATCATACCTTTCAGCGAAGTTCTTGAACAGCTCCGCGGAAAACTGAGGGCCATTGTCAGTCCGGACTTCCTCAGGAATGCCGAACCGGCTGAAGGTGCTTTTCATCTTTCCAATCACGGTTTCACTGTTTGTCTTAGGTAGATTGAGGATTTCCAGCCACCTTGAATAGTAGTCGATTATGACAAGGTAGTTTCGACCTTTGTACTCACAGAGATCGGCTGCTATTTTCTGCCAAGGCAGGTCTGGAAGTGGTGTGGTGATTAAGGGTTCACGGTTCTGACTGGGTCGGTTGATGTTGCAATGTTGGCAGGACTGTATAAGTTCCTTCACGTCGCTGGCTATGCCTGGCCACCAGATAGCATTATTATAGCGCTGTCTACACTTTGTTAGTCCCTGGTGACCATGGTGGATCTTTTGAATCATGTGGTCACGCATGCTACCTGGGATGACGATCTGATTGCCGCGGAGCAGGACTCCGTTAAGTTCACTCAGTGTTCCACGCTCGTGAAAGTATCGCTTGGCTGGTATGGCTGTAGTTTTGATGCTGTCTGGCCAGCCGTTTTTAACATAGTTGAGGACACACTGCAACTCACTGTCCGTTTCCGTTTTCTCTTTGATTTGGTCCAGGATTGGCCTCCTCACCCCTCTGCTCTCCTCTATAGCATCCACATAGGCCTGTATCTCTCCTTCCAGGTCACTGGTTTCAGTGGTCTGCAATGGGCACCTTGACAGGGCGTCGGCAGCAACGAGGTTCTTCCCCGGTACGTACACGGCGGTAGGGTTGAATCGCATCAGTCGGATCAGGAGGCGCTGGCAGCGGAGGGGCGTAGCATCAAGGTCCTTTGAGTTGATTAGTGTGACCAGTGGCTTGTGATCTGTGTAAAGCTGGTATGACTCTAATCCACACAAGTACTGATAGAAGCGCTCGGATGCCCAGACACCAGCCAGGCATTCTTTTTCGATTTGGGCGTATTTCCTCTCAGCGTCCGTTAGCGTCCGAGAACAGAAAGACACAGGCCGAAGCTTCCCGTCGTGCTCCTTCATCAATAAGCCACCTAGGCCGTAGCTGCTAGCATCTGAGCTAACCACTGTCGGTCTCTGAGGATCAAAGTAGGCCAACACTGGTGCGGAACAGATCTGAGTTTTCACATCTTTGAAAGCACTTTCTTGTCGGGGACCCCAAATCCACGCTCTCTCGGTCTTGAGAAGGTCATTCAAAGGTTGGAGTCGGGTGGACAGGTCGGATACATAGCGACCTACATAGTTCACCATCCCTAGGAACCGACGTAGTTCTGGGACGTTCTCCGGGGCGCTCATGTTTGTGATCGCAGCAACTCTCGCTGGATTGGGTTTGATGCCATCTTTGCTCACAACTTGTCCTAAGAAGTCCAATACTGGTCGAGATAGCTTGCACTTGTCTTTGTTGAGCTTTAGACCCGACTTCTCTATGGTTTCCATCACCTTTCTGAGTCTCACGTCGTGCTGTTGTTTGCTTTCTCCGCTGACCAGGATGTCATCCATATAGCATATCACACCCTCATGCCCTTGTAGTAATTCGGACATTTTCCTCTGAAATATTTCGGGTGCTGAAGTGATGCCGAACGGCATCCTCCTGAAGCAGTACCTTCCCAGGGGGGTGATAAAGGTTGTCAGCAGAGCGGACTCTTTATCCAATGGAATCTGCCAGAAACCGCTGGCCGCATCCAGGCTTGAGAAGACTGTACTCCCTGCTAGCTTGGGGAGAAGGTCATCAATCGTGGGCAGAATGAAGCGTTCTCGTTCAACGCTTTCATTGAGCTTCTTCAAGTCGACGCAGAGTCTTTTGGTCTTTTTGACGACTGGGACCATCGGTGTGCACCATTGCGTTGGCTGAGTCACTTTTTCGAAAATCCCCATGGATTCCATGCGTCTTAGTTCTTCCTCTACTTTGGGAAGTAGTGGGACCGGAACACGACGAGGTGTGGCCAGACTGTATGGCTTTGCTCCCTTTTTAAGCACTATCCTCACGGGATCTCCCTTTAAGGTTCCTAGTTCACCGTACACGTCATTGATTTCGTTCAGTCTTTTAATCAGGCCCAATTTGGTAGCCACTGCACGACCAAGCAGATTCTCTCTACTGGATTTTACAACAACTACTCTAAAGTGACAGTCCCGCAGCTTGTTCTGGATCTCAGCTTGAGTTTTGGCAATAAACTGTCCCCTGGTAGCGACCATGCCGCCTGGACTTCCTAGAGATGTTCTCACTGGGTTTAGCTGGGGCTTTTTAGCTAGGCTATTGTAAGTAGCCTCCGTGATGACTGATGTATCAGCTCCCGAGTCTATTTTAAATGTCACTGGAGTGTTGCATATGCTCAGTACTGTGTGCCATGGTGGTTCATCCTCTGTTATCACTTCGTTCACATTTGCTTTGTTTTCAGTGAGTGAGCCGAGGAAGACAGACTCCTCTTCATCACTTTTACAGTTATCTGTATTTTCTATTATCTCTCGCACACTCTTTGTGTAACAAACAATTGCAAAATGTCCCACCTTCTAGCACTTGTTGCATCTCCTTCCTTTAGCTGGGCATTCGTTGGTCTCACTGTGTTCTCTGTTACATTTTCCGCACTTTCCATCTTTGGTTTTATCTCTTTTTAGCCTGCCAACATTAGCCACGCTTTTATTATAGTTTCGCTTCCCTTTGTGTTGGAAGGACTTTACTTCATCCACATTATCTGACGATCCATGTTGTAGGTTCTGTCCTTTAATTAGCTCATAGTGTCTCGCCATCTCTATTGCACTACGTAGGGTCAAATCTTGCTTCATTTGCAGCTTTTGAGACAGTTGTTTGTCACGAATTCCTATGACCAATCTATCTCTCATTTGTTCTTCCTTTTGGGCGCCAAAGTCACAATTTTCAGCTAGCTCATAGAGTTGTCTGATAAACACTTCCACGTTTTCACCAGGCTGTTGCACTCTGGAGTGGAACTTAGCTCTTTCATAAATGACGTTCCTTTTCGGGATGAAATGGGCGTCAAACTTTGCTAACACTGTTTCATATTTTTCTGCATCTGCTTCGGTGTCGAACGTGAAAGACTTGAATATGTGCTCAGCCTCTGCTCCCATTGCATAAATCAGCGCACTGACCTGCACCGACTCATCCTCCTCCATTAGTTTAGTAGCGACTCTGTACCGGGAAAATCTCTGTCTCCAGTCAGGCCACGCCGCCGGCTTCGTGAAGTCCAGCGCGTCGGGAGGCGAAAACTTTGCCATGGCGATGCACAAACGTCGTCTTTCACGCTTCTTTTCCTTCCCCTTCAAAAGCGTTTACTTCTGACATCATGTGGCGTTATGTTGTACGCGCGAATTAGAGTTACGATAGTAACAGTGAGGCTCGACTCCCGTTAGCAGTGCAAACACGGTTAGCCTTTATTTAACGTCTGACAGGCACACATCGCGCCAGTACGCATATGCGCTCACGCACGCAAAGCATCATGGTCAATGTAGGCTTAACTATTCACCATTCGTGACATCAACAAAATGTAATAATTTTTTTACAGCAATTTGGCAAACTCTCCAGCAGATAGCACCCTATGTCCCCACCTGAGTGGCAGTCATCGTGAACATATTTTGCACCCACCAATCTCCTGCACAGACTCCAGCGAGTGAGTCCTTTTTGATTAGACCATGGAGACCGTGCACCACCTGCACTGAACTTAAACCGAATAGGACGAGCCGCTTCAACTGGCCAGGAATTAAGTTGACTGTGTTCACTCTGACAAAGTACAAGGACCCATTTCTAACTGCACCCATCTATAAAAATACCAAAAGTTCGATTTCCGGCTCCAGCCTTCCTGTGTGGAGTTTGTATGTTCTCCCCCGTGCCCGTGTGGGTTTTCTCCCTCATTCCAAAGAAATGCATGGCAGGTTGATTGGACACTCTAAATTGGCCCTAGGTATGAGTGTGAGCATGGATATTTGTTCGTCTTTGTGTGCCCTGCAGTGTCTGGCAACCAGTTTAGGGTGTACCCCACCTAGTTGCCAAAGACAGCTGGGATAGGCTCTAGCACCCCCGTGGCCCATGTGAGGAGCGGTGGTTTAGATAATGGATCCAAGTAATTGTTACTTCACCTCCACCACCTAAGCAGAGGTTTGTGATATGTTATTCTGCATTATGTATAAATTTGGGTTACGTCACTGGCAGACTGAGGACCCCCTGCGTTCCATCTGTTGTAGGCACATGTGCCCATTCATGTGTGTGTATCACTCCTACGTACCAGTGTCTGTCCATTGCGCTTGTTGATCCAATGCAAGTCAGGCTGAGGAAGTCCGGAGACATTACAGGCCACTGACACGCTCTCGCCCACGCTAACATTCTGTTGCTCTACAGACAAAGACACCTCTGGGGTCTCTGAAATGAAACAACTCCATCATCACCAGAGAAGTAATGTAAACACACTTTTTAAATCGTATTTTACATTCCATATGGAGTCAGAATGGAAGAAAACCAACCAAAGACATGAAGCATAACGGTAGCAGTGCTTTCGCCGATCTTGTTGGTTGCGGTGCAGATGTACTCCCCGTAGTCATCCCTGACAACGGACTTGATGGTCAACTGGCTGCGGTCAGAGTTGAATTTGTGATGCCTGGGGTCATATGATGTTGGCCTGCCACGAGAGAGAAGTTAAAAGGGATTCCAGTCAGCCCTTGCTATCATGGGATTCACCTATCGTAGTCCACCTGTCGTGAATTTTCATTTCTATTTTTTTTCAGTTGAAATACATATACAATACATATACATGAGGGAAAGGTATTTTAATTGTCTTGGCCGTTATATTATTTTTCAATTGTTTATAGTTAAGAGACTGTTGCATGCCATTCCCCTTTAAGTCCCAGTTGGTGGTGCACTGTCCCTTTAAGAGAGTGTCAAAAGTCAGCGCGAGAACAAGCGCTTCCTGCTCACACAAAGTCTGTTATACACGAAGCCAAGTAGCAGTTAGGTTGTGTCTGATGCTTAAGTCCATAAAACGGCATTCCCTGTAAGTGTTTTCCAAATATTTAACCATTGATTGATGTTATTTAGTAGAGTTGTAAATCGCAAATTAGGATGTGAACTATTTGCATTGCTGACTGTGCCGCCATTTTATTTATTGCTGTGATGTATTTGTTTCAGTTTCACACCTGCCATATAAAGAGAAGGTCTAAACCCATCCTGGCGTCAGTGACTGATTGTGTGGAGGTGTTTAACTAACTGGTTAGCAGAAAGGTTCTGTGAGGCCAGTATAGTGAAAAGGGAGACCAGTGGACGAACTCCTCATTTATGCTGCACGCCATACGCTGTATCCTGACCAGCACGGCACACGCAGTATCGTCGAGGGAGAGTAAAGACACGTCATACCAACAACAAAAATGGATATCGAAGTGAGATCTTCCGCTTCGAAGAAATCAAGCCGCTCCTCCGCCTCAAGTGTGATGTTAGCAGCCGCTACTGCACGTGCCAAAGCAGAGGCTGCCCACAAAAAGGCTGAATTTGCAAAGAAAGAACTACAACTCAAAGTTGAAAAGGCCAAATTAGAAGCAGAACTCGACCTGTTGGCAAAAGAAGGTGAAGCTGAAGCTGCAGCAATTGAGGCTGCAGTTTTGGAGTCTGCTGCTGCTGGGTTTAACACTCCTGGTAGTCAGGGATCAGGACTCCCACCTCTGGAAATGCAAAGCACACTTGAACGTACGGAAGAATATGTGCATAGACATAGTCAACCCAAAGAACCAGCCAAAGACTTGTCAAAAAATGAAAATCAGGAAGAGGACACACATTCGGTTCATCCAAGAGATTCCCGAGTGCCACGTGTTCTGCTCACATCATCAAGGGACCATCAGAACCCTCGAACCTCAGAAGATGGCCGTGATAACCCCAAATCTTCATTTGTAAGAGAGGGAGAGCAGCCACTTTCAACAAATTACCCTCAACACAAGAATTATGTTTCCCCTGGTCATACACTGCCCTCTTGTGGTAATTCTCAATATTACCCCGCTGCGCAGCATCATTCTAGTGACACTAATGAGATTGTAAAATATTTAGTGAAGAGCCAACTACTAACATCAGAACTCAGCAAGTTCGACGACAGGCCAGAAAACTATCTGTCTTGGAAATCATCATTTCTCAATGTAATCAGCACACTTGATCTTCAGGTAACAGAAGAAATTGATCTCATGATAAAGTCACTCGGGCCCGAGTCCAGCAAACATGCTCAACGAATTAAAGCAGTAAACATAAACAAACCAATTGCGGCTGTAGATCTTATATGGGAGAGATTAGAACAAGACTTCGGGTCTCCAGAAGCTATAGAAGGCGCTCTCTTTGCAAAGCTTGACCAATTTCCCAAAATAGGACATAAAGATGGCCGTAAACTAAGAGAACTGAGCGATTTGCTGTTGGAGATCAATTCTGCAAAGGAAGAAGGATATTTGCACGGACTTGCTTACCTCGACACTGCAAGAGGGATAGCTCCGATTGTGAATAAGCTTCCATTTTGGCTACAGGACAAGTGGATGATGGATGGTTCACGTTACAAGCTACAAAACAAGGTGACTTTCCCCCCATTCACATTCTTTCTGGATTTCATTGAAACACAAGCAAGGGCACGCAACGACCCGAGTTTCAATTCGCAGACGCTGGTCACCAGTGATGTTAAAAAAGACAAGTATGTGGAGAATCAAAGTTACAATCGCAGAACAGTGTCAGTGCACAAAACGGATGTTACTGCTTCACCTAAAGAAGGCCCGGACAAACACTGCCCTTTGCATAATAAACCACACGCCCTACAACAATGCAGAAGCTTCAGAGCAAAGCCTATTCAGGAACGCAAGAGTACACTGAAGCAATACAGAATCTGTTTCAAGTGCTGTTCATCCAACAAACATGTGGCTCGTAATTGTGAAGCGGAAGTCAAGTGTTCGGAATGCCATAGTGATAAGCACCCAACCGCCTTGCACTCAGATGCACCTCATCATCTCGAATTCCGCCAACCTCCAGCAGATCAAGGCGGGGAGAGTCAAGAAGGACAAGAGGAAACAGTCGTTTCAAGTTGTACTGAGGTGTGTGGGAAGGGATTCACCGGTAAATCTTGCTCAAAAATATGTCTCGTCAACGTCTATCCTGCCAATGACTCTAGCATGAGCAAAAGAATGTACGCTATGCTGGATGACCAAAGCAACGTATCACTGGCACGCTCTGAGTTTTTTGACATGTTTAAGGTCCAAGGTAATGCAGTGCCTTACACCCTCCAAACATGTAGTGGTACAGGTCTTGCCACTGGAAGAAGAGCATCTGGTTACATAATTGAGTCCATAGATGGTGCTCTTGCTCTACCCTTACCCACCTTAATTGAGTGCAATATGATACCAAACAAAAGAGATGAAATCCCCACTCCAGTTGCAGCAAACGGTCATCGCCATCTTGAAAGCATTGCTTACAAGTTGCCGCCCTTAGACAGCGATGCTGAGATTCTGCTATTGCTTGGACGGGACATACTGAGGGTTCATAAAGTACGTAGACAAATCAATGGCCCTCACGATGCACCATATGCTCAGAGACTGGACTTGGGGTGGGTGATAGTTGGAGATGTATGCCTGGGCACTACTCACAAACCTCTACAAGTTACCACGCTCAAGACTCACGTTCTACAAAATGGTAGGCCCACCCATTTCCTCCCATGTGAAAATCAGTTTGCTGTCAAGGCAGATGCACAACTTTCAAGGGGACAAATGTCAATTACTTGTGCTACAAATGTGAAAAGCAACGCACAAAACAAGATAATAGGAAACAATGTATTTTGTTCAACCAAAAGTGACAACAAGCTTGCACCATCAATGGAAGACCTGCTTTTCCTTGAAATGATGGACAATGAATGTTTTCAGGATGAGACCCAAAGTTGGGTTGCGCCGCTACCCTTTCGCCAGCCGAGGGCACTGTTGCCCAACAATCGCTGTTATGCAATCAGCCGACTGCGCTCACTTGAACGCACTCTTAACAAAAACCCTGAGATGAAGGCTCATCTTATGGACTTTATGCAGAAAATGTTGGACAATGGACATGCAGAGCTAGCGCCTCCAGTTCGGAATGGCAAAGAATATTGGTACTTGCCTTATTTTGGAGTTTACCATCCACAAAAGCCGTCACAAATCCGGGTGGTATTTGACTCGAGTGCACAGTTCGGAGGCACGTCACTCAACGCTGTACTCCTCTCAGGACCTAACTTGCACAATAGCTTGTTAGGTGTGCTCGTGAGGTTCAGGAAGCATCCAGTTGCAATTACTGCCGACATCCAGCAGATGTTTTATTGCTTCCTGGTGCGCAAGGACTGCAGAGATGTACTCAGATTTGTTTGGTACAAAGACAACAATCCACAGAATGAACTCGTTGACTACAGAATGCGAGTCCATGTGTTTGGTAACAGCCCCTCACCTGCTGTGGCAACTTACGGTCTGAGGAGAGCTGCCCAACAAGGAGAAGCCAAATATGGGAATGATGTACGTCAATTCATCGAACGTGACTTTTACGTGGATGATGCTCTAAAATCTGTCCCCTTTGAACACGAAGCAATTGACCTTCTAAATCGAACACAGTCAATGCTGGCAGATTCGAATCTCCGCCTCCTGAAAATAGCATCAAACAAGGTCACAGTGATGAACGCATTCGCAGCTGAAGATCGTGCTAAAGATCTTCAGGATCTTGATCTTTTTAAGGATGATCTCCCAGATCAACGCAGCCTTGGTGTGAAGTGGAACATAATGGAAGACTATTTCACATTCCACGTACCCGACATTGAGAAACCATACACACGCAGAGGAGTCCTCTCAACTGTCAACAGTGTATTTGACCCGCTTGGGTTTTTGGCACCAGTGATTATTCAAGGACGCCTCCTTCTAAGAGAACTGTCTCTTCAAACCAATGAGTGGGACTCGCCACTACCAGAGGACATGAAGGGAAGATGGGTGACTTGGCAACAGTCCCTGCAATGTCTCAATGAGATCCATGTTCCCCGTCCATACACCAAGATGTCACTATCCGAAGCTGAACGCACGGAATTATGCTTGTTTTCAGATGCGTCTATGAAAGCAATATGTGCAGTCTCATACCTCAAAGTTATAGCTCCTGATGGCACGACAGAGGTTGGATTTGTCCTAGGGAAAGCACGACTTGCCCCACAGCCAGAGCTAACTGTGCCTAGGCTTGAACTTTGTGCCGCAGTAATGGCAGTTGAAATGGCAGAAGTTATATGTGATGAAATCGATCACTCGATAGACAAAATCAGTTTCTACACAGATAGTAAAGTTGTCCTTGGTTATATCCACAACCAGTCCAGGCGCTTTTATGTGTATGTAAACAACCGTGTCCGCCGCATCAGAGAGTCAACCACTCCTGAACAATGGCATTATGTCGCGACAGACCACAATCCTGCTGATTATGGTTCACGATCAGTTCCAGCTGCTGCACTAAAAAACACAATGTGGTTCACGGGCCCATCCTTTCTTCAGCGTTCTCCCGAGATCCAGTTGCAGCAACAAGGATTTGACTTGCTGGACCCCGACAATGACACAGAGGTCCGCCCAGAGGTACAGACACTTTGCACAAGCATCACTAAAGTTGCACTGAGTTCAAATTGTTTGGAGCGTTTCTCCACATGGAAGTCACTTAAGAGAGCCGTGTCACACCTTATTCATATTGCCCGATGCTTCTCTCAGCCTACAACCACCACAAAGTGCTCTGGATGGCACATCTGTAAAACCGCTATCTCCCCTGAACTGTTAGAACAAGCAGAGACCGTAATCATTAGAAATCTACAGCTTGAAACATATGCAGACGAAATGCAATGCATCTCTGAGAAACTGAATCTTTCTAAAAATAGTCCACTCCTGAAGCTGAACCCCCTCATTGGCAAAGATAAGCTATTAAGAGTTGGAGGTCGAATTTCTCGTGCAGAGCTGGGAGTTAAAGAAACAAACCCCATAATTTTGCCAGGCAGACACCACTGCACTATCCTCCTAGTGCGCCATCACCATGAGAAGGTGAACCATCAAGGCAGGCATTTCACCGAAGGCGCTGTTCGAGAAGGTGGCTTCTGGATCATCGGAGGAAAACAATGTATTGGTAAAGTCATTAGTAAATGTGTGACATGCAAAAGATTGAGAGGGAAATTCGAGGAACAAATAATGAGCGATTTGCCCGCTGACAGACTCAAAATGGAACCCCCTTTCTCCTATGTGGGTGTGGACATGTTTGGCCCATGGGAGGTAACTGCAAAACGAACAAGAGGGGGGCAAGCGAATAGTAAAAGATGGGCAGTACTCTTCACATGTTTATGTACAAGAGCAGTCCATATTGAAGTCGTGGAGGAAATAAGCTCTTCAAGTTTTATCAATGCATTGAGGCGCTTCTTTGCTCTGCGTGGACCCGCAAAGCTGTTACGTTCCGATTGCGGCACGAACTTTGTTGGTGCTCACAAGGAAATGACAACAACATCGGAGGAAGAAAAGATACAAAATTATCTGCAAGACCAAAGGTGCAAGTGGATATTTAACCCACCACATTCGTCCCATATGGGAGGAGCGTGGGAACGGATGATCGGAGTGGCTCGCCGGATACTTGACAACATGCTCATGCAGGCTGGTCATGTGCAACTGACTCATGAAATCCTAACTACATTTCTTGCAGAAGTAATGGCCATCATAAATGCACGCCCTTTGTTGCCAGTATCGTCAGACCCAGAAAATCCTCACATCTTGTCACCGGCGATGCTGCTGACACAAAAAACGCAGGCAGCTCCTCAGATCTGTGATAACATTGGTGAGAAGGACATGTTGAAAAGCCATTTGAAACGAGTTCAGTTCCTTGCGGACAACTTTTGGAGCAGGTGGCGTAAGGAATATTTGAGCAGCCTCCAGTCGAGGCAGAAATGGCATCACAAAACAACCAACATTAAGGAAGGAGATGTCATTCTTCTCAAGGATAAACAAACGAGAAGACATGAGTGGCCAATGGGCGTAATAATAAAGACTGTTCCCAGTGAAGATGGGATCATCCGGAAGGCTGAAGTTAAAGTTGCTTCCCAAGGGATTGTTAGAAACTATTTTCGACCAATTTCAGAGATGGTCTTGCTATGTTCGGGTGGTACTTAAGTTATGTGGTATCCTTAAGATACCAGACGGGGAGTGTCTTGGCCGTTATATTATTTTTCAATTGTTTATAGTTAAGAGACTGTTGCATGCCATTCCCCTTTAAGTCCCAGTTGGTGGTGCACTGTCCCTTTAAGAGAGTGTCAAAAGTCAGCGCGAGAACAAGCGCTTCCTGCTCACACAAAGTCTGTTATACACGAAGCCAAGTAGCAGTTAGGTTGTGTCTGATGCTTAAGTCCATAAAACGGCATTCCCTGTAAGTGTTTTCCAAATATTTAACCATTGATTGATGTTATTTAGTAGAGTTGTAAATCGCAAATTAGGATGTGAACTATTTGCATTGCTGACTGTGCCGCCATTTTATTTATTGCTGTGATGTATTTGTTTCAGTTTCACACCTGCCATATAAAGAGAAGGTCTAAACCCATCCTGGCGTCAGTGACTGATTGTGTGGAGGTGTTTAACTAACTGGTTAGCAGAAAGGTTCTGTGAGGCCAGTACATTAATACTTAAACTTTTTAAAGAATTTTTCTTCATGTATATTCTATTTTCTTTATTTTATGCTTGCACATTTTGTTGATATATATTTACTGTGAGTCTTAAAAGAGTGTTTTGATCAATTTAATTGTTTTTGAGTGAGGGTGTGGAAAGCTTCAAACTGTTATTTTTTTTTTTTTAATCATTACGTTGTCTGTCTATATCAGCTGGATGGCTCAGTAACACTGCTGACTTTGGACATGGCACCAGGGTTCAAATCTCAGTCAGACCATACAGTAACATCCGGTAAACCCAAACCCAAATAAAAATCGCTGAGGTGTGTTAGGAAGGCTATTCAGTGTAAAAACTGTGCAAACAAATGAATGCAAGTGACTTGCTGTTGTGACCCGTGACAGAGAAAAGCCAAAAGGCACTTCTTCTTCTTCTTCTTTTATATGGTCTGTCAGTTCATTGTAACTGCCCCACTATTTGTGAAGCACTGGTATAATGACAGATTTGAGAAACAATGGAGCTTTAATGCTTTGTGTTTTCTTGGATTGCTATATCATATCCACAAAAAAACAATCCTTGTCACTGATCTAGACATCAAAATCACTCACCAATAATTTTCTCAAATTGTACACTCACCAACAACATAGAGTATTTAGGTACAGATGCCTTTACAAACAATATAATCCTAATTTTTTCATATCAATTTGATATGACAATGTACTTTTAGTTTGCAGTGTTAACCTCCACTGGAACCTTAGACTTTTGGTTACTCTATTAAGGTGAATTAAATCTACTTTAATGTAGAGTAACTTGACATAAACTGTAAACTCTCATCACAATCCCAATAATTGTTGAAACAAAATACTACTTCACTGACAGTGTTAATCAAAAGTGAGAATACATTTTAAAGGCAAAGGTAAACAAATTCTGTGTGATTTAATGACTTATTTTTCCATAAATAATGGTATGTGTCTTAATAATTGTAATGTCAAACTCAGGTCTTACATGTTCCAGGTGATATTGGGTTTCGGCTGGCCGTCGACCAAACACAGCAAGGAAACATTGGTTTCGGGTCCAGCTATGACTTTCTTCACCTCTTCTTTCAGATGTGCACTAGGAGGAGCTGTATTCAAAATGTTCTTGTTATTTTTCATTTTTACAACAATTGGACATCATGCAAATGTAATAAATACCTATGACTATAACTAATGTAATGTCTGGTTTCTGGGAACTCGTAAATTTAGCATGTCATGATGATTTCATACTGTAAATGATGATGCAAAAAAGACCCACCATTGACAACAATAGATATGGAAAGCTGCTTATAGACGGGCCTTCCTTTGATCTGAGCCTGGCACACGTACGTCCCTGCATCCTGTCGTTTCACTTTCTCAATAAGGAGTGTGTTATCAGGAAGCCGTTGCACATTTTTTCCTGATAAAAACAAAATGTTCAGAAAAAATCCATTTCAAATCCCAAGTAAGATTTTCCAAATGATCATATAGAGTTGAGCGGACGAAACTTTTACCATGAGACATCTCCTTGCTGTATATCCAGCGGACCTCCACCGCTGGCTGGCCAGACACCCGACAAGGCACCGCTCCATCTGTACCCTCCAAAAATTCATGATATGTGGGGGTGGTTTCAAATGATGGACCCTCTGATAAAAAACAAAAAAACACATTATTCTTGCTTTGGGTCTGCTACTGTATTTTTATTTATTTTTTTATAACAGACATGTTTGAGTTTAGCAGTGCTTCAAAAGATCCACTGGCCACAACAGCATTTGCATAACCCAATGAGTTTTTCAATTTTTAAAACTCAGTTTGATTGATGCTGTCCGGAGGTTATTCATTGCCTCAGCCAAGGATGCAATACTACTACACTATCAATGACCACAGTAGCAGTGCAATGTAGTTTTTTGAAGGCAATTAATGGAATTTAGTTTACTGTTTTGGTGATACAAAACCATAGTGTATCATTTTCTCACTGTCTTCTTTAGCCACATGAGAGAGCCTAAATATGTTCTCAATCCAGTTCTATAACAAAGCAAACTAAAATATATCATAATAAAGACGTTGTTCATGATTTAAAATCTAAAACTGAGTGTCATGCAAAAGAATCACTGATAGGCCTGCAGCGAATTCAATTTTGCAAGTGTAGTGGGCAGTTAGTGTTGCGTTCAACTTTTCTATACATCCGGCAAAGTGTATGATGCTCTTACATACCATAAACAAAAATCTGTGTCTGAACATCATCCATGTGTCCGTTGTCAAAGTCACACAGGCAGGTGTAGCTTCCTGCATCCTCCACTGTGACGCGCTTAATAACCAGTTTGGAAGAGGACTCATCCACCGTTGATATCAACTCTTCATCAATGTCCTCGCCATCTCTTTGCCATGTTATGTGGCCTTCTCCCCCAGCTAAGACATGGTAACATGCATCAAATTAAACTTCAAGCTAATTTGTATGATATGTATACAGAGCAAGATAAAAGGCAGGAATATTTCAATTAGAAGTGCAAAAACTGACCTTTACACAAGAGTAGAAGCTCATCTCCAACTTGAATGTCTTGCTTGCTTGTGATAATGTCCATTTTGGCATCTGACAAAGACAGGGAAGATACCCGTACCATCAAACACGTCGCCTACTATTTACCACACATAACACCGTCTCTTCATGTCTTCATCACCCAAAATGATAAGTCAAGTTATCTCTCATTCTCTCTATTTACTGTACTAAAAGCACGGAAACTTTAAATAAACAATAAAAGGAATACATCAGTTAGTTTCTGAGAAAATCCGAAACTGATATGACATTTTCCGTTTGCTTTTAATCACTACAAACAATAATGAATAACAGACCTTACCTGTGCTATACAAAACCAGTAGCAACAAAAACAAGATGACTGTCATGTAGAAAATTGTCACTTTTGCCATGGTCACACTGAAAATCTCCTGAAAGTGAAGATTTTTTTTTTCAGCCTCAAATACGACACCTACTTTCAGAGTTATTACCGCAGGGAGGGTCTGTGACTGAGGTTATATAGGGATGCAGAAGGGGATGAAAGGAAACAAAAAGTGGGCGGAGAGAAAGCACACGCATCTCGTCTCTTTGCTCCTCATACGACGCTGCCATTTGACATGCCATTTTGGCACTCGTGAGCACAATTGACTGTGAGACCAATTCTTAGTCCATTTTACCATAGTATTGTTGATAGAATATAATGTTAATATTTTATCAAAAATAATCAATTAATGCAGGCATTTTATACAGACGTTTAAGCTGCTGCTCTGGCTTTGCTGTCACCACAGTACAATTATGACGTAGGCTATGTGAAATTATTTGATATTGATATTTGATGTTGTTTTTGTAATTTCACATTTTCGATTCTGCCTTTAGAATGATTGATTACATCTGTGCAAATCCAGCCAGCCCCTACCAAATTATCACGGTTCTTGCTTTTTACCCTTGTAAAAATGTCGTTTCACATTCTGTCTCTCTCTCTCTCTCTCTCTCTCTCTCTCTCTCGCTCGCTCGCTCGCTCTCTCTCTCTCTCTCTCTCTCTCTCTCTCTCTCTCTCTCTCTCTACAATGAGCTTTATCATGCAATAGCTCAGCATTATTCGTACTGTGTTTATCTGTAGTGTGATTACTTATGTGGACAGCTGATGCTAGTTGTGCACTGCATGGATAAAAAGGCCCAGCCCCCCAAAAAGTCTTTCTGTAACACCCAAATGTCGCACTATGAACGAGTGGCTTTCGTCACTGTTCTTTCATCTTACTAAGTACCTGTTCCTGTGGGTCCTATCACTTTCATTTGCCGCACGCCAGGCTGCCCCTCCCACCTTACATTGATAGCCTATCAGTATCTCCACACTAGAGACCAAGCAGTTAATCAAAACATAAATAGTCCATTGGGGTTACCTATCAGGTTGACTATCAGGAGGCGCTATTATGGCTCATTAAATTGGAGTGTGCCCAAAATGAGGGCCATTAACATGGGTGGGCATTCACAAACCACGTCATTTTAGTTGTGCCTTTCACATTATTCCACTGTATTTTTTTTTTGTGCTAGAGTCAAGCACAGGTGCAAGAAATAATAGTAAGAGAGCAAATTCACCTTAAGAATGAATGGTTAATAACGTAATGTATCATGGCAGACTATATCACTACTCAGATACTCTGCAAATGTGCCTCCCGGGGGCTGTAAGCAGTAAAAAGCTTGACATTAGAGCAATCTGACTACACACTCTGAGCAAGTGATTTGACGGAATGATGCCACTGGCGTGGTTTTTTCCAAGTAGATGAATATTCCATTTGTAAAGTATTATTCTTAAAGCAAGCAGTGTGACTCTGAGGATTTTAATAAAAATTAAGAAAAACACTTTTTTTAAACTTAAGCCTTTAAAAAGGGAAAATGGATCACCAGTTAACTCCTTCAGAGAAAATAGATGCAGTTTGGTGCCAGAATAAAACTTGTTCCAGAAAACCATTTTGGGGCATTAACAGACATTGCAGTACATGCAAATTTCAGACAACAATTCTGGTGTAAATGTAACTTAGCATTTCAGAAAAACAACAGTCCAATATGGTTTTAGTAGTGTGATGTTCAAAGGCTGCTTTGTTTTGTGTACTCGGATGACATGGCAAGGCTCGAAATGAGCAGATTCACATCGGAGTTTAAGAGTCTAAAATCACATTTTGCGACTCAATCGAACAATACTGAAATGTAAAACTGTGAATGGGCGTTTGTGTGGGAGAAAGCAGAGCTGCCAAATTTGACCAAAGTCCCTGCATGCTATTTACGCATGTAACATGTCATGATTGTTCTCAATATTTTAATTAAATCATCAAAGTGGCCACCGCAGACGAGGGTTTCCGGTGCATGTACGTTCACGCACACTTTTGAGGAAGCTTTGAATATATGTAAATATTTTTCCTTTAAAAATAAATCTTGGGTTACCATTGTCCACTATTTACATTAATTTGATGATCTCAAAGGGGAAGACAAAACAAAAATTGTCTATACACTAATCGGCGGCGTATATAAAAAGAGTCTGTCCAACTCACTCGACATGCACCATCTTGCAGCCAAGCCTCCGTGACGCACGCTATGTGACAGTTCACACCAGCCACATTATCGGGTGTCTTCCCTGCGCCCAGATGATTAGAAATTCTGGTGTTTTATTAAATGACACCTTTTCCATTATTTATGAATGGACAACGTGGAACCGTTGTTACGACCAGCTCTGCTAGGGAAGGAGGGAAGTAACATAAACCAAGCTGTTAAATGGTGTGGAGAGAGTTTACAATTTATTTTTAGTAAAGAAAAGAGGTAGGGTTCAAACAAATTATCTCAACCAAACAGTATTAACCCAAGTTCACAAATGTGTACAAGTAACAAAAGCAAGTGTCTCGAAAATTCACAAAAGTCCAACCAAGAGACACCACGAGCGCAAGCGAGGCGAACTGAACTCTAAGGTTCCAGCCGCCCTGAGCAGCTGGACCGAGGTCCTTTTATTGGTCCCAGCTGCACAGGTGGAGCTCGTTGATTGGGACGTCCATGAGTAACGAGCTGGAACGAAGTCCACCAACGGGGAACGAGCAGGAACGAAGTCCACCAAAGGGGAACGAGTGGGAAAGCAGTCCAGCAATGGGGAACGAGCAGGAAATCAGGCCAGTGATGAGGCACAAGTCCATTGACTTTACAAACAAAAGGGTGGAAGAGTTACTGAAATACAACAAGGGCGTGGCCTTGTAGGTGGGCCCTAGCCCAGGGCCGTAACACCGTATTTATAAAAATTGTATTAAGACTTAATTAATCATGCTTCAAATGACCTGTGAGCTAAAATAGAGGTAACAAACAGGGCTTGATTTTACACGTCACACATGACACCCAAAAATCTCTATTCAATATGTTCTATTCTGATATAAGGGTGGTTTGAACTTTTTTTTGCAACAGTTCCAAAATCCCATGTGCGCGATGCTACAGTATGTATAATACATTTGTGTATTTTATGGCTGTCTTCCAGTTAGGACAGGCAATACAATACATGCGTATTGTATTATATAATAGTACACAATAGTATTGTGCATACACTTCACTAAATATGCAGTAGAATGTATGTAGAGATTTTTTTTCAGAACTTGCTCTATTGCCCCACCGGAAAACAATACATGCAAACAGTGCCATGTTATGCAGAGATCCAAAAATACTCTGACAAGACAGTGAAGACACGACCGCGAGACAGTAGGAAGTGAAAATTGAGGCACATACAGATGTTTATGACTGCATGAGACACACCTACTATGCTTCTCTCAGTGAACTGTGTGTGTGTGGAGGGGGGGGTGGGTGGAATGATGGGTGTGCAGGTGCATGCATGCGCATTTAATCAGATTTGATGTTTGAGGTTATAGGCCTCCATACGGAAGGAAATCTAAAATTCTTCAAACGATTTACCAAGATTTGCAGTTGCATTGCCTTTTTTGAAATAGACAAGGGCACAAGTGCTCAGGATAGAAACTGTCGCATCTTCATTTTCATGTCCGCTTTGAGTTTATTAATACAAGCCCCCGCGCACCTGTCAATTTGGTGACCGAAAGTAGACTAGGACTTTTCAGTATACTTGCTAAAAGCAATTCAAGGTTGTGGCACTGATGGTGTAATGTAATTTCGGTGGATTTGATCCAGGCACGGGCAGATTCTGTGCTCTGCTGTTCATTCATAAACATTGTCAGTGGGTACTGAACCCTCTGAATCATTGTATAATTCTATTCATTGAATAAATTATTACTAGTGTCTTTAATGTATTTTATAATCACCCCCGCAACGTGGCAGAATTGGTGGATGGGTGTATGTGAGGGGGTTGTCACACACACAGACCATCAGGGGTGGAAGGCAGTCTGCAAGTGCTCACTTTACAGCAGCCAATTTTACATCATCTGAGAGTGGAGATTGTGTTGCAGATCCTTATTAACGTAGTTTGCATGTGCCAATCTCCTGCATGGACTTCAGTGAGTCTGTTTCTGCTTCCGCAAAGTAGACCGTCCCTTTGATTGGAATCAAGTTACTCTGTTCACTCCCACAATGGCGCAATCGGCCATATCTACCTGCAGCTGTCTACAAAAATACCAAAGCTAAAAGTTAAACTAGGAAACTTGGCCCCATTGCAAAAAAGGCATGTCCTCACACTTTCTTATTGTGACATTGACAAGCAGACAAGACGAAGAGCTGTGTGTGTGAGATTGGTACGGTATAGCGCAAAATGCCAATCCATTTTGGTTGCAGAAAGTTATATTTATTCTTTTGAAATAGTTGAAAAATGAAATAGTTTCCAACTCAGTGGCACTCTTTTTTTATTTTTAAATTGGTGGATGGGGCAGATATGATTGAGGCCCAAGAAGACTGCCTGGCAACAAATGCAAAGGAAATGTGACTTGAATTGATGTTGGTACTCAACACATACACACACAAAGACATGTGAAAAAGACAAACGTGGAGGCCCATATTTAAAAAATGAATTAAAACATTATTTTGCTACTTTATACATGGAGCTTTTAGAAAGGTACTAGTCGAAAGGTTAGGTTTTGCGGGAATAGCAATACAGTAGTCTGAACTGTAAGCAAAAGGGAAGGACTCTTGTACCTCATTGTCTCTGTTGTTATCACTGTGAAAGTGAAGGCAACACTGCTCGCTATATTTATCTGCATTATATTTATAAACAGTGAAGACACTGGGAGGTCATTTAAACCATTGTTTACAATAACCATTGTGTCACTAATAAACAGAAGCTGTAGTGTACCGTATTTTCTCCTTGAACCGGGCGAGCATATACAAATCTGTATCTTTGCGTCATCAACTCTGGAGCTGTCCAAGGTTTCGATAAACGGTTGTAAAAATTGGATTAATCAGGATCTTAATCTTCCAGTTCTGTGGTTCTGACTTGATGACATGAAAGGTACAAATTTAGGAATGACATCAGCATAGTGTTCCACAAAGAAAGGATTTTCCAGTAAAAGACACATCACTCATCATCCAACTTGGCAGTGAAAACAATCCAGACGGCTGACTTTAATTCTCTCATCAGAGTCTTAATGTGAACAGCCACAACATCGAAAACCCACGCTGCAAGGGCCAGCTCCAGATGTGCAACGCTGCGATATCCGTCCTTTGTCGACAAACGCGTTACCTAATGGCCCAGCACTGTAATTTTCTTACATTACGTAACGACATTAAAGAATGTTTGTATTCTATTGTATTCTTTCTTTTTTTTCATTCTATTTCAAGAAGAATGCTTTTAAATACTGAATGGAAAGTTATCAACTCCTTTGCCACAAAACAGGAACTTACACACAAACAAATAACATTTCACTCACATGATGAGTTGTTTGTTTGCCACAAGGTTTATTTTGCATGCCTTCTTCTTATGTGAGTGAATCCGTGTCCAAACATTGCAGTGAAGGATGTCAACCTCCAAACAAAAAACAAAACTCCAAACAAAATAAAGAAACAGACAAAACAATGAAATTATTAATGTAACCAGTCTCTATCTCTCTTTGAGCAGTTGGTAACTGCAAAAATACTCTTTCATAATTTGGAAATCCATGCATGGATGAGGTCATACCCATTTCAAAATGCTTGGTCAGTTCAGTCCTCAGCAGCTACATTTGGACCATATTTACTCTATCTTTGGTGACACTTGACTTGCTTGTATCAACAACCCAACCAGATGTTGATACAAATAGAGCATAAATACAATCACAATAGATGCAGAGAGTGGAGGGCAGCATCCTCCGCGCGCCCGCCTGTCTGCCTGCTTAGTGAATGCTACGTGACTGTTGTGTCTGAGCTCCATTCAGGGATTTCTCTTGTTTGTTTTGTTGGATCTCTTTTGGGCCTCCCTGACTACATCCTCAAATGTTTTCAAACACATACACTCTTAGCCAGAATTAGATTACTACAAATTTGTGTGGAAACTGATTATCTTAAATCTATTTAGTTTAACATAACATGCTAAATACTAAAAATATGCATTCTTAATTGCTTAAAGCACAGCTGTACATGTTTAGTTTACATTAATATTTTTGTATGACAATAAAATGCAAAAAAATAAATATTTTCAACATTCAAATGATTTTACAAACTGAGAATTAAAAAAAATACTGACACGTAACTATTTCTTGTTATGAATAAGAATTTCTTGTAATTACACAATGTTGACTGTAATGTACACTAGAAAAAAATTCAATACATTTAATCTAAAATGTATTTAATTGTCAAATTTCCAACCGTTAGCAATTTTGGGCAATATTTTGATAGACTGGTGCCTGTGCACTCGGTGTAATAAATGGTATAACTTAATTTTTGTACCAGTTTAAGTCTAATCTTGTTTGGAGCCATGTTGCGCCTCTCTGGTCATTTGCCGCAGTAGTTGCCACGCATGCCACACATGAAAGAATACGCCACCATCCACACAGTTAGGCTGTGCTTTGTACTAAACTTTCTCTCTGCATAAAATAGGGCCCATAGTATGCAACACCATTTCCCCCCCTCCCTTGTAACAGGACATATTGGCAACAAGGTCTAACAGGATCATATGATCCTATTAACATCGTGGTAGACTAGCACAATCTAACAGAGCCAAAAGCTAAAATGCTTTAAATATTACAATAAAGACCTACAAGTGGAAAACGTATAAAAATGTTAGATACAATACAAAAAATGTTAGACCAAAATAAATTAAGAAAAATACACTAATGTTAGATTAAAAATATTCAATTATTAGAACTAAATACGAAATTACAACACAATTAAAAAATAATTAGATAAAAATGTTATACAAGAAATACAAATCAGTCAAAAATATAAATATGTTCGATAAAAACAAACAAAAAATATGAGATGCTAATTAAAAAACTGAAACTCAGCAATATTACTTATATGGACAACAAACATATTTATAAACTGTTTATTAAAAAAATATGAGCTGAAAATACACACAGTAGAATGACTAAAAAAATCTGACAAAAAACAAATTAGCTGCCATATTTTAATATGTAAACTTCACAATAGTTGCATTACGTAGTCTCACTTAACTGTAACTTAAAAATAACCTGCATAAAGGCAAAACGTAAGATACAACAATGAATCACTTGTCACTATAAGATTAGACCGCTGGCTTTTCTCAAAATATATTTACTAACACTTTCACTTCTGCTCCATCTTCACACTTCATTGTAACATTAAAATAACCTGCATAAACAGAACACAAGAAAAAAACACTTTGGCAACATTAGTTCAGCCTGTCAAAGTCATTCAAGATGCCCACTACTTCTGCAATCTGAGCATCACAGCCATCGTGGCGAGCACCCAAAAGTTGCTGGCCAATAGCCCCAAGTACTCACATGGCACACAACACACACATTCTTGAACCGGTAGTTTAGATAGAGACGTGTGGTCAGGGTAGGCAAGGGGAGCAGTGCCCCACTGAACGCTTCTTTTCTTTAACCTGCACGTGAAAGGTAAAGGGGAAAAAAAATCATAATTACATTTGATTATGTTCCATTTTAGTGCTATTGTCCGTGATTCACTATGTTAATGATTTCATCATTAAAAGAGATGAATTTGCATATTTCTTGTGAAATGCACTGGAAGTGCAGCTGCGAGAGTTACCTGAATCATTGCTCCCTTCGTGCTTCAAGCAAGCACGCACTCATCAATTGAGGCAGGTGTTAAGGGCACATGGCCTCAAACAGCAGACATTGGTGTTTCCACATTACATCACCAAAAATATACGTTTTGCCACACTTGTACTTTTCATGCAGTGGTTCAGCAGTCTGTCGAAATACATTATCATATATTTCATGAACGTGTGTGACATATTTAGTCACTCTTACGACCAGAAAAGTAGACTTTATTCTATCAGGGTATTTGGAATCGACCGGCAATTTGATCAGGCGCGAAAATAGTGAAAATGCATTAGAAAGAAACTATAATTTAAACCCACAAAAAATATTTAAAAACACCTTGACGAACATTAAGTATAACATAATCTTTACATCTTTAATATATCTCCCTCTCTGACATTAATGAAAAAAAATCTTGAACATTTGCAGTCATTCAGATGGCTGCGGCTTTTGCTCAAACTATTGTTATTTCGGTTCAGCAGGTGTAAACTATTCCAGACATTTACTTACTTGCTGCAAGTTCCTCGCTTCATATTATGCACCTGTGTACCGGTCGGTGCCCACAGACCGCAATGATTATTATTATTTTTTTACTTAAATAGAATGGTCTTCAGACTTTTTATCCGTTTGAAAAAAAATCTATGCGAACACTATTACTTTGTGATTGAATGGTTGAGTGCACGGAGGCAGAACTTTACGCAGACAAGATGTGTGACAAGGCGAAAAATCAAAGGTCTCCAGACTGAACGAGGTTGTGTCTGCTGTCATGTCTTATTTTGTGGAGCCAATCAATGATGTCACTAATAGATCAGCTATGACATTACAATCAATCGCCGATTTTGCAGAAAATTAAAAATATCGACCAATTCTGATCCACTCGTTCGGTGTCATTTCTACAGAAAAGCGACTCACACTTCAGCTCAATTCCGATTTTCTTGCCCATATGCCGCATGTACCTGAGTTTTTCATGGAGTTACTATTTTATCAAATCTGACCTGGGCCTCTTTCGTCTGCAGATATATATAAGTTTTTGGGAAAAACAATAAAGAATCATCAATGATAAGTTGACTGTCTTATTCCAAACCAAATCCGGGTTTACAATGTACTCATAACATTATTCACGAGCCAGCCCCCCCAAAACCAACTGAAACCCTAATGATCATTGCATGCGTTAAATGCATACAGGAATGCACGGAGGGAAATGTGATGTAAAAACAATTGAGACATTTTACCGCTGCAGCCAGGAACCTTCATGCAGATAAAACAACAGTACATTGTTATCCTTTAAAAGAAAAAAAACAAATGATTTAAATGTCTACACTTTCTAACAACTAACCATCGGACCAACTTCGAAAAGGCCAAAGGAATGGATTTTAAGATTGCCCTACTGGGGCTGTGTGGACCACGACAATGGATGTTCTCATACGATCTTTTTGGGCCACGATCTCATCCTCTCCCAACCGTGCACCTCTCCCCCCTCCCTTGCAGTCTGTCTGACTGTAACCCTACGTGACCGGACCAGAGTCCATCAGTGCCAATGGAGGCCGCCATGGCACAGATAACGCTAACTAGCTTCCTGCTATTACTTCTAATTGCTCCACAGCCCGGAACTCAGCAGACACCCTGGGTGGGTCATGATTGTGTGCGTGAGTGTGTGTGTGTGCATTTGTGTGTGGGGGGGTGTGTGTGCGTGTGTGTGCGCGCGCATGTCACAATGTTATTCACAAGCTTACAAATGAAATCCATTGTCTGAAGTCATGTTCATTGGAAATCTCCGGCCATCAATCCATTTCCTTTATTGTGTCGTTTATCCCCTTACTATAGGGTAGCAGGTGTTCTGGAGTACGGTGGACAACTGGTTAGCATGTCCGCCTCACAGTTCAGAGTTGCAGAGTTCGATTCCGGCTCCGGCCTTCTTGTGTGAAGTTTCCAAGTTCTCCCCGTGTCTGTGGATTCTCCGGTTTCCTCCGACACTACGAAAACATGCATGGCAGGTTGACTGGACACTCTAAATTGGCGCTTCGTGTGATTGTGAGTGCGAATGGTTGTTCGTCTTTGTGTGCCCTGCGATTGGCTGGCAACCAGTCCAGGGTGTACCCCGCCTACTACCCGAAGACAGCTGGGATAGGCTCCAGCATGCCCGATTGATGTTTGGTTACTTCTCAGTAGGACATATCTGACGATCTAATTACCAAGTTCCTTTAGAATGTTGCAACAGCATCAGTTTCTTGTACTAGTCAGATCAAATGAAAAAAAAAAAGTTCACACCACCACTCTGTGCTTCTGCTACTTTCTTGTGTCATTTGCTGTTAAAAAATATTCTTAACGTTTCTGTTTAACTCTAAAATGTGTCCAGGAAATGATTCATTTTGGGTGTGCAGCAACTGTAGTGAAATAGAACAAGTACCAATGAAGTTGACAGATTACAATTGTACTGTTCCAACATAATAGAAGTTTGCTATGAAGAACAGGAAACAATAAAAAGATCAACAAAAGTTTATGAGCAAGCATAATTCATGCATTTGAACATGGCTGATGCACCGTCTCCTCTGCATCATTCATAAAGCTGGAGGGTGGAGGGGGCAAAAGGGGTTTAATGTACTACTGTATGTGTGGCGTGCATCTTTCATGTTATCACTGAGCATTTGTAGACCACAGTATTCTATATGACCCTGGGGAGGGCAAACGGCACCCAGCACATATCTAACAAAGGCATCAAAGTCACATGGGCAATTTAGCAAATGACCACGACAACGAAGCTAAAACCTATGCGTTTCACAGAATGTCGGTGAATGACGCCATTTCCCATGCCATCGCCCATGAGACAGGATGTCTTCAATTGTGGAATGAATCCAACTTTGACCATCCAGCCAATTTCTGTTCTGCTTATCCTGTTTAGGGTGAACTGGAGCTTATCCTATCTGAGAGACAGGTTACACCCAGGACTGATCACTTGTCAATCACAGGATTTGAGAGAGAGCACAAGTCACACTCACATTTACCTAGAGAGCAACTCAGAGTCTCCAATTTGTGTCCAATGAATTTGGACTGGGACAATACAGGGTTTAACCAACGCTTTAAGCAGTTCATGAACACAACTGATTTATATACATTGTTAAAATTCTGGAAAAGCATAAGTTAAAGCTTTAAAATAATGCCAGATAAGCCTTTTAAATGAAAGAGCTGATCAAAAAAATTTTGTTGGCCTAAAATGAACTTCTGTAACATCAGATAAACGTGAACATGGCTCCGGGCAGATTCAAAAGAACTCGGCTGGCTGAATGATCTTTGGAGCAATGTGTGTGTGTGTGGGGGGGGCGTGTGTGTGTGTGTGTATGTGGGGGTGTGTGTGAGCGTGTGTTGGGGTGTGCACACGCATTTGTGTGAGGGTATGCGTATGTTGCAGACGTTGTGGTGCCTGCTCTCGGACACCCACTTTGTCACTGTCTTGCACCCACCGGTCCTGCCCTGGGTAGCCCACAGGATGCTTGCCTTCTTTGATGCTTTCTCTCATCGAGACACACACACTTATGTTCACACACGCACGCACACACTAACAAAATAGGCCATCATGTAATTGAATGTAATGATGTAGTGTCAGGGCTCAGGAGACAGATAAGACATTCACACACATACACGCACACACACAATTATAATTTAACTCAAAGTGAGCCTCAACAACCAGCATAAAAAAGTTTTATTCGCAATTTGTTACACCAAAGGTCAAAATCAAATTTACTTACTGAAAATTGTAGAAGGTCATCATAGCTTTGTTACTTTGGAAAGTTGGACTGCTTTCTTACTAATAAACCTTTTGGACATAATAGTTGGGCTTTTGCAGCATGCCTTTTTATCAATCAGTCGGGAGTAAATCCCTTAGTTCCCTAAATCGCCTCTTACAGAAATTTTGGACAATTGAATACTTTCGAAAGTTTGGAGAAGGCCCTTTTCTGTTGCAGCGTGACTGTGAAAGGGTAGTTGAATACGTTTGGTGTGGAACAATTGTGAGCTCTGACCTTAACTCCATCCAACACCTGGATGAACTAGAATGATGATTTTGGTAGTATGCAATACTACATATTTTGGTATTGACAAGGTAATACAGGACTGGGTTCGCTGCGACTGATATGATACTATTCAATAATTAAGCTAGATGCATCGTGGAAATGTCAATTCATTTTCAGAATTTGTAAGTAATGTTTCCTTATTTATGGTTAAATAGTTCAAAGGTAGAACATACATCGGAATACCCTGGGTTAATTGGTAAATTATCCCCATACATTGTTATGTCTGCATTTTTTTCTTACATAATGTGCACACGATGGCCTCACAATGCAGAGGTCGTGGGTTCGATTGCGGCCCCGGCCTTCCTGTGTGGAGTTTGCATGTTCTCCCCGTGCCAGCGTGGGTTTCCTGCGGGTACTTCGGTTTCCTCCCACACTCCAAAAATATGCATGGCAGGTTGATTGGACAGTCTAAATCAGGCGTGGGAAAACTACGGCCCGGGGGCCACATGCGGCCCATTAAACGTTTTAATCCGGCCCGCCGAACTTGAAAAAATTAAATGAATAAAACTTGTTTATGTTTTATTTTCTAAATACTGTGATTTTTCAAAGACACAATATATTGTTGTAATGCTTTTGTTCACTTTCATTTAAAATTAAAAGTATTTTTTTTCTCCGATGAGGTTACCAAAACACTCCATCCATCTGCTCCTAGTCCGGCCCCTCTGTCAAATTTTAGAACCCATTGTGGCCCCCTAATCAAAAAGTTTGCCCACCACTGCTTTAAAATGTCCTTTGGTATGAGTGTGAGCACGGATGGTTGTTCTTCTATGTGTGACCTGCAATTGGGTGGCAACCAGTTCCGGGTGTGCCCCGCCTACTGTCTGAAGACAGTTTCGCTCTCATAGTTTGCCAAGCGCTGTAGTCTGTCACAGTATAATGCAAATTCAGAAATTACATGATTCCTTTGTCCAGTTTTAAATGGTAGCAGCGATAGGTGTTTGTAGTCTATTTTTAATAATGCTGAAGCACCCTTGAAGAGAGTAAAAGCACCCCCAAAATTTTAACCATCTTTTGCTTTTATATTGTGTTTTTAACAAGCTAGAAACCATACAGTACAAAGTTGAAACGTAATATTTTAATGACAAAAATACTGTGGTCCAGCCATTCTTTTTTTTGTACAACTATTGTTGACATCGGCGGCAACAAGTGAATTTAAAGCTGCTCCTCGCTTCAGATTAATGTATCATTGTCAACTGCTTCATCACCAGTCCGGGTTCTCTTTTGGAGACACTTCAATATTTATGGGTTCAACTACAATGACTGTAAAATAACTTGTTTCAAAGTTTCTACTCACTCGAATGTTTACATTTTTCTCTCTTCCTTTTCACATCAATATTCAGATTCACTATAGCAGTGTTTATGTTTTCTTTATATCAGATATATGAGCTTTAATGAGACAATCAAATTGACACACAGCTATTGTGAAATTCGGGTGGTTGTTACACCGATTAGATCTGGGAAATTAATAGTTAAATGTTTCCACATACCCTCAGCAATGCGCTGACGTACCACTAGGGGTAAGTGAGCTCCAAGTTGGGGAACAATTCAGTCCAGAAGTACACTGTGTACACACACACATACACGTATTACTTTAGTGCTGGAATTTATCTTATCACAAGTTCATTATTCATTTATTTATTAATGCATACACCCCCCTGTCATACATTCCATTGCAATGCTATGCATTGCATTACTGGTTCCACAAAAGCCCATCCACTTATATACTTTCACATTGACTTGCTTTATCTACTCATTACAGGTTGATTTTTTTTCTGTCACTTCACTAGTTATGACTGTGGAGCTGAATAAAAAGTAAAACAATTATCTAATCGGAGAAAAGAAATACATTTAATTTTAACTGAAAATGAACAAAAGCATTACAACAAAATATCTGTCTTTGACACACCACAGTATTTAGAAAATAAAACATAAACAAGGTTTGTTCATTTCATTTTTTTCAAGTTTGGTGGGCCGGATTAAAGCGTTTAATGGGCCGCATGTGGCCCCCGGGCCATAGTTTGCCCACACCCCAAAGGTTAATGTAAAATATTTAATCATCTGATTAGCACGTCCGCCTCACATCTCAGAGTTGTGCATTCACGTTTGTTACGTCTACAGCGCCGTCAAGGCTCCATGGAAGAGTGAAGGTCTCCCCCTCCAACTCCTTGTAAATGACAGAGGAGAAGTGGCCCAGTTGCTTTGAGCTAAAATGGTTCTTCCAGTCTCCAACAACACCTAAGGTACAGACAAAATAGTAAGTCTTCATTCATTAATCCAGTCAGACAATGCATAGAAAAATACACAATAGACTTTGCAGATGCGATTCTGCACCAGGGGAAGCGGGATCCCCATCAACATGAGCATTTCATATTTAATACGTCGTGAATATCACAGCACACTTCCAACTAGGGATGTAATGATTCACTCAAGTCCCAATTTCGTACTGCTGCGGTGCAAGATAGCTTGGTGCCGAGCATTCAAGCAGCAGTGAATTATTAATTCAGGGATTACGGGCAACAGCGCAGCCCTTTTTTCTTTTAATAAATTTGGCGCTCGTTAGTGTGACCTGCTTCATACCCGTGGGGCGCAAGAGCCCTTTAAAAAAAATACTTTGACAATCTCAAAATCGCGTTGCCTGAGATTGCGATTTCGGTCGCAAAACGCTAAATCATTCAGCCCTATGCTTCACCTTTCCGAAGGAACTGAGACTTGTCAGAGTCCATGTATATTTTAGGGACCAAACTGAAGTTGGACATGATGTTGGCCTGCATGGACTTGAAAGAACAATGGCTGGCTATTTTCTCGACGACTTCGTCACTCAGTTTCTTTCCCAGAAAATCTGACATAAGACGTACAGCTGCTGGAAGATCCTGAAAGATATGAAAGTTTTCTCACTGAATCCTCTTAGATGTGTGTCTAGCATAGGATTATTCAAACTCAAAAAGCCTCTTTTTCTTTTTTTTTTTTTACCTGAAGCATTTGCTCATATGTGATGTACATGATTCTGTCTCCCAGCTCTGTGTGCCTCCAGCTCTTGACATGGTTCGTCCATTTGCCAAACATTACTGTAGACAGACAACACAAAATGATTGCGTCAAAATAGTATGAAATATAATTTCAATGTTCATATTATGCATGTGACGGCACAGTGGACGACTGGTTAGCATGTCCGCCTCACAGTGCAGAGGTGCAGGGTTCGATTCGGGCTCCTTTTTGTGTGGTCTTTGCATGTACTCCCTGTGCCTGTGTGAGTTTTCTCCGTGTACTCCGATTTCCTCCCACATTCCAAAGACATGTATCATGCATACTAGGTTGATTGAACACTCCAAATTGTCCCTATGTGTGATTGTGACTGTGAGCGCGAGTGGTTGTTCATCTTTGAGCGCCCTACGATTGGCCGGGTGTACCCTGCCACTGTGGTGTAGAACTGTGGTGCATAATAAAAAGATGTGCTCCAAATCAGGGGACTAAATGAAAACAAAACTAATGGATGTCCATGTTGTCCTAGTACAGTGGTTCCCTAAACCGTTTTTTACAGTGCCTCAACTTTTGGAGATGAATTTATCCCGCACTCCCCAATAAAAAATATTGGCGGTGTGTCTGGTTGTTCATGCACCTGCGTGTGACATAGTATGTATGTTCTCGACCCCAATTCGCTAGGGTCGATGTGAGGTCATTTGATCTTACGTGGGTGGAATGGGTCAAGAAGCAAATTATTGACTATATAGGTGAACGCGAATGCTGACCACGCCTTTCGTCTGCACGTAGCATAAATTAATAATGAAAAGTGTTGATGACAGCTCCCCCGACCCCGTCATAAAGCCAGCCCCCCAGGGGCCGTACCCCACAGTTTGAAAACCATGGTCTCAGTATACACTGTATTCCAAATTATTATGCAAATTGTATTTAAGAGTCAATAAACTTTTTGTTTGGTTTTTCCATTAATCTCGTGGGTGGCATTGTGTCTCAAGAATCTGTAAATCATTGACATAAATCTCGCACTACTATGAGAAATAGTCTCTTAAGTGAGCCCAATTAATGAAAACTGCTTAAAGGTGATGTTCAACATTATTAAGCAGGCAAAAGGTTTCAAGCAATATGGGGACAAAAACAATCTCTCTGCTGCTGCTAAGTGTAAGATAGTACACTACCTTGCTCAGGGTATGAAAACATTGGATGTTATCCAAAAACATATGCGTGAACATTGAACTGTAAAGAAATCTGTTGTTAATTCAGAGCATTGGCGAGTTTGTGCAGATCAAGGCAAAATAAGAAAGGTTTCTGCCAGACAACTTCAGCAGATCAAGAAAGAAGTTTCTAAAAGGCCAATGCAAAGCACCAAAGAGTTATTTGAAGGCGCTGGTGCCTCTGGAGTCCCATGAACTTCAAGGTGTGGGATCCTCCAGAAGTTTGCAAGTGCGGTTAAAGCAAATTTTTAGTCACCCCAAAAGCAGAAACAGTTGTAATGGGCTCAGGGATAAATTAATACAGACTCATTTTCAAACAGTTTTGTTAACTGATGAGTGCCGTGCAACCCTTGATGGCCCAGATGGCAGCTAGAGCAGTGGATGGTTGGTGAATGGCCACAATGTCCCAACAAGGCTGGGGGTGGGGGTGTCATGTTTTGGGCTAGAATGACGGGGAGATAGCTGGTAGGTCCATTCAGGGTCCCCGAGGGTATGAAAATGACCTCTGCAAACTATGTAATGGTTCTTGACTGGCCAGTTTCTCCCATGCAACAAAAAGAAGAACCGTACCTTCCGTCAATAAATCCTCTTCATGCATGACAATGCGCCATCCCGTGTTGCAAAGAACACCACTGAGTCACTGGCTGCTATGGGAATAAGAGAAGAGAAACTGATGGTGTGGCCACCGTCTTGTCCTGACCTTAAACCTATTGAGAACCATCATCAAGCAAAAGATCTATGAGCGTAAGAGCAGCAGGTCCGACACGCTATTCTAAAATCCTGCAAAGGAATTGAACCTGAAACTGTCCAAGATCTCACAAATTCAATGGAAGCAAGGCTTATTAAGCAAGGGGTCCTATATTAAAATACAACTAGGCCTGTTTATTTAAAAGTTATTTGAATCAAAAATATTAAGGTCTTGAAATGCTACCAATTGAACATTTGACCATTTTGAGTTCTTAACAAATATCTTGAAATGCTGTTGTGCTTAATAATTTGGAACAGTGGACTATGAGTTATTTATTGTAAAAATACTGTTATCATTTTGGGATTTGTGCAATTAAATTTGAACTAAACACTAACGGCTGATGACTTGAAAATTATAGTGACCGACATTTGCATCAATTATTCACAGAAAACTGAGTAAAATGTACTTTGCAGAATGATTAGTAACACATTGCATGTTCTACCATTTCATCTCAACTCCAAGAAATCAGATTTCATCCATTGCATGTGGGCTAAAATTGGTATCATCTGTGAAAAGTAATTAAGTGAATAAAATCACTATCAGACTAATTTAAGGTGCTCTAAAAAATAAATTCAAGAATTTTGGACGTGTAAATCAGGAAATGTTTAAATCCAGTTCACAAGAAAATTATTTCTAATTTGACAATGAAATGAGGAGACAACTCATGCAATTTCCTCACAGTTTAAAACAGTTCCCAGGTTACTTAATAAGTGACTTCAATATCTTTGACACACTTAAGTCTAAGCAAGTAAAGGAAAAAGAATTATACCATACTTAAAACTCTGGTTGAAATGACCGAGTTTTGGGGAGCTGCTCTTTTTTACGCAAATGAGCTACGATTCACCTTGCCCCGCTAATTCTGATTCGACTGGGCGCAGAGAGAGGTCATACAACAAGGTGAGTGGCTACTTCAGCACAGACTGACTGAAGAGAAAGTAAGCCCTTGACCAAAATAAAACAAAAAACAAGGTAAACCTCTGCCTTCCAGGAATTTGTCAATAAACTCATCCCAGGTTCCAGGGTCTTCAAGGAAAGTGGCCATCTGGTGGAAGTAATAGGAAGACACAATGACATCCTTGGGGTTCCTCATTACATAGATCACCTGGCGAAGGGGATAAAAGTGTGAGTTAAGTCCAGGATGGCTTTGCAGTTGAGATAAAGAATTGTATTTTCATCCAGAACTAACCTTGGCTTTTGATGACAAGAAGGACTGTGGCATGAGTTCGTAAGGAAAATGCGTGACCAGTGCTCGAGGAGAAGCCAACTGATCCACAACTACTTTTAATCTTTTCTCCTCCAGCCAAGGAACTCTATCCCAGTTAGGAATGGTTTGGATCGGTGTCAAGTCCCCACCATTAAGGATCAGCGGGAGGATCTCTTGCATCCAGATTGTACCTGCAGAGGTGGACAATTTGTATTACAATGTGCATTACGTGTATATCCAGTGCACACTAAAAGATGAACAAGCTTGTGTACGACAATGGAAGAAGTCACCCCTTTAATTTTCGCCCTGCGTAGTTTGCTCAGCCAGAACTACATACTTGTGAGATGTAATGCACAGTTCACACTGATACCAATGCCTTTTACCAGTAATTCACTCACACACACACACTACTGGTAATTGGCTCACAGTGAATTTCAGTTCGCGGCACGGTAGTCGACTGGTTAGGACGTCAGGCTCACAGTACAAAGGTGCAGGGCTCAATTCTGGACTCTGGCCTTCCTGTGTGGAGTTTGCATGTCCTCCCTTTGCTTGTGGGGGATTTCCTAAACATGCATGGTAGATTGGGTGGAAACTCTTAATTGTCTTAAAGGGTGAACGTGTGTGTGGATAGTTGCCTTTGTGTGGCCTGCGATTGGCTGGCTAACAGTTCAGGGTGTATCCGCCTGCTGCCCGAAGTCAGCTGAGTTAGCTCCTGCACACTAGTGACCCTTGTGCTGAAGCGGCTCAAATAATGGACGGCTGTTGAAGTTCAGTTCATGCTTTCTTAAAGCTAACTCAACTAGTAAACGCTTCTGATTGTTGTTCAGCACTTCCACATGCATGTTAAACGTATTGTTAAACATATTGTTGCAATTACTTTTGAATTAAGCAGTCACGTTCATTATGTTGTACTTAGAAGATTCGCTGCCATTGTCCAAACGTCCAAGACTGTATAGAGATTTTCATTGCACAACTTACTGCCGTAATGTATTTTCTCTTTTATGACACCTTAATGTTTATTATCAGCACAGTCTGCACCATCATTCAGTACAAAAATAAAAACATCAAGGTGTAAGGGGGCGGGGGGGGTCTGATTAATTAAAAATATCAATCAAGTTTGATCACAAAGCAAACCTCTCTGGTGATTACATAACTCAGCGATGGCTACTAAACATTTGCATGAACTTCTAATTAGCACAGGTCGTCTCAATCTGTGCGCGTAAATATTAAACTTGTTTACATGATGAAGGAGCGCAACACATCACAAACAACAACATCGCGGGGCAAGTGGATTCTTTAAATCAACAACACTGACCTGACTTTGGGTACGTGACGGCAATGGCGTCATCGTCTTTAAACGTGAATTCCTGTTCCAAAAATGCCAGTGTTTCTTGAGAGTGGGTTTCCTTTGGCAACATAAGTCCATGGTGCATCAAATAAAACTCTTCTATAGACATTGCGTCTGTCCTTCCTACTATCGAGGGAACAGTCAGGCTTGTGCGCTGAGACGTTCACGTACACGGAAAAATGTAAATATAATTTTCCAAATTGGGATTTTTTCAAACAAGATACTTAAGACAGCGGCCAAGCCTTCATATTTATTTTATTTCTATTTGCTTTTAGGAAGCTGTAAAAGTTATATCACCACCTAAGATGAAAAAGGAGACAACTAAACGACCACCGGTTTAAAAGTGTTGATATTTCCGAGGGTACAGGAAGCAAGCATAACACGTCCCAACTTTTGCCAGTCTCTTGGAATGTGGCTTGTCTACGTTTGGGGAAAGAAAAAATAAAACGATAACATTAAAGTGAACAATTTACATTTTTGTGGTGCTTTGAGCGTGTATAGCAGACATGAAACAACACGTTCAACTACCACCTCCTATGACGCCGACGTCTTGATGCTAATGGTCATTGTTACAAGGCGCTCTGTGCTGAAAGATGTAGGCCAGAAGTGAACCGTTGTTCTGCCTAAATGTCCTACGAATCGACCTACCGGAGGCTGATTTGACAGGCTGTTCTGTCAAAATGTCCTACCCATGCGAAACGTCCTACCAGAGGCTAATTTGACAGGCAATGTACTAGAGTGCACATTCAGATTGTTTTGTTTACATGCAAATCGGTAGAACTTGAAAAAAAATACATGTAGACATCAGGTAGGACGGCCTGACAGTTTAATTTATAGAGTATGTTTATGCATAGCTTTAACCAGGAAGGACGTTCAGGCAATTGAATTTACCCATTTAGAATATATGCAAAGATATTGTAGTGCGGTTAACTTGTTAAAGGGCCTAGGACTATGCAGTGCTATTGAGCTTTGGTTTTTCCCAGCCTATGTTTGGTCAGTGAATGCAACGCGATGTTATGACTACCGTTTATGATCGCGAGACTGTTAGATGAAAGATGGATCTTGTTGTATGGTACTCGCGGCTCACTGCATGGACACTGCTCAAACGCTGTCTGTGCCCGAGCTAGAGACCGACACAACACGGTGTATCATCTCCAACGATAACAGCTGTGATTGTGACTTCATTGTTACTGGAGGCAAGTAAAGTTGACGAGAGAAGATTCCTTGTCGTGTGACTCTGTCTACCCACGCATCGCCATCGCACCGAAAAGTACGAACACGACAATATGTTTACAAACAGCTTTTACTGGCGATATCAAACAAGTGTGTCATACATTATGCATGAGAAAAGTGCTCACCAGAAACACACGTCAAAAGTATTTGGAGGCAATGAAAAAGTCAAATACGACTCAATGAAAACAAAAATATTAAGTACTCCCCACTTTTAAACGAACAAACGAGACATAGGACAAATAGCTCCAAACTTCCCACAAAATCACTATTTGCGTTGTGTGCATGGTTGGACGTCTGGATGGGTGATAAGGAATTTCAGAACACCGTACAATTTCTATGGAAGTAATTAGTTCCTGACAGTGCTTAAAGTCGTAGTCTGAAGTAAGTTCGGAAAATGCCAAATCAAATATTTTTGCGTCACAAGTAAAGTAATAACTCCTAATACAAATAATAAAGCGTGAATTTTTCTTTAAATTTGTTATATTAAACAAAATAATCGTTTTCCCGAAGTGAGATTCTGCCGACAAACCCGGATGTGTGACGTCCTTCCAAGGCAGCTACGGCAGAGGTCAACATAGAAAGTGTATTAAGCCAGTCAGAAATTGAATCACAAAGTGAAATCTCAAACGTATCAGAGGGGAGCCAGTTATTTGAAGGGTTGGAGGGAGAGGAGCTTGTTGGAATTATGTTGATCCAGATGCTCAGGAGACCGAAAATATTGTGCGGCTGTCAAATGTCAGCCTTCGGTAGGACGATCCGGGCAGGGTAGGACATTTTGGGAAAACACCGGACGTGGAATGGAGACCTGACTCATTGAGGCTGGAAGAATGGTAAACTCTATATCGGCAGGTCTTATTCCTTTGAGATTCTGTTCTTAAATTCAATGCTCTGCAGTGCCGTAAAATACGTACGGTGATATTATTCTGCTAGTACGGAGACCACAGGTTATAGTGGGTTGGTTTCCTACATTGTCATTGGTAAGGTATTTAAGGTATATAAACACACTTGCTATTCAACTCTCTACCTAACACCCGTCCGCTCGTTCTCCTTGGCTACTTGTTCCCACAGCAGTCATCACTCACTCTTGTCTTTTTTCCTCCTTTCTCACCGTTCTTCAGCGCATGCGCACACCGCATACATACATCACAGCCGTCAGTCACACCACAAGCCGTCACAATACATGCACACACCGCATATTTTTCAAAATGGATTGTGATCACATCTATGTTTTTGGGAACCCTTTATTATTAGCAAAATGGTTGAGGAAACAGATGTGCAATATAATGTTTATTGGAATGTAAATAAATGCGCGTTTCTCTGTACTGTAACTGGACTAATATCCTGCTACTACTACTAATATTAAGCTTTGTTGCATCTCGGTACATATCGTCTCAGATTTACAAAAAATTCTTCCATATTATTCAGAGTGGAACTCAAAAGAGAAAACTAGATGAGAAACAGATGGGAATAGAAACAGTACCGGTTAAGTACCTGATTTGGGATATGTCACAGCAAACACGTCAGTGTCCTCCACAGAGAAATTTTCAGCATATTCCAAGCTCTCCTCAGAGTGAGCACCGGGTGGCAGGGCCAGGCCATGATACTTGATGTAGCTGAGCCAGGACATGCTGACTGGAGATCTGCAGGAGGACTGGATAGGTCACGTTACGCCACGCATCATTCCTTAAGGTAGTCTGTTTAGTAGTTTGTGTGATTAAAAGTAAGTCCCTCCTACTTCGACTGACAGGGATGAGCCACTTCTCCTTTTACTGTAAATTTGGATTGACTGCTTCCGATTGATTTTGCAGGGGTACATAGATCTGTCAAATGTAAGATGTAGCGCTTGTTAAAAAAAATCATACAGTATAGGACTACAATTGACCATTGTTTTAGATGAGAAGAAGGAAGTGGAGGGTAAATAATAAAGAAAGAATTAAGAGAAATGTGACACCTGTTTGTGGTGATTCCATCTACCACATAATTAACGCCACAAAAAATGATAAATAGGGGGCTGAGAAAATTATTTTTTAATATATTTTAGAATATCAAATCAAATGTTGGAGTAGCTTAACTGGAGCTACACAGAATTCTGACGAGGTTATGCCCTTCTAGCTTCGGTGAAGTGCCATCCCTGCTCTAATCAGGAAACTCTTCCCCAGTTGGGTCAGTTTCGAATGGCCATCAGGTCAGATCTAGCTTTTTTAAAACCTTCATATAACTCATTTATTACATCAAGTATAATAATGGATATTTCAACCCATATTTTGGTCAAACCTAATTTAAGTTGGTTAGTTACAGATACTGGTCCTCTGCTGCCAGATCACACTTGTTCAATTCACAGTGGAATGTGCAAGGCCTTAGTCAGACCATTAGTGTTTCCCAGCAATCCGTTATTCTTGCACACACAAGCCACAGTGTGTCTACAGAGAAAGCAATGTGTATGTGCGTATTAGCGAACAGCCGCGAGTATTGAGGCTTGCTCAAAATGCAAGCTTTGTGGGGCGCCTGAAGCACTTGCTAAGTGGAACGGGGAGGTGCGGGCGGGTGGCACAAAATGAGTTCAACTTGCAGAAGGGACAGATGTACTGGATGATTTGTGGTTTGACTTCGGTAGCGTCACATTCTTAAAAAAAAGTCCACAGAATGGGATCCTACAGAGCAAACTGCAAACACCGCAATGATCGCTGATCCAGCAGTGCCTCAAAAATGTCCCCCAAAAAATCAAATATGAGTATTCATGTCTGCCGGGAAGAGGGATTGTTCATTACAAAATAAAAAACATATAAAAGTTGGTTTAATGTAGAAGCACAGTAGGTACTGTAGTTGTGACCAAAACTCTCCACAGACCTTTTATGTAGTTAGTTGAGAACCAAAGTAAATAATGCTGAGAACATCTGGCATTATGTTACGTTCCTCATTGTACAAGCACTTTCCATTCTACTATCTTCTTTGCACTTTCTCCCTCCCTCAAAGAAGTGTAACAATATACTGGTGGGAATTGCATAGAGTTTCACCAGGATTTGGCACACAAGAGGTTGAGCACCTGTTTTTTTAATACTCTTTTGTATCATTTATTTAGTTTATTCACTGAATACAAGTACAAGGGTGGGGGGTTTATCCAACATACAGTACTGTGCAGCAAGATATGAGGCTAGGGTCTAAAGCAGGGGTGTCAAACTCATTTTCGCTCAGGGGCCTCATGGAGGAAAATCTATGACCAAGTGGGCCGGACCAATAAAATCATGATCTATACTATAAAACAATCAGCGTCAATATTACGCAAATTATCACTATTTGCATGCGATACTGGTGTTACCACGAGCTGAATGTGTCATCCATCCATCCATCCATCCATCATCTGTACCGCTTGTCCTCACTAGGGTCGCGGGGGGTGCTGGAGCCTATCCCAGCTATCTTCGGGCAGTAGGCGGGGGACACCCTGAACTGGTTGCCAGCCAATTGCAGGCCACACAGAGACGAACAACCATCCGCGCTCACACTCATACCTAGGGGCAACTTCAAGTGCCCAATCAACCTGCTATGCATGGTTTCTTTTGGGAATGTGGGAGGAAACCGGAGTACCCGGAGGAAACCCACGCAAGCACGGGGAGAACATGCAAACTCCACACAGGATGGCCGGAGCCGGGATCGAACCCACGCCCGATGCTGTCTCTCACTGTGAGGCCATCGTGCTAACCATTCGGCCACTGTGCCGCCCTGAATGTGTCATATTTAACACATTTATGTTTGATCTATGTAGTTCTGTTTTTTTCCCAATAAAACCATGACTTAAGATTGTGTTTTAGTGGCATGCAGGTTAATTCCATATTCAACTTCTTCACTCATTTGAACATTTCTTGTAAATATCAACAATAACACTTTGGAAGAAAGTCGTATGGGTTGACCACCACATTAAATGTTACAATATATATTAAAAGATCGGAGATGATGGTAAAAGTCCACTGAATCAAGTTTACAGATGTATCTTACTTGTGTACAACTAACATTGGCAATTTGGTTGATTTGGAGCGGCTGTTTATTCAGTTGGGATATACTTATCTTTATACATTACCAAATCTTCTCGCGGGCTGGATTCAAACCGTTTGTGGGCCAGATCCGGCCCATGGGCCGTATGTTTGTGTGTTTGTTTGGTGTCTTTCTTGATATCATGGGAGCTTTTGGCAACATTACTTCATCTCTATGAAAACAACAGGTGCCTCTGGAGCAAGTCCGTTGGACTGAGTTCTAAGTGAGATGTCAGACAGTTCAAGTGGAGCTTGATAGAAAAACTGTGATGAGGAAAATTGGTGAAAATACGGATGTCCACACGGTGGAACTTTGTCTCCTATCCCATGGAGTTTAGTTATGAATTCTTTGCATGTGAAATTCCACAAACAAAACATATGCACAAGCCTATGCCAGCGACCTAGTGGTTTAGTAGCGGGTGCAAATGCAAGGGCCATACACATTACTGTTGAATGGGCATGGAAAAACAAGCTACAGTTCACAGCGGCAGGAATGAAGCTGTCCTGTTCACCAACAAGCATTGTGGGCGCCCTATGGATGAGCAGAAAACAATTTGAACTTTCCACATCAGCAAAACTTCTCCGTATTACACTTGATAGCAGGTTGACGTGGAAAAGTCACATCATGTGGATTTCCTCCAAGGCAACTGCAGCACTAATGCAATGCAGACAAATTGTTGGTAAAATGTGGGGAATAAAACCGCACGATGAAATGGATATTCATGGCCATAGTGCGTCCTTTTTTGATGTATGCATGTGTATCCTGGATGAGCGGAGTGGACAAACTGGACCCGCTACCCGCATGCTACTCGATCATGAAAAAAATATTAATTAAGATTATTATGGTAATAATTGAAATCACAATTAGTGAAACAATTATTTTTGGGTGGGAGCAAACAAAAAGTATTTCACTGTTAACAACATTGAGAAAAATTAAATTATTTTAAACACTAATTTTGATTATGGTTTCCTTGCATAAAAAACAAAGTAAACAAAGTGCACTTGCTATTGTAGTGTATTTTCATACATTCTAACATATGGAAGCTTATAATTCTTCTCTTCTATTATAATGGCGCAACTGTTGGTCTGCTGAACGGATAGTCTTATGTTGAGCCCCAAATACAATGAGTTACGACCCTGATATGCATTGGGCCTCAACATAGTTTGTCAGGTCAGGGATTTTGACAGGGGTCCCCGACTTCTCAAGGGGCGGATATACAGGAATGGGTCCCGGTTCAGACGAGATTGCACCGAGGAGCAACATAAGGGGAGTCCACACCTGTTATCGTTTTGAGGGTTTTGGATGGCCATGTAAGGGGAAGTAGGATGAGAATGCATATGGAACAAGGGGGAATTGGATATTCGTGTCTTTTGTTATCGTTCCCGAAAAGAAGGGAAGGCTCGAGAGGAGGGGGACCCTTCTTTTGGGGGAACTTCTGGCATCAGCTGATTTGACACCAATAAAATAAAATCTTTTTTCCAACCACTGGTGTGGCCCAGAAGTGTTTTCCATCACCAATCCAGCCTTGCTTGGTGACCCGTCTGGAGGGAAGATGGGCCAGACCAGCACATCAAACAGCAAAATACACCACACGATACACTGTAACATTTAAATAAACAATTTCAATAGGACGCTCGAAATTTGAACTCAAGTATACTAACTATAGTATTAGACATTGTAAAAAGAATACTATTTCATCGGTTAATATATATATAATTTCGATTAATGGCAAAGCCCTACCCACGGGAGAAAAAAAAAACCTCCAAAGATGCAGCGACAAGGGTGCTTAATGATTTCTTCAGCGTCTCCAAGGACACCTTAAGGTGCAATGTTGCTGAATGTCATGCCAATACAAAGGTTTGTTAGCGGAGATTGTTCATGGGTCATGCCAAATTGGTGGGACAGGTGGGACTATGGATGGCCAAAAACTATGAGGCACAGCTCAATTCATTGAAGAAATGTCACAAATACAAGTACAGCTCCAGAGTCATGCGGATGTGTGCAATAGTGACGTAATTTGTCATTGTTGGATATAAACTAAATTCATTCAAACATGCTGTCAAAGTCAAGGGGCAATCGAATATGAATGCCACTTGGGGGAAAATGTTCTGCGGTAATACATCAATGGTTTAAAATTTGGACGGAAAGGTAGGACTGGGTATTCATTTGAAGTACCCGAACAGTACTCAGTTCAGCAAACCCTCTTCTTGGGCCAACTAAGTACTGTCTTCCAGGCAGACGTCTTCGCAACATTATTGGCCACACAAATACTGCTTGAGCAGAGGGTCCTGCAACAAGTAAAAATTGTCTTTTCTGATAGCCCGGCTGCTGTTAAGGCAATGGAATGTAATATGATCACATGGGACAAAGTTTTGCATTGCATTGAAAACCTGAATGAACTGGTTGATGGTTGCATGGATACCTGGTAAGTAGGATTGTAAAGAAAAAAAAAAACTTATAAAACTGTGATTGGAGCTCCTCATTGAGGGCCCAGAACCTTTCATTCGGGTCCCGTATGCCAGCTGTATCCATGCTTTGAAAACTCTTCGGCAGCATGAGAAAAGCGTACCGATTGTAAAAGAACACCGGAAGCTGTTGGATGGCTTTTGTTTTTCGGCTCTGCAACCGCACCCTGAGGCTGAGTAGAAACAACTCAATCTGGTAGTATTTCCAGGACAGAAGCCCAAAAATACCACAGGCCTAAACCATGTGCCTGAATGCTTCAGCCCCTGAAATAGATGGTTGAACAGCCGGGGATCACTGCCTTTATAACAACAACAACGGGTCTCATGGGATCATACAGATGTACCTAATGTTGTGGCCCGTAGCCTGCAGATTTTAAAAACCTGTTGACTATAATTAAGAGTTTGCAATTGCAAATAAATTTAACATTTTCGATTGTGGGCCCTTACTGTTTTCCAAGCAGATCAGGAAAAAACCTCATTTAACATCCCAGAAAATAAGATAATCACTCAGGATAATCTCTTTTAGAGATTCTGTAATTGGGCCATTTTCCAACTTTCATCACATGGGTAAAAGAATGTTCAAATTGAGTCTAATTATCGGTATGCACGCACCCCACTATATAGGATAAACCAAGGTAGACAACCAAGAAAAACTAAATCCACAAAACCACATGCAGTCCAATCATCCAAACAATGAAAACTCAAGTTCAGATTTATTCAGATCTCAATGGAATGTCATTTTAAAACATTTTCTAACCAATAAGACTACGGTGTAAGAGACCATCCAACTAGACTTCTGGAAGAACAAGTAGAGCATAATTTGTTTAGAAATAAGTAAATCCCAGATATTTGCTCTCATATAGTGACAATTAAGACACTTTGGTTAAACAGTTTGAATTTGTCTTGTTGTGCATTAAGGTATATTTTTGTATTGAACTGTGATTAAAACAATCAGAACTTGGTTGCTCATCTATTATGTCTTAGATAATGACGCGTCGAAAAGTTGTTTATAAATAAAATGACAATTGTGATGTCCACGTAAAGAAAATACATGATTAAAAAAAGTGTTGTTAATCCATTAATTAAAGGGGAAGTGAACCCCCCAAAATTCTTGAGAATTTATTATATGCAGTCCTACTAGTCGAAACATGGTGTTCTGATTAATATTGCGTTTGTGGAATATGATTTAAGCAGTAAAATCGAGCCCATTTTTGTCCATCTTGGGAGGGCGGGCGGCCATTTTGCCACTTGCTGTTGATTGAAAATCAAATCATAGGGCTCAAGTAACCACCAATCATAGCTCAGCTTCAGAAAACAGGTGAGCCGTTAATGAGGCCTGAGCAACTGTGATGCAATTTTCAGTCGACAGAAAGTGACAAAAAGGCCCCCTTTGTTGGCTAAAAACAGGTGCATTTAGGTGCTTAACTCATATTATATAAAGGAAATAATCAGAATGCCATGCTTAGACTAGCGAACACGCTTGACTTCCCCTTTAAAAAGGCTGAACATACAGTAAATGTTACTTGCAATGGCTTAATTTGTGACCAAAATACACGGTTTTACCAAATCTCAAGTGTTTCAGTCGATACAATAGAAAATGTCTTTTGATGTCATTTCGATCCACCAGAAAATAATATGATCCATTGCAGACCCATTGCAGATCCACTGGGAGTCGGCGGCCGGGGGGTACCCTGGTTGAACTGGCTCGAATACCAATTGGAGGCTTGGGTGTAAAACCAGTCAATACAACTAGTTTTGGACTTAGTTGCTGTGCACCAGGGTGACAAAGAGAAAAAGTGAGCAGAGGGAGATAGCACCAGTCAGCACAGCTTTCACCAACAACACGGTCCAACTGCCCAAGAGGAAGGCATGGATGAACAACCTGCACATACAAGAGGTGGAAAAAGAAGTTATCACAGTGTTCAAAGAACATTTAATTATTTGATATAATATTGACTTGTCGAAAGAACATGCCAGATCAATACTACACAAGGGAAACTCTTGTTTGTCCAGAATGCCAAATCACCCCTCAAAACAACATGCCAACTGCAACATTTTAGTTTATTTTGACATTTAACAATTGTGTTTTACGTGGAGTAAACAAAATCAACACAAACATGAATAAAAATAATTACTGTAGGTAAACATGAAATTCTCATTTCAGAAGTCATATTTCCATATAGTGCACCCAACCTATTTTGCTGCTTAGAAGCTGACTAAATGAAGGAACCAGAATCATCTCTCCTCCTGCCAAGAATGTACTTGTAATATCTTGAGATATTAATAACTATATGGACGGAGATCAGCTTCATTGGAGTTGGCGTTTAACGCACTTGAGATTAATTACTTTGTCTCCTATAGGTTCTTCGACAACTCCGGCATGTGTAAACCACTAGCACCCTCTATTGGTACCTAGCTGGATGTCAGATGAGTCACTATATAACTGCTGGCCAATTTGTCGTCTGTCCAAATTGTCAAGCTTTTCCTGGTTAACGTGGCACACAGCAATGCCATTGAGTAACCGCCAGCAGATGATAGCTGTCAAGAACTGTGATGGCTTGTGAAATGATTGTGGAAATAATTAACATTTTCCATGATATTGAAGTTTTTTGGAAAGGGACTCCATTGCAATTGAATGAAATTGCTTTGTAAACTTGAACGCTTTATCGTCTGGAATGTGATCCAGATTGCCCATTTCCAAAACATGGGGAAAATCCCAATGAACAGCTTTGTGATGCCCTTGTTTTGAGTAAATACAAGAACGAGTGTGGTGATAATGCACTTACTCCATTAAGAATGATTTGTAGACACAAAGTGCCAGGAGCACAGTAACAGGGAGCCTGAAGCTCTTGGGAAGGTCATAGCGTGTAAACATCCACACAACTGCTGCCATGGCAATATAATGGACCTGTACACAGACAGAAAGAAAATAAATAAAAACATTTTAGACAATGTGCTCAGCTGACCATGGAGGGAAACTATTTTCACACGTTGCTGCCATTTCAAAACGGAACCAGGGGGATGAGTTGCAGTCGCTGCAGTGAACAAAAAAATGTGGCAGAATGAGACCCCCAGTGGGTGAGCACATGAATGACAGACACTCACCAAACTAATATTGGAGTCAAAACTCATCTGGATATATTTCCAGTCAAACTCGATCCCTCTGGCCCCAACCCAGAGAGGAAGACATCTGCAGAACCACAAGCACAGACTTTGATATGAACACTAATGAAACTGAGTTATCCGAAATTACATTAATTGAAGTCAATTTAAAAAAAAAAAAAAAAAAAGGCACAATGCTTACCTTGACATTATAAGTTCTGCGGTTGCCCAGCCCATAGCGGCCACCATTATTTTGAATTCTCCTTTGCCGGCATTACGTGACATGACAAGATGGAGGCCCAACAGGTCTGCAAGGTCAACTGTTGCTTTCATGAATTCCTGAGAGAAACACAGTCATATCCAAATCCTTTGGTACACCTGCGTTCGCCAAAAAAGTCAATTTATGTGAGCTGGATCCAAAAATAACTAAATAAATGCATCACGGTTTACGTTTAAGTATAATAATGCTGTTTTGGCTCCTAGACGTTACTTGGATGTCAATTCTTGTGAGATTGCAATTTAGCAGTGGTGGACGGCATCATAATATTTACTGTTTATAATAGTTTGCCACACATGAATTTGAAGGTAATCATAATGGTAAAAATACTTTAGTAAGGTGCAGAGCAGTGCATTGCAAAAACCTCCATTAACATATTGGAAACTTATCTCTGCAACAAGTTTCAATTAAAATAGGAAATTGCAACACTATTATTAGGTGCTGGATATGACATTTTGTCTGTAAAGATTTTTGTTGGTCGGTTGAATATTGGTTTGTTTTTTGAGATACATAAATCTAAAAAAAATATTTTACCCCTATACCTTAAGGCAGGCGTGGGCAAACTACAGCCCACAGGCCACATGCGGCCCATTAAACATTTTAATCCGGCCCGCCAAACTTGAAAAAAATTAAATGAATAAACCTTGTTAATGTTTTATTATCTAAATACTGTGGTTTTTCAAAGACATATTTATATATATATTGTTGTAAGGCTTTTGTTCACTTTCATTTGAAACTAAATGCATTTATTTTCTCCGATGAGGTGAGGTTACCAATCATCCATCTGCTACTGGTCCCGCCCTTCTGTCAAATTTTAGAACCCATTGTGGCCCGTCAATCAAAAAATTTGCCCACCGCTGCCTTAAAGGGTTAAATGCGAGGATGGAAGCGCTTGAAAAGGACGCGATAGATATTTTCATGAATAAGATAGCAAGTGTGTAAGGACAGAAGGGTGCCCAGGTCCCGGACGGAGGGCGCAGGACAGACCGGCAAAATAGGGTAAAGTGACTATCTATGCCATTAGCATTAGCGCTCGTTGAATATAAAAGGAACCCTCCTAATAATGACTCTAACCAACTGATAGTAATTTCAGCCACAACTAAGTCAACCCCATATCATTTTCCAGGCGGAAACTGATAGAACATTTCATGATAGTACACTTTATGTTAAATCTTACCCGATATTAAGTATGTGCTGCAAACACGAGCACTGTTGATGAAACTTATAGACACCATCTGTACCTACGGGGGGGGGGGTACCTTTTGCATCCTCTTTCACCCTTTTCTCTATATAAGCAACATTTTGGCAGGAAAAGCAGTCAGTCAAGCAGAGTGCTCATCAAACCCACGCAACATTTACAGATTTTGGAACACCACATTATAAGGCGCCCCAGTCCATTTTGGAGAAAACCTTCGACTTTTAATTGTGCCTTAACGGTCATAAATATACAGTACTATCTTAAAAAGGTTGATGCTGCTTTGCTGTTGGCGCGCATGTATACTCGATATGCTTTCAAAAAAGTGAGTTTTTGGCTTGGCAAACTGCTCTGGACAACATATGGTGTAGATAAAGCACGATAAAAGGGCACTTTTTTCACATATTTTGAACAATCTATGATGAGTTTTTCAGCAAAAGTACAAGTAGTGATCAATTTAAAATTATTTGGGATTCCATGGTGAAATGGAAACAGCGATCGCAGATTTGAAGTAGGACTCAAGCCGCTAAGCACTAAATATGACAGCAACAATCTGGTGTGTCATTCACTAGCAGCTGATGGTTCAAGGGAAGGCTCAGTCAATGACTTAACGTCACATCCGTTTCCAACATGGCACCTTCAGCTTGCATTCAAATTTAGCAGAAGGATTGCAGGCACGCTGCTTTCGCAAACACAAAACTAGACACAAAGGGAACAACAGATATTTATTTTCTTTCTTTCCGTCAACTTTACGACAATGCTCCCTTTTATCATCAACACGCCGGCAGAGGTAACCTCGAAGTTCATAACTTGAACGTCCACTATAGCCAGAGGTCATTCAAGTTAACTTTATGAAGGCATAATTGTCATTGCAACTTTTGTCTTCAATCTCATCTTTTGTGCAAACATACCTAATATTGTGAGCATAATGTCACTTTGACACTTACCCCTACAAAGTCATAAACTCCAGCTCCTCCTTCCCAGGTGGGGAAAAAAGTTGCAAGGAACATCATCTGGCAAATACAACAACAGCAAAAAAACACTTACATATTATTTTTAGTGGTATCTAGCTCAGTGGTTCTCAACCATTTAGGGGTCCTCTTGCATATTTTTGATTGACCTAAAGTCAATAAAGTCAAAATATGAGCTTTTGGTTGTATTGTATATGTTGTTTCTCTAAATGTCATAGGAGCTTTTTTTTTAAGAAATTGTGTGGACCACTGGAGGTCCACAGACCCTGGTTGAGGAACACTGATTTTGCATAAATGAAACTTTATTGTAAATTTTCCTCATTTAGCTTCGAGGTTAATATCAAATTATAGAGCTCACTCACTTTGCAGAGCTGGACAAAAAGGTAGGTCGCTCCAGCCTGGACACATCTCCAGAAAGCATTGTATTCGGAACTAACAATCAGACGCAAATGGTGAATAAGATGATACGTCATTAGGAAGAAAAACAAAAACTGGAAAGTAAGTATAAATGTATCCTTAAAATCATGCGATATAGAAAATTAAGACAAAAAATGCTTGTTAATATTAAGTACCACCATTTGCAAAATACTAAGAGGATTTGGCAGACCCTCACAACGCTCTGGCATTACTAATCTGATTAGAAGGCTCTTTTTGTCTCCTCCACGAAAATGCAACACGAAAGCAGCATGTAAAATAACCAAGAAACAGTATACAATACAATACATCTAGTAAATCGCAACTAATTTTTCAATTTGGGTAAGCTGTATCATATAAGATATGTGAAGAAACCATCAATTTCCATACACAAGAATCATTTGGGGACATGGATGTAATGGTATTTAAAGATAAGATGCCTTATCTTCGTGCTGGGAGATCATTCAATATCAACAATGTATCAGGATAGACACGTAATCGATACCAATAGAAAATGCCTTTGATAACATGTTTGATAGGAAAAAAAAAAAAATCAGGAAGCAAACCCTGACACGGCATTGTGCATGTTGGAGGCACGGATGGAAAGCGCAGGGATTCCAAACACTGGGAATATACCTGAAAAAAAAATACTACTCGATACGACTCATATTACCAATAATCATCATGGGCCCTTGTACCCTTGTGCCTTCCAACCACGCATTCCCGTCAAGGGTACGAGTGTTTAGGGTGTCTAAATTCTGCGAAGGGCTCTGTCACCCTGCCCCCTTTGCACCTTTGTTCTGCACTTCGGATGAGTCTGCATCAATGCCGACTAAGCCAAAGCATCCATCCTGAGCTGCTTCTCCTCACAAACATCGCAGGCATGATGGAGCCTATCCCAGCCGTCTTCAGGCAGAAAGTGGGGTACATCCTGGACTGGTTGCCAGCCAATTGCAGGGCACACAAAGATGAAGAACCATCCGCGCTCACACTCGCACCCAGGGGCAATTCAGGGTGTTTTTGGAATGTGGGAGGAAACCGGAGTACCCAGAGAAAACCCATGCAGGCACGGGGAAAACACGCAAACTCCACACAGGAAGGCCAGAGCCGAACCCTGCACCTCTCAATTGCTAGACCATCGTGCTATCCAAGTCTCCCACCGGGCCGCCATTCAGTCAAAGCATATTACCCACAATTCACTGCGGATTTGAACAAAATATCAGGAAAAAAATTCCCGAGTCTGTGCAAAAAAAAAAAAAAAAAAAGCCTTTTCATGTCTAGGTATCGAATTATTACCACAAAGTTGTGTTTTGCTGTATTTAGAATCTTAAGCAGCGCAATTGCCAAAACTTCACACGGTTCCACCATGTTTGATGATGCATTTCTAACACTGTGGCGCAAGTCGATGATGTTACACGCAGTCCTAATTCTGCAATTTTGGCACGCTTGTAAACCGCGCCCTCAAACACTACATGCACTTCAAATAGGTGTGCACTTCATTGAAGACCGTAGGCCGGTAACGTGGGTATTGGGATTGGGCCATGGGGTCACCTAAAATGGGCAAAGTCATAAACGCCTCATTAAGTACCTTTTTTTAAAAAAAAAACAACAACAAAAAAACAAGGCATCACTACAAGAAATATAAATGTAAATTTTCCCATGATTCAAGATACTGTGGTGTATCAATAGTTTTTCATTTTAAAATAGTTTCTGAGCTCTTTAAAATAGAACAAGTTTATTTGAATTTGGAGCAACCAGAAATTTTACTTCACACAGTGATAAAAAAAGGATTTTCACTGGAAACGTGTTCTGTCAATTAAGTATAATTGCTGATATTAAATAAAGGTATACTTACAGCCCACTGCACTTGTATGTTATAAAGTAAGGGAAATACGCCAAAGCAAAGCAATTTCCAAAATGAAACAGGGTCATGACGGCTTGCCAGATGGTCTGGGAACCTGTACAAATACAGTATTTAAAAAGAAAAGAAATATATTTAGATTAGTCCATACGACAAATGTGCAAGGACATGCACCGCGAGCACACACCACTGAACTGATATTAAATATTACAATTCAACATTGCTTATTCACGCGGTAAGTGAATTGATCTGTGTATGGATAAGATGGGTAAGGTATAACTTTCTTTTGGAATAAGGCACCTTGAACACACGATAATACTAGACTCGCATGTTCATCGTGCCACAGAGACACTGTGAACGATGTAAAGACACGTGTACTTATTTGTTAATCTCAATGTGCGCACACACAAGCATGTAAATGTATCGGTAGCATAAAATGTAAAATTAGTAAAACGTCACTTACAACAATAATAAAGACGAATCAGAATTCCGCAAGGCACCAAATGACAACCGGAAGTCAGTGTAGTTCTACGTTTAAATCCCTCCGACTGAGTTTCCGCTGGGGATTAACGGAGGCGCAAAGGTGACGATAAATAACCACCAGGGGGAGCCTTATCAGAACAAGGCGTCATCTTTAAACTCCTGGTTTTGGTTGGTTAGATTTGTCCTGCATTCATAGCATGGACAATAAAATCTTTAGATCTTTGTTTAAAGGGGAAATCATTAGTTCCATAAGTGATTTCATGCTGGAATAAATAGGTGGGAACACATTGACAGGAAAAAGGTCTGACTGTGACCCAATCTTTATCTGTTGACCAACAAAGTTAAAGAAATCTCATTTCGGAAAATGTATCGGTTTTACCCCTCTAATGATCGCATTGTTAAAAGATTTTATAAAGACATTGTTGTGAAATGCTCTTTTTGTTCTTTGGATGCCGAAATAGTGTCTCATTTATTTTGGCTTTGCTCAATTGTTCAAAGATTTTGGACTGATCTAAGTAACTTTATTGCTAACAATATTGATAAAGATGTTCTGCTGTTTTGGGAGGATGTTCTGCTTGGTCTCTATGACTTAGAAGAAGAAAGAAATAAGGCAAAGTCCAATGAAACCATTATCAAGCTCATAATTTTTCTGGCTAAATTTTATATCAACAAATGTAAATTATTGCATAAAGAAATTCATTTAATTGCTTTCCACTGTGAAGTCAATCAGTACATCAAATCCATACAGTTTTCTCTCAACCAAATTATCATATACCTTGAATATCGCAAACATTTTGATATTTTTTTTGTAAACCTTTATTCCTCCTGGCATTATAGTGTTTTTTTGGGTTGATATTCAAGAATAGTGTTTTGTTTATTGATTGCACTCTAACAGCTGATTGTAAGATGCTTCATTTCCAGAAGAAATTATGGCTTTCACTTTGCACAGTAACATCAACAAGGACCTTTGGATAAAATGCAATACAGGTACGATGGTTTAAATTACTATGAAACTGTGTATATTTTAATTAAACCCTTTGTGACATACATGCATAAAACATTGAGTCTGATGCGTCAAGCAAATATATGTTGATACATTGTGATATGAAGTAAAACGAGGTTATTGACAAATGAGTTGATTTTAATTTAAGTCATTGCTGTATTTATTTGACCGTAAAAACATAATTTTTCTTACATCTAAGTTTTAAGACTAGAACTGTTCAATCAATGTCTTATAACTAGCAACATTTATACACAAATGTTTCACATCATCACATCAGAAGGAAAATTCCAATATTTAGAGTAGTTATTAATATTTATTATATATCTATGCATATTATAATACATGCTTAATGGTTCTAAGATTTTTTTTGGTTAATCCCTGTAAAGAAGGTGCTCCTTTCTTTAACACCCAACAAAACAAAATTTAGCATGCGTGCTAAGATGTCTGGGGCTTTATCGCCCTGGCAGGATCACTAATGGCAAACAGGTGGGGCAATAGACAAAGCACAGCTCACGACCCTTTATGATGAGCAAAAATTTTGGACCTTGTTTTCCCTTGCCCAGATGCGTGTCACTGGGGCTCCCCTCTGGAGTCAGGCCTGCAGGTGGGGCTCGTTGACGCGCGCCTGGTGGCTGGGCCTGCACCCATTGGGCCCAGCCGGCCTGGCTCAGCAAAATAGAAATGAGGGTGCCTGTTACCATGGCCTCACCACCCCAGGGTGGGGGGGCAAAGGAGTCGTTGCCCTGTGAGCCAGGCATTGAAAAAAGGCAGAGACTTAGGCAGTCCGATCCCCGACTACAGAAACAAGCTTTTGGGACAGGAATGTCACCTCTCTGACAGGGAAAGACCCTGAGCTGCTGTGCGAGGCAGAGAAGTTCTGATAGTTGGTATCAGGACTGGTACCTCTCGAGAGGCGTGGAAAAGGTGTGGGCATACTTATTGCCTCCCGGCTTGGTGCCTGTACATTGGGGTTCTCTCCGGTGGACGAGAGGGGAGCCTCTCTCCACCTTTGTGTGGGGGGATGGGGACTGACTGTTCTTTGTGCTTATACACTAAACAGCAGTTCAGAGTAACCCACCCTTTTTGGAATACTTGGAGGGACTGCACTCTTCTTCTGGAGGGGGGGGGGAATTCAATGCTCTCGTGGACAATGATAGGAAGATCTGAACCCGAGTGGTGTTCTGTTACTGGACTTCTTTGCTTGTCACACATATTGTCGATAATGAACAAAAATCAAGTACTAGTATCGGTCTGTCGAAGTGAGGAAGGAGTTTAGCTGAAAGGCGAAGCACTCGATAAACCGGTCAATCTACGTTCTGACACTCACCTACGGTCACGAATTGTGGGTCGTGACCAAAAGAGCAAGAGGCCAAAATGAGGTGTCTCTGGAGGGTTTCCCTTTGAGATAGTTGTGGGAGGCTCGGTCATCAGAAAGGGACTCAGAGTTGAGAGGAGCCAGATGAGGTGGCTTGGGCATTCAGTGTTCTGAATAAAACCTATTCAAATCGTTCCATCTATGTACATATATTACACATGGGTTCAATACCCACCAAACCCAGCTCTCAGCTGCTGTTAAATGAGTCTCTCTTGCTTTTAATTCTTCAGGTTGGTTGGTTTATTTAATTATAATTTTTCATATGGCCTAGGTACAAATGACGTTAATTTAGGAAATATTTACTATGTGTGTCCATCTATAGTCCCTCCGAACAAAAATTCCAATTGTACAGTACTGTACTGCGATCAAAGTGTTCCTTGCAGCCATCAGGCCACGCAGCCATGACGTCTCTCCGCCCTGCCCGCACCAAATTAGGAATTTGTGCCTCCCTGATTTGTTTTAATGTAATTTGCAACATTAAACATCCACGTCCAACATACAAGTCAGTCACATGACCCTCGGCCATGACCTCTCTCCCCACCTCCTTGAAGTTGTCTCCTCCTCAGTTCCCTGTCTTGTCTGTCTAGTTTCCTTGTGGTCACCTAGTTTCTTTTTTTTATGTAAATAAAATGGTTTTCAGGCTTTTTACAGGTAAAAATAAATACAACTACACGATAGCGTTCATGTAGTTTTTTCATTTAGTTTTGTGATTGGATGGTTGAGGAAGTGGCGACAGAACTATTGCTGCTCACAAGCCGTGTGACAAGGCTAAAAAAGATAAGCTTTTGGGCAATATGGCAGCACAGAACAACTCTGGACTGAGCGAGGCTATTTGCTGTAATGTTTTATTTCATCAGTGCCATAAGTGACGTCATTAATAAGTGGCGCAAATTATGATATTACAGTCGATCACCGATTTTACATAAAATGCAAAATTTGACATATTTCGATTCAAGTGGTCATATCGGTGTAAAGTCTTAATGATAATGCAGTATATAATAATAACACAGGCAGATTAAAAAAACCTCATTACTCAATAAGTAGATACTAGTCTCAAAAACATTGGATCAGTTTGATTTGTACCTAAGTGACAATGTTATACTGACAATCAGTATCATCTACACATGCATCTGTAACTGAACAGGACAATTAGACAGCTTGAAGGTTTTCAAGTTTTATTTATTTTCTCATTACTCTTTAGAGGAGTTACAGTCACTCTGCATTTCCTCCTTCCACTGGTGAATAAGCATTTGAAACACACCAACATGGAAATGGATTCAGCAGTTAACGACAGTATTGAGCCATAACTACACATCTGCAGGGGTGGTGAGAGGTGCGGACAGGGGCACACAGACACAAATACTGACACCAGCCAATCATCTCATCATTAGGGAAAGACAAGATTAAATCAGAACACTTAACACATCATTTCTGCTTTCTACTTATACAGAAGAAGAGATAAGGGACTGTGATTCTATGACATGGTTATGTTTGGAGCCTGCGTGTAAAAGAGTAGGGAGGGGATAGGGCATGGTTAGGGTGGTCCCTTTCTGGACATACTTTCAGCACAGCCAAGTTTCTACTCATTGCGGTGCATGTATAACAGCAGGTCAACAACACGGTGGCTGTAGCCAAACTCATTATCATACCTGGAGCAGGGTACAAAGAAATGTGAGAATTAGTTCATATAATATATTGTTTTCCGTTTGGAAAATTTTAATTCAAAAGAAGGACAAATACCCCCCCCCCAAAAAAAAAAATCCCACTTACCAGGAAATGAGCTTCACAAAGTTGTCATTGAGGGAGATGCCAGCACCAGCATCAAAGATGGAGGAGTGGGTGTCACCAATGAAGTCAGAGGACACCACCTGCTCAAAACAGTACAGGCAGTCAGTGTCTGCTAATTAAATTGAAGAAAAACATTTCAAACATTAAATATATTTGTGTCACCTGATCCTCAGTGTAACCAAGCACTCCCTTCATGGGCCCTTGGGAGGCCTTCTTGACAGCTTCCTTAATCTGAGCATAAGGTGCAGGCCTGGACAGGCGACATGTCAGGTCCACCACAGACACATCAGCCACAGGCACCCTGAACGCCATGCCTGTCAGTTTACTGGAGACAAATGAAAACCATGACTATATATTACTTTTTTCTGTCTGTTAAGAAAACCCCCTGGAGTGATTCGTGTAATGTGATTATGTTCATGTCCTTTACCCGTTAAGCTCAGGAATGACTTTGCCCACGGCCTTGGCGGCACCAGTGGAGGCTGGAATGATGTTTTGGTGAGCCCCACGGCCATCACGCCAGGCCTTGGCACTGGGACCATCCACTGTCTTCTGAGTGGCTGTGTAAGCATGGACTGTAGTCTACAATGAAAAACAAGATTGAAATTTCAACCGCATCATTAAATTAGTGATAATACCATCAATCCAAGCAGACCGATTTCCAAACAAAATTGTGTTTATTATTGTGGTAGTACAGTTTTACTGTAGCTTACCATGAGGGCCTCCTCAATGCCAAAGTTATCATGAATCACTTTGGCCAGGGGGGCCAGGCAGTTGGTGGTGCAGGAGGCATTGCTGTTAACAAAAACACGTGTTATCTTTGAAGAGGAGTCGTAAATCACATCAGTCACCTGCACACAAACCAACACATTACCTGACAATCTTCATGGTGGAGGAATCGTACTTGTCCTCATTGACGCCCATGACAAACATGGGGGCATCAGGTGAGGGTGCTGACACGACCACACGCTGAGCCCCACCAGTGATGTGAGCCTATGGCCAGGATGGAAAAGCACACATTAGAAACTTTTAAAAACTCAAGACATGTGCATGGATTTACTTGATGTTCATGTACATACTGAAGCCTTTTCAACAGAGAGGAAGACTCCGGTGGACTCCACAACGTACTTGGCACCAGCATCCCCCCACGGGATCTCAGCTGGCTTCATACTAGTCAAATAAAGAGGAAAAGATCATTAATAACTATTGCCTAGTAATGGCTGGCGATTGGCCGGCAACCAGTTCAGGGTGTACTGCCCAAAGATAGCTGGGATAGGCTCCAACGTGCCCGCAACCCTCGTGAGGAGAAGTGGTTCAGATAATGGATGGATGCCTTGTAATGATGGACGAAAAATCTTTTTTTAAAAAGATGTGACACAAGTGGTGAGAAATTTAGAAAGCTTGGCTCAGTGCTCAGACCAACTGTCGCGGAAGTAATCATGGCTTCAATTTCGATTTGCACGATAACATTAACAAGAGCTTTGGATAAAACGCAATGCAGAATTCTAGTTAAGTTGTTTTAAGACAAAGTTTAATCAACACGTTCACATTTTATTTACCGTTGTATTGTCATGCTGAGCAAGCCAATGCTTGTCGGCGGCTCCGCTCACAGCTTCCGAACGCAGCTATTCACTATCATCTTAAATTTATAAATGTATATTTCTTTTCCATTTTTTCTTTGAGTAGTGTTATCTTACATGTGTGTATGTTTCCATAACATTTGTGTGTTATTTGCAGGAAAATTACTCCTGAGGTTGATGCTAATTTTCCATTACTAATGGAATGGGATCCTCCATTGACTTTAGCGACAAAAAAAATGACAATATTGGATTCTTTTTTTGTTTTTTTCATAAATGTCCAACTGTATATGCTGGAAAACCTTGGATTATTACCAACGACAGTACAGAACGTTTGTGGAATGAATAAGTTTGTGTTTGATGTAATTTCTTAATTTGATCAATGATGTCAATGATCGAATGGCAAATTACAACAGATCACCGTTTTTGCATAAAATGATAAATATCTGCCTATTCGATCCAGCTGATTAGATCCGTGTAAAGTCTACTGAACAACAGGAAAGACGTCCTGATAGTAATGAATCATTTTCATTTTATTTCTATGCCTACCACTGGAAGACAGAGATCTCCTTGCCGTCCACGACAAGCTTGCCGTTGTCTTGGCACACCTCACCACAGTATTGGCCATGAGTGGAGTCATACTTGAACATGTAGACCTAAGAAGCAGGCAGAATGATTTTGTTCAGTATGCATATTTTTCATCCGTGGACGCACATTTGAACTAAATGACAAGCACGATAAGGCAAGTACTGCTTAACTAAATATTCTACGCTTTAGCACAGTTCAATATCTTACCCACATGTGCCAAAACACATTTCAGTACATGTCCGCTTACCATGTACTGCAGGTCAATGAAGGGGTCATTTATGGCCACAACCTTGATGCCTTTCTGAAGGCAGGCCCTCAAAACAAGGCGGCCAATACGACCAAAGCTACAAAAAAAGATAGACAGACATTCTTAGTTCTCTTTCACAGTCATCCTTCGGATGTAAAACTACATTCCAAAATATATTTTAAAATACTGTACAGTGTCCTCTCAGTTTTGGTGGGTGGAAGGGTTCATGACCCCTCGCAACATGTGAATATGCGTGAAGTAGAAGTTCATTTTGGCGTGAGTGTGTGTTTGTTATTTACGCCTCTATAAAGTATAAATAATGACCTTGCTAAAAAGATAAAGTAGGTAAAACGGTAGTGCAACAGTAGAGTATGGACTGGAAGAGAGTATCCATTCTCTACACTTGCATCGAATGAACAGTGAATGAAGGTTAAAGTAACTATCAATGAAAGCGCTTTCAGATGGCGTCTTTGCATTTACAGTGAACTGCTGGAGGTGCAACTTTGGACATTACATTCCATATCAATGTACAAAAAAACATTTGTTTTTCTTAATTTAATAGGTAAAAAATACATTATAATCAGCATTGAGTGACATGAAATACTGTTTACTGTGACGGTTCGGGCCGGGGAGGAGGGCGTGGCAGTTCTGTTTGTTACAGGTTCACGATCCACCCAGCCAGGCTCTCCTCCGGAGAAAGTGGGCGTCGGCTCCGGCGCACCTGCAGCTCGTTGCCGGCAATCAGCGCCGGCTTAAGAACCAGCCACGCCAGGAGTCCGACGCCGGATTATCTTGTCACCTCACGTGGTACTGGCTCATGTCTCGTCTTGTTTCCCGTTCGCCTGACTCGCCTTGCTCTCGTGCTTGCTTGACCCCTGCTCTGCCGTCTCCCCCCTCTAGCCGACCTGAACCCGTCTGGTCCCGCTCCGCACGCCAGCGCCTCCGAGATCCCGCCCGGCAAACATCCCGCCAGCGCTCTCCGCTCCGCCGTGCTTCGCGCTACCACGCCAGCCCGACTTCGCCTCCCAACACGTCTCGCTCGACCGCACCCTCGTCCGCGCCACCCGGCACTGGCCCGTCGGCTTCCTTCGACGCTGTCCTGGACGACGCCTGCCTTGCGGTGGACTCTCTCCAGCTCGCATCCCCACTCCAGCCTTCAATAAACCCTGTTTCCCACTCACCTGTCGCTTTCGGGTCCTCCTTCCTTCCCACACGGTTCATAGAACCGCGACAGAATAATCCGGCCAAGTTAATGGACCCCGCGACCACGGACCCCCTGGGCGAAGCGCTTGCCCACCAGGGCAGCGTGCTCGAGCGCCATGATCGAATGCTGCAGGAAGTTCCGGGTTCCCTCCAGGCCATCCAACACCAGCTCTCGCACCTCTCTAACCAGGTGGGTTCACTCGCTCCCCCCTCCAACCTCCCCAGGGACGCGACCCTGGCCCCCCCGGCCGCCGCATTGCATTATGCGGGCGGTCGAGAGCCCCACGTTCCTACTCCCGAACCCTACTCCGGGGACTTGGGCTCGTGTAGCCAATTCTTACTCAGCACTTCCCTGGTTTTCGACCTCCAGCCCCACAGTTACGCTACCGAACGGGCCAGGATCGCTTATACCATCAACTTGCTTCGCGGCCGCGCCGCCAAGTGGGCAACCGCATTGTGGGAGGCGGCGTCTCCTGCGATGTCTACTTACGCGGATTTCAGCCAGGAGTTACGCCGTGTCTTCGACCACCCGGTGCAGGGGCGCGAGGCGTCCCGCCGGCTCCTCTCCCTCCGACAGGGTTCCCGCTCCGCGGCCGATTTCTCGGTGGAATTCCGCATCCTGGCCCACGAGAGCCGTTGGAACGAGCCGGCTCTCCGCGAGGCGTTTCTCAACGGGTTGACCGACGCCCTCAAGGACGAGCTGGCGATCCGAGACGAAACCACGACGCTCGAAGAACTAATCGCCCTGGCCATCAAGGTGGACCATCGGTTGCGGGACCGGCAGGCTGAGCGTTTCCGACGCCCCGCCAGAGTCGCCGCCCGGGCAGCCATTCCCCGACCCGAGGTTCGCTCGCCATCGCCGGTTCAGCTATCCACCGGCGCGGAGGAACCGATGCAGGTAGGAAGAACTACTCTGGACCCTCTGGAGCGCCAGCGCCGTCGGTCCCATCAGCTCTGCCTGTATTGCGGCCTCCCCGGCCACGTCTTGATCCACTGTCCCAGTAACCCAAAAGAGCAGGCTCGTCGTTGAGGGAGAGCCCAACGCCGAGCCTGCTGGTCTCCGCTTCTGGCTCTTCTTCCCGGATGTCCATCTCCGCCCGGCTGCTGGGTCCACACACCCCCCGCTCGGTCACCGCGCTGGTCGACTCGGGGGCCGACGGCAGCTTCTTGGACCTGACCCTTGCCCGCCAGCTCGGCATCACCATGGAACCCATTCTGTCTCCCCGAAGGGTGGTCGCGCTGGACGGACATCTCATCGCCCGGGTCTCCCAACAGACCGCTCCCCTGACCCTCATCGTCTCTGGAAATCACCGGGAGTCCATCAGATTTTTTCTGATTCACTCTCCCCAGGTCCCCCTGGTCTTAGGGTTCCCCTGGCTCCAGACCCACAATCCCACCATCGATTGGAGGAGGTGCGTGCTGACAGGATGGAGTGAGTTCTGCCACTCCCACTGCCTGCGTTCAGCGGATCCGCCCCCTTCCTCTACGCTTCCCCCCCCCCCTCCCCCTGACGTCTCCTCCGTTCCCCCGGACTACCACGACCTGGCGCAGGTCTTCAACAAGGACCTTGCCCGTACCCTCCCCCCCCATCGTCCGTACGACTGCGCCATCGACCTCCTCCCGGGGGCCCCCCTGCCCAACACCCGGCTATACAACATCTCCAGGCCAGAAAAGGAGGCCATGGAGACGTACATCCGGGAGTCACTTGCGACCGGTCTCATCCGCCCCTCGTCTTCTCCTCTGGGCGCGGGCTTCTTTTTCGTAAAAAAGAAGGACGCCTCGCTCCGCCCCTGCATTGACTTCAAACCATTAAACCAAATAACGGTCAAAAACAAGTCTTCGCTCCCCCTCATCGACCCGTCGTTCGAACCCCTATGTGAGGCCCAGATTTTCTCAAAGTTGGACTTACGAAATGCGTACCACCTGGTCCGCATCAGGGAGGGGGACGAGTGGAAGACGGCATTCAACACACCATTGGGGCACTTCGAGTATCTGGTGATGCCTTTCGGACTTACCAACGCCCCCGCCGTCTTCCAGACCCTCATGACGGACGTTTTCCGCGACATGCTCAACCGGTTCGTATTCATATACCTCGACGACATCCTCATATTCTCCCACTCTCTCGCAGATCACCGCCGGCATGTTCGACTGGTCCTCCAGCGCCTCCTGGAGAACCGCCTCTACGTGAAGCCCGAGAAATGCGAGTTCCACGTCCCTTCGGTGCCCTTCCTTGGCTACATCATCGCCAGGGGGCAGCTTCGCCCCGACCCGGCCAAGATCCAGGCCGTGGCGGAGTGGCCCCAGCCCACCACCCGGAAGGAGCTGCAACGTTTTCTCGGATTCGCAAATTTCTACCGCCGTTTCATCCGGGACTACAGTAAGGTCGCCAGTCCACTCACCGCGCTTACGTCCACAGCCACCACATTCCAGTGGACCCCGGCGGCCGCCCAGGCCTTCACCCACCTGAAGAAGGCCTTCACCAGCGCCCCCGTACTCCGGCACCCAGACCCCGCCCTCCAGTTCATCGTGGAGGTGGACGCCTCCGACACCGGGGCGGGGGCCGTCCTCTCCCAGCGGGATCCCGGCACCCAGGTAGTCCATCCGTGTGCCTTCTTTTCCAGGCGCCTATCCCCCGCCGAGCGAAACTACGACGTGGGCAATCGAGAACTCCTCGCGGTGGTATGGGCTCTCCAGGAGTGGCGGCACTGGCTCGAGGGCACCTCGACCCCTTTTTTGGTCTGGACCGACCACAAAAACCTGGCATACCTGCAGTCCGCCAAGAGACTCAACCCCCGCCAGGCACGCTGGAACTTGTTCTTGAGCCGTTTCAATTTTACCCTCTCCTTCCGCCCCGGCTCGAACAATGGGAAGGCGGACGCCCTCTCACGTCAGTTCTCGCCCCCTGCCAGCCCTGACGCTCCGGAGCCCATTCTTCCCGCGGCCTGTCTACTGGGGGCGGCCACCTGGGACATCGAGCAGGTCGTCCGCAACGCTCAGGAGCAGCAACCAGACCCGCGCCCAGTCCCTTCCGACCGCTTGTTCGTTCCCGACACCGTGCGGTCACAGGTACTGCAATGGGGGCACTCATCCACACTCACCTGCCACCCGGGGGTGGCACGCACTCTCCGCTTCCTCCAGCAGCGTTTCTGGTGGCCCCGGATGGCTAAGGATACCCGGGAATTCGTGCGAGCCTGCTCCGTCTGCGCCCGCGGAAAGGCCTCCCACGCGGTCCCCGCCGGCCTCCTCCAGCCCCTGCCGATTCCAAGCCGTCCATGGTCGCACATCGCCCTGGACTTTGTTACCGGTCTCCCTCCGTCCAACGGACACACAGTCATCCTCACCCTGGTCGACAGGTTTTCCAAAAGCGTCCACTACGTCCCCCTGCCCAAGCTGCCCACCGCGCTTGAGACCGCCAAACTCGTCACCCAACACGTTTTCCGACCCCACGGCATCCCGGAGGACATCGTGTCCGACCGGGGCCCCCAGTTCGCTTCACAAGTTTGGCAGGAATTCTGCAAGGCAGTCGGGGCCACCGCCAGTCTCTCCTCGGGCTACCACCCCCAATCCAACGGCCAGACGGAGCGGGCCAACCAGGACCTGGAAGCCGCCCTCCGATGCGTGGTGGCCCGCAACCCGGACTCCTGGAGCGACGCACTACCCTGGGTCGAGTACGCCCATAACTCCCTCTCCACCACGGCCACAGGTATGTCTCCCTTCATGGTCTGTTTCGGTTACCAACCACCTCTCTTCAAGGACCAGGAGCATACCGTGGCCATTCCTTCCGTGGAGGAGCATCTCCGCCGGATCCGGGGGGTGTGGGCCGAAGCGAGGGCCGCCCTCATTCGAACAGCCCAGAGGACCAAGCGACTGGCTGATCGCCGCCGGTCCCCAGCCCCGGACTACGTGCCTGGCCAAATGGTGTGGCTCTCCTCACGCGATCTTCCCCTACAAGTCGAGTCTCGTAAGCTGGCTCCTCGCTTTATCGGTCCCTTTCCCGTCGAAAGAATCATCAACCCATGCTCTGTTCGACTCAAACTTCCCGACTCCCTGAAGATTCACCCCACATTCCATGTCTCCCTCCTCAAACCGGTATCCTCCAGCCCTCTGAGCCCTCCGGCGGCACCCCCCCCACCCCCCATGATAATAGACGACCACCCGGCTTACACGGTGGCAAAAGTCCTGGACGTTCGGCGCCGGGGCCGGGGCTACCAGTACCTGGTGGACTGGGAGGGTTACGGTCCGGAGGAGCGCTCCTGGATCTCCCGAAAACTGTTTTTGACCGACGCCCCCATCAGGGAGTTTTACGCACTTCACCCGGACAAGCCGGGTAGGACGCCAGGAGGCGTCCGTTAGGGGGGGGGGTACTGTGACGGTTCGGGCCGGGGAGGAGGGCGTGGCAGTTCTGTTTGTTACAGGTTCACGATCCACCCAGCCAGGCTCTCCTCCGGAGAAAGTGGGCGTCGGCTCCGGCGCACCTGCAGCTCGTTGCCGGCAATCAGCGCCGGCTTAAGAACCAGCCACGCCAGGAGTCCGACGCCGGATTATCTTGTCACCTCACGTGGTACTGGCTCATGTCTCGTCTTGTTTCCCGTTCGCCTGACTCGCCTTGCTCTCGTGCTTGCTTGACCCCTGCTCTGCCGTCTCCCCCCTCTAGCCGACCTGAACCCGTCTGGTCCCGCTCCGCACGCCAGCGCCTCCGAGATCCCGCCCGGCAAACATCCCGCCAGCGCTCTCCGCTCCGCCGTGCTTCGCGCTACCACGCCAGCCCGACTTCGCCTCCCAACACGTCTCGCTCGACCGCACCCTCGTCCGCGCCACCCGGCACTGGCCCGTCGGCTTCCTTCGACGCTGTCCTGGACGACGCCTGCCTTGCGGTGGACTCTCTCCAGCTCGCATCCCCACTCCAGCCTTCAATAAACCCTGTTTCCCACTCACCTGTCGCTTTCGGGTCCTCCTTCCTTCCCACACGGTTCATAGAACCGCGACAGTTTACTACTTAATATTGTGCAACATTTTTCAGCTAATACCGCCTTTTATGGACATATGTTTATAAAGGCATCTGTTTTAATCTAAAGTGACATCTCGAGTTTTTTGGAAAACAAATCATCCCCTCATTGACTGTTCCAACTGAGAGGGTAGAAAAATAGTAGCAAGAAAACACACAAAAAAGCAAGGTCAAACTGCCATTGATGAAGTTGAAATGGAAATGAAAACCAGGAATAGTGTGAACGCCGCAATAACTAAATCGCAAAGTAGCAACGGAACACTGGAACAAAATTCTCAGAGGAGCGATAAATAATGCTATCCGAACACATTCTGATGACATTGGCAAGAATTCTATTGTCATAGCAACTGCAGGAAGCATGAAACATTATCCAACCTCATCATCCTTACATCAAACATGTGTTTCTAACGTACCCATTGATTCCAACACGGAGATCTGTCATGATTGCTGCTTCTTGGTGGGTATTTGGTTACCTGGAATGAAGAATAAAAGCAACATGAGAAGCCATGTTAAGAAAAAACTTGTTATGGAACAAATTCGGGGGCAGGGTGGGGGGCAAAAACCCTTGTGAAATGCATATACACATTATGTTATGCAACAGCCTATGAAAGCAATTTGAGCACAAGGTGATATGTATTCAGTAAGTTGAATGTGAGGGAGTGTTTGAGTGCAGGGTAGGGAAATACAGGTTCTGACTGGACCGCGAGCTTTGGTATTGTGTCATGCACTGACATGTTTAGAAAACAGTGGCGACGATGACAAGGCAGGGAGAAATGCAGGCAAAGTGGTTGCAATAGAACACTGTGATCAGATCAGACACGTTGGTTGGCATCCATTTAGCCATGTGATCCTCCTTCCCCATGGCTCTACTTGTTTTTTTTCGCATCCTTTCATTTGTGCTGAGTGTGATCAATCATGGTAGAGGCATATTGACGCCACGTCCTGTGTTTAGTTACGCCTTTGTCATTCCACTTTAATAGATGCCATTTGTTGTTCATTCAATACACAGTGAATGTGTTACTAGACTTGCGCTCCATTAGAAAACGGGATCATTTAAAAATGCAGATTTTTGCCTTTCAGTCTCTCTCAAGCAGCAGCATTCACAAGGTGTATTAGCCTTGTGAGCTCAGGTAACCAAAGGCACTGCAGGGTGTCCTTGACACTGCTTGGATGTCATTTTGGACCGCTATAATCTTCTTAACTGTTGTGTGGCTACAAGTGTGTGTCACTTATGTAAGTCAAGCTGGTAAACTCATTATGGGTACACTTCAAATAAAGAGATGGGAATAAAACATACTTTAACAATATTTTGTGATACTCAAAATGATGGTTGAAAACTAACATTAAGGTCACTCGTGAGCAGGAGCGGGGTGAAACGTACATCCTTCCTGTTTGATCTGGTTCAATTGAAACCTCCTGTCCACCATTTTGTGTTGTGTGGCTCTCTCTAATAAACAAGGAAGCCATTGATTGTAGTTGGATACTCTTCTTTCTTTTCTACATCATCTTTTGTGTGGTTACAAAACTCAGCAATCACCTCCATTGTCTTGATGTTTCCTTCCTCGCTGGCCCTGCCTAAGCTTTCCCAAAATGGCTAATTTGCTGATAAGTGAAACACATTTGTGACCGAGCATATCAAAATTTCTTAACGGCAGCCATATTTTAGAACTGAGGTTTTGGCTTAATGAAAAGGGCATGAGCTCAATTCACGACGCAACTCAGAACATTATCATTACTCATTACATCATTACCACAGATAAGAATAGATAGAGACTATACATTCCTCAAAATTCAGTTTAATATAGATTTAAATTGCTTAAAATATGCATCGATGTAGGAAAGAAAAAAGAATCGATTAGTACCACCATTATTATAGCCGCGCTCACATGTCTCCGCTAGAAACAAATGACTTGATTTGACACAAGGGCCGCCAAGATTAGTGAACTAATCATGACAATGTTGACAATCAAAACAGTCAACTTGCAACTTGGATGAATACGCCAACACTGTACATCATATATTTCTTTCTGCGAAGACATGTGTCCCAACTAAGACCTTCCACTCATTCAGCAATAACAAGCCATGGTTCACTGCCAAACTCAGCCAAGTTAGAAAAGCAAACGAGGCTGCCTTTAGAAGCGGAGACAGTGCACTGCACAAACGGGCCTTAAACCAGCTGACAAAGCAAATTAACATTGCAAAGAGAAGCTATGCAGAAAGGCTGAGAAACCAGTTTTCGGTTAACGACTCTGCGTCCGTGTGCAATGGCCTAAATCAGTTACTAACTACATGCTAATATCCTCCTAACCAGTGAAGAGACTGGCTGACGATCTAAACATGTTCTACTGCAGATTTGAAATGGACATCTACACCACCACCACCACAACCAGCAACGACCACATTCATACAACAGACTCCTCCCCCAGCCCTAGAGATCCATGAACAGGACGTAAAACGGCTCTTCAAGCAGCAGAAAATCGAGAAGGCGCCGGGGCGGGATCGGTTGTCAACCTCCTCCCATAGAGTCTGCGCTGACCAGCTGGCTCCTGTCTTCATTTAGATCCCTGAAGCTGCTTCAAACAGTCTACCATTATCCCAGTCCCCAAGAAACCTTCATAATTAGAGCCGAATGACTACAGGCCTGTCGCTCTTACATCTGTGGTCAATGAAGTCCTTCGAACGCCTTGTGTTGGACCATCTAAAGAACATCACCGGACCCCTATTGGAATCCTGTGGCTTGCCTACCGGGCTAACAGCACGCAGCCAACATGGGGCTGCATTGCATCTTGGAGCACCTTAACGGCACAGGGACCTCTGCGAGGATCCCGTTTGTGGACTTTAGCTCTGTGTTCAATACCATCATCCCGGAACTCCTCTCCTCCAAGCTTCTCCAGCTCAACGTGTTTGCCTATGGGTCCCCAGCTTCATGACACAACAGGTGAGGTTGGGGGTGACAACCTCAGCAACACGCACTACCAACACTGGGGCCCCTCATGGATGTTTCCTCTCTCCGCTGCTCTTCTCCCTCTACACGAAGGACTGCACCTCAACGCACCCAGCTGTCACACTGCTGAAGTTCGCAGACGACACCACAGTCATCGGCCTCATCAAAGACGGTGACGAGTCTGCGTACCGACAGGAAGTGGAGCAGCTGGCCTACTGGTGCAGCCAAAACAATCTGGAGCTAAAAACGCTCAAGACTGTTGAGATCATTGCAGACTTCAAAAAACATCCTTCGCTACTGCTGCCCCTTACATTGTCCAATTGCCCTGGGTCAAATTGTCGAGACCTTCAAGTTCCTGAGAATTCCAGTCTCTCTGTACCTGAAAAGGGAAGCCAACATCAACTCCATCCTGAAAAAGGCCCGGCAAAGGATGGACCTCTTGAGGCTGCTGAGGAAGCATGGCCTGCCACCGGAGCTGTTGAGACAGTTCTACACGGCAGTCACAAATCAGTTCCGTGTTCCTCCATCACAGTCTGGTTCAGTGCCACCACAAAAAACGGACAGTTAGGACTGCGGAAAAATCATTGGTACTCCTCTACCCACACTTGAGGCCTTGCACACTTCAAGAACTAAGACAAGAGCTCATAAAATTCTCCTGGACCCACCACCTCTTCCAGCTCCTCCCCACTGGTAGGCACTATCGAACCATGCACACCAAAACCAAAAGACATTCAAACAAAAATCATTTTAGCCTTAGCCTTGTACATACTTGAACAGCTGTTGTTAATCAATATTCCCTAGCACTGAACTTTAAAGCACGCAAGGACCTTCTGTATAATTGCACACACAAAGTTGCACTACATGTTCTGCTATTGGACACTCAATAAATGTGGCAATGATTATCTGCATCATCTGCACAATTGGCATAGTATTGTAAGTATTGCACCTCTGATCAAAGTCAAAACTGCCATTTACACCTCAAATTCAATCAAATAACCAACAGACTGACCGATCCTGCATTCAGGACACGCTCTCTCACATTGGCATGCACACATTACATCAGGCAGGGCACAGAGGCTGCATTGTGCCTGGCAGGCTAGTCAAGTCAAATGTTGTGAACAGCAACTTACAATCTGATGGCACTCATTAAATGTAGAGGGGGAGGCAGACACTGATTCTCTAAAGGTCTTGAAGCCAAACAAATATGGTACTTTACTCCTGCAATTACAGAACATTCCATCACCTTTTCTTCTCTGTTCCTCATCTGTCACTGTTTCTCATATCTGTTTCATCATTTTAATGCTTCAGTATTTGTTCCTTTTTGACCGTTCTTTGTAAGGCATGTTCACTTCACTTTGGCGCACATTGCCCTCCTTCTGAGCTGTGACCCATTTATTGGTGAGGAAAATGGGGGAGAGTTGGAGGGGCCACGGCTGGGAAAAGGGGTTTATGCCAAACAACACTCCATTTTCAGTGGTATGAAACAACCGGGGCAATCGGAAGGAGCTCCAATTATTTTGTCGGATACCAAAAGCCACAACTTTTCCTACCCCTAGTCTCTCTGGTCTATTCAAAGTTTCATTTGCTTTCTTTTACCTCTGCCACATACTTATATATATCCCAAAAGTACTTTTCCATTCCAGTAAGCTAACTGGCTGTCGGCCATGAGGAAGAAACAATTAGGACACATTTTCACTTGCGCCGCACTTCCCTGAGAAACAAAGCAACGACTTTGGTGACAAATCTACACTGTCCATAACAACTGCTGCCTGGTTTCCATTTGTAGCAAATGTCGCCTTGCTGCAACATTCCTGTCCGACACCACACAGGCACGCACACAGACTGCACACTCAACAATTTTTACACTTCCAGCGGACGGCGATGAACAATTGACACGTCTGCTCTTTGTGTCAGTGGCATGCTGGATCAGCAACTATCAAAAAGACCTAGTTGTTGGGATTTTTGCCTTGTCACACACGTTTGGTTTGACAAGGTTTATATAAGGTCCCGACTGTGAGTTGATCATCTTAATGAGAACCCGTTGGTTATGTGTCTTTTTTGTGTTCTAATTTCCTGTAATTTATATTACATCATATGGAAAGCGCTTTGTTACAGCTCCAGCCTGTTGTGAAATGCGCTATATAAATAAATGTGTATTGTATTGTGTATGGATTTTTTTTTTTAGGCCGATGACAATTTTTGGCAGAAAAAAAATACCAATTACTGATCAATTGAGCGAATAATTTAAGTATATAATATATTAAATATTTTTCCTTAATGCATTTAAATTTGGGATATGCAAAAAACAATTCACTCAACTGTTGGGATATTCAATGCTAAGATTCAATAAAGAGTTTTCAAAGTTCAGAATCAATTTTCATGATTTTTCAAAAATCAAAGTTGAAGCTTCTAGTTTCCTCCATCAGATGGCAGCGCGCAGCCAATTTGTTGTGGTGCGTCAGTGGGTTTAAGCATATGGCAGAGTCACACGACGTCATCTGAATGAGCCATTGCCTGAGCCGCGAAGCCGGAACAAAACAAAGTTATGAATATTATACTTTGAAAAAACAATGTATCATTTGGGAAAAATAACAATAACTGATACTGAATCACAAATTGCAGTATAATCAATAATCATGACATAAATCTAATCGTCACACAAGTATTGTGATTTGAATAGATTTCAATGTTCATAAATTATACGCACACAGTGCATCATTATGCACTGACCTGGTCCCTATTCCCCGTGTACAGCGGGTTTCAACTGTAACGATATTGCTAGGTCTGACGCAAAGCCTTTTTGGGTGGTGGCTCGACAATGAACCAAATTGCGGTGGCCCTGCCAAAGTCAGCTGAAGTCCGGATTCAAAACAATACTTGATTAATACTTAATTAATAATTAATTTCATTAATTGTAATAAAAAGATGTATTCATATTGAAGATCTCTGAAGTTGGATTTTTACCTCTGTGTTCAGACTGTACCGACACGATTTCTAACACATAATTAATTTAAAAATTAAGTAAGTAAAATAAAACAAATATCTATCGAGTAGCAAAAAAAACACCCAATCAAACTATGTGGTTGGACAAATTCTTTTCAAGGCGAGCGCAAAAAGTTATATTGAGTAGGTCATTTAGGATCAGGAATACAGTAATCCCTCATTTGTTGTGGTTAATGGGAACCAGAACCCCCCGCGAAAGTTGAAAAACCACAAAGTAGAGGTCGACTTTTTTAAATTATTATTTTTCTTCAAAATTGTTTTTTAATTGGGGGGGATTTATGCCTCTAGTATGCCCCCGGCATGGTTCCCGATCTTCTAAATACTTGTTAGACAACAAATTTAACTTTAAAAATGAAGACTAAATGCCACGCTGCAGGTAGTGGGAAGAACGTGATCTACAAGCCTGGCAGCAGACAATTAGAACGTTCACTAATAACTACGGTAAAGTTTTAATTTTTATCCTAAAATTGGTTTACCTTAACTAGAATCTCATGGTACATTTTAGCAACCCTGGTGGATTAATGCACTTTTAAACCCCCAAAGAAGAAGCACTGTAGCCAGAAGTGATCATGATTAATCACATTTATTGTAATGACAATAAAGATAAAGATGTCCTTTATTAGTCCCACAATGGGGAAATTTGAGAAAATTGAAATCACAATTAATCAAAGGACTATTTTTTGGGGTGGTACAAAACAAAAAATATGGAGAAATGCGAAACAATATTTAAACAAATCAAATTCATTTTATTGTTGCAACATTTAAATAAATGATTTTGAACTCAAGTATACACACTATAATATTATACATTGCAAAATGAGTACTATTTTTACAGGGTCATATATGATATATACTCTATACCATAATCCACTAACATGGAGGGCATGGTAACAGTTTGCCATATCATCTTTAAGGTCTCCTTACAGACTTGTTACGTAGACCTGTTATGCATATTTGGTTCCCAGAATACATTGCGTGGCACAACGCTTTTAATAAATGAAGTTCTAAGGATGTTAATGTCGGTCATATGCATGCTTGTAGTTGAATAGTAGTGGTTGAAAGTGCGTCACATTTTACATGCACTTTTGATAATCGGTTGGGACCAACGTCGGATGCCGTTCCTGAAACTGCCCACACATTTTTTTAATCAAGGTTTGGGACCAGCAGTGGATTTGCATCGTTTCTTGGCAAATGCACATAAGTCAAATTTTTAGAATTAGGACAACAAGACTGTCGAATTAAAACGCAACACATTAATGTACAAATCAGCACACGCAGTGCATGAATGCGCAAGCACATGAATAAATTAAAGGTGAGCAGTCAGCCAGCATAGGATTCAATAGCAGACATATCAGGTGATGACTCTGCAGAGGCAGTGCGGGAAGGCAAATGCTGCTGCCATTGAAGAATGCCACTAGAATGCAGTTTTTGGAAATGAGAGATTAAATAACTATGTATGACATGTTAAAAAAATATTAAGTATTGCATATCAACATAAACATAAACGGTTTTATTTTATTAGCATTTAAAATGAGTTTTCTCTTCTCTTCTTCATCAGTGCTAGCAAATAAAGATCATATAGAATGTGTCTATTTTTCAACTAACAACTTGGACTGGAAATAGTCATACAAGACTGCAGGCATGTGATGATGGACTTCAGTCACGCCTGTGGTATGGATTTAGTGTAGTTAGCCCATCTCAACCAATTCTGAGATATGGCAATACATTATCAGCAGATCTGCACCGTAACAGCAGCTGCAGGCCTGCATCAACCTTCCCCAGATGGAGCGGTGACCTTCAGCGGTAAGACATGTATGGCCTTAACATGGCTGCTTATGTACACCGCACCAATCCGATCACAGTAGACTCACATCAGACGTAGCTATATTATTGGAATAAACCATTCAAGCGGGTATGAACACAACGATAGTGGAAAGGAATATGGAGCTTTTGCGTTGAAGTTCGAAACACAAAAATAAGGCGTGTTGCGGGTTGTTCATTTATTCGACGTTCACGGGTATTACATAATATCAAAAAACAGCTCCTGTTACTACAACACTTTGTAAAACGCGCGTGCACAAGCATCCGACGGCGCGAGACGCCAGACTACATTAGCTATTTCAGGGCATTTCGCTGCAATAAATGTAAATGCACTATGTTGAGGCTGGGAGGTTACGTAACGCGGACGCCAGGTCACTTCCGCAAAGATGCAGCAAAAGGCGCTGCTGCTGTCACGTAGCAAAGCTGCTCCTGCATCAGGCGCATGCGCTCCTATTTTACCCTATCACATTCATAAAAACGACTCTTACCGATGAAACTACAAAATCAGTTTTGAATATCAAAAACAAACATTGAAAATCAAATGATGCAACAACGCATGGATTACACAAGTAGCCTGGCGCCATAACCGCATCCCCTCCCATCCACGGGTTTATCCTCCATTCCAGAAGGAAGTCAGCCTTAATTACGTCAAGAGGAATACGAAATTTAACGCTTGTAATATCACCGAATCATCATCTGGCCCCAGTATTAATTGATCACGATGTAATGATGGTATGCAGCTTCCGTGATCCTAAAAACTGCGTCGACCACCGACATATGACGTCGTCGTCGTCTCATCTTCAAAGGCCTTAAACTGCAATGTAGCCTGACTGAAAAAAGCAAGCTTTTGAACCTGCGTGGATTATCTTCACCATGACGTTAAAACCACGTTTTCAAATCGCCCAAAATTAGACAAACGTTGTCAGATTTACATTGCGTGCTGGTTAGGGTGAAAGAAGTAAGGGCTAAAGCAGGCTTACAGCTTACCTCGACGACTGATGCTTCCTTAAACGTGAGTGCGCAACCCACAGAACCGCCTTCCGTTTTTATACATGACACGTGACTCACTGAGCCGTGTTTCCCTGGCGACGTGACGTCACGCCATCCTTTGCTGTCGGCGTCCATTCTGAACGAGGCTCCGCACACGGCCGCTCTTTGCCGTCCGCCATAGTAACGAACCGTCAGCTTCGCGTATTTTATACCAGTCGATTCAGGAATGGTTGGAAGAGAAACTGTGAAACGGAAGTTCTCAAGCACAAATACAACAAATACAGAAATGCTACAATGATGCTCACAACGTTAGTCGTGTTGAATTAGTAAATGCAATGACATTTAACCGATATTAATCCAGCAGTTCGTCGTCGCAATTATAGAAACCAACCATCAATACTTCACAAAAACACACGAAACGACACGAAACTGTGGCACCGCAGATGGTGCAGTTTGGAATCAATACTTGTCAAAAACATAATGTACATGATTTTTTTTCTTGCATACTTTTTTTTGCGATGATTCTGAATATGCGCCCGTTTTTTCTCTTGCACACCGGGTTAGTTTCAACAGTAGGTGTTTTTTCCCGGAAACATCATAGAATGTGAATGTGAATGGTTGCTGGTCTTTTCGTGAACTCCGATTTCCTGGCGACCAGTACATAGTGTACCCCGATGGATAGATGGCGGCTTGTCACCGTTCTCGCTACCGCAAGTGTCACGTGACACGTTTGAGCAAGGCTACGTGCAGCAGGATGTGTACACTGTACAGCATGGGAAATCCTAGCATTGCGACGTCATTCCTTGTTGTCATCTATCTATCTATCTATCTGTTTGTCTGTCTGCCTGTGTGTCTGCCTGCCTGTCTGCCTGTCTGTCTGCCTGTCTGTCTGTCTGTCTGTCTGTCCGTCCATCCATTCAGTCACACCGTCTGTCTGTCCCAATAATAGTTGACTGTTTCAAAAATGTTACTCCTTTGTAATCCCGCGAGACTCGATGGTGTCTTGAAGCGTTGGCAACTAGCGTTATAACCAACTGAAAGTCTTTGAACTCTCGCTATGGCTCATCACAACATAAATATTAAGCGATTGCGACATCTTGTGGACATGTACAGTCATAGTCAAAGGTTTTGGCAATGGGTCTTATATTTTGGCTCATACCTGACAGTCGATGAGGTTTTTGGAGATAGTGATTTTATTTTGCGGCAGGATTAGGCTCATGTCCACAAAGTCAAACTATCAATACCTGTTTTCGTAGCCAAGGAATAACTGTGAATAACTAGATTCACCACCAAACTCGCCTGACTCGAACCCCAAAATTTATGGGGGATTGTCAAGAGGAATGTGAGGGAACAGAAACCCAGAAAAGCAGACGATCTGAAGGCCAATATTGTAAGCAGACATTACATTAGATGTGAAATAAAAGGACAAGACAATGACAGGAGGACAAGCTTCAGAACAACAGGACCCTTGCCTTTACTGCTTCTCTTTCTCTCGGACACAATGCCCCGCCAACCACGTACATCACATGACTTTTACATCCGGGTCCTTTACAGTACGCGTGCCCCATTAGCTCAAATACACTACAAATATCCAAAGCATTTTGGGCTAGAATAAGAAACGAAAACGCAGCACGGTGGATGACTGGTTAGCGCGATGGCCTCACAGTGCAGAGGTTGTGGGTTCGATTCCAGCTCCGGCCTTCCCGTATGGAATTTGCATGTTCTCCCTGCACCTGCGTGGGTTTCCTCCAGGCACTCCGGTTTCCTCCCACATTCCAAAAACATGCATGGCTGGTTGATTGGACACTCTAAATTGCCCCCTTGTGCGGAGCAGCGATACAGATAATAGGTGGATGGATAACAAATGAACTGTATGGAAGGCTGATCGCTTCCATGCCACGCTACCTTGATGCTGTCATAAATGTAAAAGGAGATCCAACAAGGTACTAAATATACTTTTCAAAAGGCCAATATTTCTGTGTTTTTCTGAATATTTTTTTGTCGGTCACACGAAATATTCAAATTTTTTGAAATACTGGATTTTAAAAAATGTTTTGTGTCTTTCCATCATAATAATCAGAATTCAACAAGGCTTGAAATATTTAACTTTGCATGCTCGCAGGGTCCCGGGTTGCGGGTCCTGTGTGGTGGCCCCTGGCTCGCGGGTCTCTGACTGTGTCAGGGTTCGCCGGTAGGCGAGGTGGGGAAGGACCCAAGATGCGAGGAAGCCGGGAAAAGGGTAACTTAAAGGGAATTTATTAAATGAATCAAACAAGGACAAACAACGTGGCAGGGTGCAAAAATAACAAAGGCAAACTAAACGTGACTAAACTGGATCAAATGACGAGGAACAAAGACAGTGACAAATACTGGGGGACGAGAGCGAGAACAAGAACAAGATCAGGGCGCGGCCGTGACAGTCCGAAACAGAGCAGCAGGACCGAAACCAAAACAATAACAAAGGCATGGCATGGACGGTGACAAAATAATAACAAAACCCTGCCATGACCGACACGGGTCATGACAGACTGTGGTCCGCAGACGCCCTGGATTGCGGTTGGTAAATCCCAGCTTGCAGACTCAGGGCTCGCGGGCACCACACGACAGCTGAGTGTTTGGCAAATGTAATAATCACTACACTGCAGAAACTTTGTTAATCGCGTTGTCAAGTCATCAAACTGTCAGCATTGGCAGCGTTTCGGAGAGGGGTGTGGGGAGGGCAGTAGATACTACCTTCTTGATTTCCTGGCATTTTGTTGACGCAGATTTTCATTGCAAATTTAAAAGCCAACAGTGCTGATTTCCACCTGGTTCTAAACCAGACACCTTTTGCCTTGGAGTGGAAATGTGATAACAACGGAAAGAGCTTGTTTTTTACAAATTTGTATTAAGTTCATTTTGTCTTGTTATTATTTATATTTTGACTGATTCATTTATAGCAGACAGTATCGTTTTAGGTCGTTTCATTACCGGACATGTTTCGGCGAGTTTTAACACAAGAAAAAAAGAACACAAGACAGAGTGTGAGAGGGAGACAGCAATAAGACAAACAAGAGCAATAAAAGAACAAGCACAACAGGAACATCACCAACCACTGCAAAAGGGAAAACCACATCATGAACTGGGAGAAGGCCAGGGTCATCCGCACCGAAGAGAACAAACATCAGCGCTGGATCAGGGAGGCCATTGAGATCCGCAAGCGAGGCATGAAAACCATCAACAGGGACAAGGGAGACTTGATCCTCTCTACCACCTGGAGCAGCATCTTGGAGGGGTGAACGGACTTGCTTGTCATTTTTTGACAGGTAAGTCACCTCATGGAACATCAGCTGATAAAGACAAGTCACAAGACACCATTATGTGACACTCTGAAGAAGGCGAAAGACTCGCCGAAACATGTCAGGTAATGAAGCGACCTAAAACGATACTGTCTGCTATAAATTAATCAGTCAAAATATAACGGAAGGAGCTATTCCTGGGTTACACGTAATTCGTCCCTTTTTTGGCACAGCGGTTTATAGCAAAAACTATCAAAGCTGGTTTCCACCCGGTTCAAACCCCTTACGTTTTGCATGTGAGGTGTGCGTCATTACCATTATACTATGGAGACATCTTGCTTATTATTTGCTAGTAGGACTGTCAAGCCGTTAAACTGGCAGCATTGGCTCCGCGGACAGTAGATACTAGCTTTAGGGAATGTGAAAAATGTGCTTCCATTACAGTTTTGCGATATACTTCCATTTTGTCTCAAAACCACGTCACTAGAGCGTAAAATTGTTTTTGCAATGTCATTTTCTTTTATTGCCTCTTTCCATTTTTTGGAGTTTGCTTTTTCACAACTTGCATTCTTCGCATTTCGGGGTGTTGTGTTCCCTGACTGTTATACTAGGTGGCAGTGTTGCTGTATAAATACGATTAGGATGGAAAGGAAGGAGGAGTTCTGGAATGTCAATTAAAGTGAATCTTACGAGCGAGTGATGTGCTGTTAATAGCCTGTTAGGTAAATACAGTATTTGGCTACACTCTGGCCTTGTTAATTTGCCTCCCGACACCAAGCTTTTGGCGACGAGTTTTTTTTTTGAGGTGGGGGGTGGGGATCCTTCCACCTACAACTGACTCAACCTGGCTGGAAATTTGCCTGCGCCGCCAATGCTTTTATCTTCCCCTAGAGACCCGTCAAAACCCTTCCATATGTGAATGAAAACGTTGAAGAACTAAATTGAGGTAATTAATGCTACGGGAATTCAGACAGCAAAGACAAGCAATTCAGACTATTACACTGTTTGTAGTCGTGCTTCGCTATCTTGCTACAAAATGCAGATTTAAAGAGAGAACAAATGAAATGATATGCGACAAGTTGTTTGAACATGTGGATAACCCAAGCCAAAGAGAGAAACTCCTGCTCGAATCAGATCGAACACGGAAAAAGCTTTAACAATTGCATCACAAGTGGAGTCGACTGATCATCAAGGTAAAATGATTGCTCGAAAGGACAATGTTCCAATGCAAGCTATACAGCCCCGTTCACAGTTTATTTAAAGAAAGTACAAACAGCAAGCTCGCCCAAGTAAGCCGGAGTTCACTTCAACTGCTGCACATTCCCGCACTTGCTTCAAGTGTGATCTTACAAACTACCGGCTAATTCATCTTGCAGCCCCTCAGCTCGAGCAACTTGTTCGTCTTACAATAATGTTGGCCATTTTGCTGGTGTTTTCCGTTCATCTAACACATGTGGGTGAGATTCAACTACCTACAGTGACTAACTGTGCTATACTTAACGCTAAGCATAAGACATGCTTAAGTCTTAAGTCAATCAGTTAACCTGTTTCAGGTACCACGAAACATAAAGCAGTTGTTGACACAGGATCTGCTGTATCTCTTTGCCGCGCTACAGCTAGAATACTTCAAAGACCCGCCACTGCTTCCACTTGTTAGTCGGCTAATGAGCTATACAAGGAAAGGAATTCCTGTGCTTGGCTGCCGACAAGTCGAAGTGAGTAAGGGAGTTTTCACAGCTTCATTTACATTCTATGTGATGCGGAAGGGCGCCTCTCACTTGCTAAGAGATCTTCTGAAAGCTTTAAGCATCCGAATTGATGATGACACTCTACTCCCACCTGAGTACGCAAACTATGTATCTGCTCCCTCCATCTGTGCTATTCCTGCCATCACCAGTGTGACTGCTTCAAAACTATGATTCCAATCCAATCCAATCCAATCCAATCCAATGAATCCAAAAACGCTGATTCTTGCCTTTCGCTGTAAAAACGTCTGTCACAGCTGATCCAGACCGTTTGCTGATGGCCGGTGTGATTGATATAATTTATGCTTCACCCTGGGTTTCCCCTTTTGTGGTTACAGCACTGACAACTGATGGAATACGAATGTGCACAGATCTTCATGAACCATCCAAAACTGTTGTCACAGACTGTGAAAGCCCCTCCTCCAGCTGGTGCTGTTGCCTTGCGATCGTTTTGGGTCCAGTCTCCTGGTATTCAAAGTTTCGGCCTAACTTTGCATCAACTTGTAGGCCCTATACGTATTGGTGCCGGTGTCGAAGATAAGTTTACATGGGTAGCTGAAGCACAAGTTTTGAGGAAGTCAAACCTTTTGTAACCAGTCTTGCACTTGCCCTCTTTGATCCGTCTCTATGACCTGTGATTTCAATAGATGCAAGCGCCTAAGGCATCAAAGCTGTATTTGCAAATCCCGCTTGATGGTACAGAGAAGCCAGTGGCTCTTGCGTCGTGCACACTGAAACAAAGAAAATATTCAATTGTTCTAAAAGACCCACTCACATGTATGTCGGCTACAGAAAAATGATGAAGATCTGTGGGGACGCCGCCACAGATCACAAACCTGCTCAACACAAAAGGACTCAGTCAAGCTTGAATGTGGGTTGCCTGTTGATCTGCACGCCTTCTCTGTTTTTATTATGATATTACCTTATCAGCCAGGTTCCCAGAACTACTTGGTGGATTATCTGTTGCGCCTTCCCTTGTCTATGATGTCTGACTCGATTCTAGATGCAGAATCTCTAATCTCGTTGCACTCTTGAGTACAATGACAATAAAGGGATTTCTAATTCTAACCTGAGATGGTGGCACAGATTTGTGCTACCCTGAACTCCCTTCCAGTGGCAGAGTTCGAGTCCGCTTGCTCATTCTGACCTGAACTGTCTGCACTATGCTCCAAAATTGAAAGTGGTGTACACCCACAAAATCAGTGAGTAATGTACTGGCCCCATACTACATGTTCAGAAATGAACTTATCAGTTAAAGTCAATTACATCCTCTGGGGCTCAAGACAAATTGCACCATTCTCCTTACGACACACACTGATAACTCAAGCACATGAGAGACATCAATGGCTTGTAAGCACAAAGCAGCGCTTATGCAACCACTTCTGGTGGCCAAAAACTGACTCATAAGTACAGTCTTGCATCAATTTATGCGTACTCTGCCAGGTTATTGATAAGACAGCCTCTACTCGCTCTGGCCCTTTGCAACCAGTTCCACTACCAGATGCACCATGGAAAGAATCTTGGCCTTGATTTTGTTGGTCCATTTGATATAGCAGTCTCTACCTGCAGCTATACCATCATGCAAGCAGACAATTATTCAACGTTGCTTGAACTGGTGTTTTCACATACTGCCACTGCAGAGGATGTTATTCACTTCCCGGCTTCTGTCAACATGGTAAACCAGAGAACATTGTTACGGACAGTGGTCTACAGTTTACGTCAGTAGCTTTTTCTTCCTTTTTGAAGAACAGAGGTATATCTCATAGCAGAAAATCGGTCTACTTTCCATCTGCTAATGGAGCTGTCGAGGGAATTCAACACGCTTTGAGCACAGTGGCCAAAAGACGCACTGTATCAAAGTGCGCAGCATCAGTTATGAGGACTATTTTTGTATTTAATACCTACACTGGGCATGCCGCACTAAGAGGCGCGTGCTAGATCGCGTGTGCTAGCTCACGCATGCTGACTAGTGCATGCTGGGTTTCATGCTACACAAGGGATCTTTTTCAACTACAGCACTCCAGACACATCGGGTGCTATCTTGAAAAGACAGCCAATCGACAATGTCAGCGGAGGCATGTCACTGGTCACCACACTCCTTAGAGTCACAGTTTCAAATCAAAACCAAAAATATCTCTGAAGTGCAGACAAGCAAACAATGAAACAAAGAAATAAAATTAACACAAAACATGCATCTCTCATGCCATTGATATCCCCTAAAGAAATAAAAAAAACACAAAAAGATTACAGGAATGCCATTCAGCCTCAGCCAAACACATGGCTGTTTAGAGAGATGTGAATGGTGTGCTTTGGGCAGTGTGTTTTTTATTTTTTTGCAGTCTTTTGTCTAAACCTGATGTTTCTTGCTTGCAATAACATGACTGATAAGACAGAGTACGACATCGTGGTCAGCTGCCCTTTTGTCCAGCTTTCTCCTGCACCATCACCAAAAAACGTATTCACATAATGTAATTGTCACAGTCATTTCAGAGCTTAGTGGTCTTAAGCTATGACCAGCAGGGTGTCCTGACATGCATTCTGCAATTCCCTAATGTGATCAGGCCCGATTGTAATAAGAATGGATCGGTCAAGTCACATGATGCGTCACATAGCAAGGCTTCTCGATTGTTTTGGAGAAAATTTGGGACTTCAAAGTGCACCTTGTGGTCGTGAAAATACGATAATTGTATTCAGACCGACGTTCAACAGTTTCTACCAGGCAATTAAATTGTTATAGATTGGCTCCAGGTGTATCTTACAATGTCACATGCCACGTCTTCCACTTCATCATATCAGCTCCTTTATGGAAGGAAAATGCAAACGAAACCGGATAGTCTTCTCCTGCCTTCTGCTGCATCTTCACTGGAAGTTTCTGCTTGCCATGCAATTCAGAAGCATCAGACTTAAATGAAGTCTGATACTGACGCTAAATGTGAAGCATGCATTCCTTCTTTTTGTTCAGGAGGCAGAGTGGGAATAAGGAATCCTTTTCACGTCCTTAAAGCTCATTCCAGATTCACTTCCCCAACAATACAATACATCAATCCATCCATTTTCAATACCGCTACTCCTCACTAGGGTCGCGGGGGGTGCTGGAGCCAATCCCAGCTATCTTCAGGCAGTAGGCGGGGACACCCTGAATTGGTTTCCAGCCAATCGCGGGGCACCGATAGACAAATAACCATCCGCGCTCACACTCATACCTAGGGGCAATTTAGAGTGTTCAATTGGCCTGCCATGCATGTCTTTGGAATGTGGGAGGAAACCCACGCAGGCACAGGGAGAACATGCAAACTCCACACAGTATGGCCGGAGCCGGGATTGAACCCACGACCGATGCTGTCTCTCACTGTGAGGCCATCGTGCTAACCAGTCGGCCACGTGCCACCCCAATACAATACAATTTTATTTATATGGCGCATTTCACAACAACCGTGAGGATAGGTCAAAACCCCTTCCTACTGAGTGATGGGAAGACTAGGAATGCATGTGATCTGGCTTGCACCCCCACTCTGACTGGACATGCCTATGACACATTTAAATGTCAACACACAAACTTTAGTCTGTCAACTTCTTCGAAACAGCAATGTATTAAAACAAATGCCAATGCGGCACATGGACAATGTCATATCTGGGTTAAATGAAATTGAGATTATAACAGTAACTTCATTTTTTTAAAGGTACAAATTAGTGCTTGTTACTCACTGGACATTGGTTAAGGTTAAATTGGGAATACTTATTTATAAGGACAGTGGGTGCACTGTTACCGTCCCAAGCTCACGTTTCGGCGGAGCCCGTCCGGCGTCCGCCCCAAGTCTATGTTCCGGCGGTGCACGTCGTGCGTTCGCCCCAAGTTCGCCCCAAGTCCAGGTCCCGACCAGCCGCCGCTCCACGTTTCTGTCTCGGCGGGGTTCGACAACCAGCCGGCGCTCCACGTTCCTGACTCGGCGGGGTTCGACGACCAGCCGCCGCTCCACGTTCCTGTGTCGGCGGGGTTCGACGACCAGCCCCCGCTCCACGTTCCTGTCTCGGCGGGTTTCGACGACCAGCCCCCGTTCCACGTTCCTGTCTCGGCTGGGTTCGACGACCAGCCGCCGCTCCACGTTCCTGTCTCGGCGGGGTTCGACGACCAGCCGCCGCTCCACGTTCCTGTGTCGGCGGGGCTCGAGGACCAGCCGCCGCTCCACGTTCTTGTGTCGGCGGGGCTCGAGGACCAGCCGCCGCTCCACGTTCCTGTGTCGGCGGGGTTCGACGACCAGCCCCCGCTCCACGTTCCTGTCTCGGCGGGTTTCGACGACCAGCCCCCGCTCCGCGTTCCTGTCCCGGGTGCGCCCGGACGTCCGCCTGAATGGCCACGGGTGGACTCATGGATCTGGCCTCCCGGACATCCGCCCAAATGGCCTCGACGGGACTCACTGGTCTGGCCTACAGGACATCCGCCAGACCGGTCTCGCTCGCGGTTCTTGGTTCCGCCTCCCGGACGTCCGCCCGAATGGCCACGACGGGACTCGCTGGTCTGGCCTCCCGGACATCCGCCAGATCGGTCTCGAACTCGGGTGGTGGTCCCACCTCCCGACCCCTTCCGCCCACCCTCGTTCTTGGACTGTGTATTGGTGTTTTTTGGGACGTCTGGAATCCGTCCCTTGAGGGGGGGGTACTGTCATGACCCGTGTCGGGCATGTCTGTGTTTTTGTTGTTTTTTTCTTCCCTCCTTCCTGCCATGTGCCTTTTTGTTATTGTTTTGTCAGCTGTGTAGGGGCGTTTCCCTCTCAGCCGTCTCGTCCTCACCAGCCACGCACCTGTTCCCTGTCAACCATCACACACCTGATTCCCATCTGCTCCCCTGATTACTCGGACTATTTATCCACCCCTTGCCGACAGCTCAGCTTCAGAACATTTCTCCTGCTACGCCATTTTATGGACATCCCGACCACCCTCCTTCTCGCTCATGCCCTCGTTCATGCCCACGCTCCTGCTCCATGCTCATGCCCCATGCTCATGCCCAATGCTCATGCCCACGGTCCCTTGTGTTTTGTCACGATCCCCGTCACTTGTCTTCTTTTGTTCTATTTAGTCTCGTTTAGTTTGTCCACGCCACGTTGTTTGTCCTCGTTGTTTGATTCAGTTAATAAATTCCCTTTAAGTTACCCTTTCCCCTGCTTCCTCGCTTTCTGGGTCCACCTCCTCCTCGCCGACCGGCGATCCCTGACACCCACCCACTGTCTCAAGTTGCATTGTTCTTGACGCCCTATGCTAATGATACACCAACATTTTTTGAGAATTGTGATTTATCTTATGGCAGAACTACAGTTGTACCTCCAACAAGAAGAAAGATTAAATTTTGTTTTCTACTCGGATTCACTTTAGCCTTGCCTTAACGGCATTCCTTACATGTGTGGCAAGTGGTGATGGTTTTCCTGCCCTTCTTTGAGGGGCAGAACTGGTACCTCTTGCTCCGTCTGAAGTCCCCTGCTTGGTTTCTATCCCATCAATGTTGGTCATTTCAAGCAGGATCTCCTGAATATGTTGTGGAAAGCAGAACTCAACCATGAACGTGATGTCTTGAGCATGCAACACAGCATATCTAGAAGGTCATGCAATAATTTTAAGTTTGTTTTCCCCTGGTGTCCTGCATTGGTTTCAGAAGTGCTTGGCGACCATGAAATGTCACATTTTCTTATTTTGAAGTCCTGTCTTTCAGAATTATTGACATGTGGGACGTCCTCATCAGATGTTTCGTCTTGTTCAGTGTCAAACTGGGCCTCATCCTCACTTACCTCCTCTTCAACTTTGCTTTCCTCTCTGTCTTCATGATCACTGATTGTCATGCCCAAAGATATGATTCAGCACCTCATAAACAGAATACCTCATGCTCAAGTTGACTGAAGCTCCAACAGAACACAACTGATTATATCTTGCCCAACCATGCTTATATAGCCATCCGTATATTAATGTTTATTTATTTTTTTATTCAAAATGTGTGAATATGCTGCAAGAAAGTTTGAGTTCTCGTGCGTGAAGGGCTACGTGAATTTGCGAGTGCGCTTGCATCTATAATCTACGAGAATATTTGAGTTAATGTAGGGAAGGAGTGGCATGTCGGTGTGAGCGTGTGCGTGGGTGTGTGTGTGTGTGGGGGTGTGTGTGTGTGTGTGTTGTGTGGCACAATGAGACATATTTGATCCACAGAACACCCCAGAGCTTTTAAACAGGCTGTATTCACTGCCGGGTCATATTTGACCCGAAACACCACAAATGTCTCTTCTGCTTTTTTAGACCTTTAGAATTCATTAAAATAGTGAACGTTTATTTTGTTGGGTTAAAATCAATATGTCTAAGGATTAGATGAAGCCTCGTTCCAATACAAAAAAGCAAAAGTTAAAGAGAAAGGCGATGTTGTGTTTCCTGCCTACCACACTAGGTAGCAGTATTACTATGAAAATACCGTTGAGATGGAAGGAAGGAGCCAGGAGATCTGTAATGGCATCTAAAATGAATCTTACTATGTGGTGTTGTGCTGTCAATAGTCTCTTAAGTGACTACACTATTTGCCCACACTCAAGCCTTGTTATTTTGTCTCTTGACACCACACTAAGGGTAATTGAAACTCAGCTGCAGAAAGGTTGCCATGTGCATGCTTCACTTTCTTGCAGTCACCTTTGTAACTTATAAATTATTGTTGATCACACCATCCACAGTCAGGGTTTCATGAAATAAAAATGCACAAATATCGAGAATCAACTCACAAATAATACAAGTACAAGCAGGATCCAGACGATGTAAAAATCAATATTTTGCTGAGCTTAGTTTACTTGATGCAATTATCTTTGCTGTTGCTTTGCTTTTGTATACTATTGCATCGTCTAATTCTATTTCAAGTCCTGATTTGCTATTTAACTGGCAATCAAAGTGATTGTTGTATAGTATCAATTGTCACCAACTGCCGAAGCCATTTTTTATGATGTGATCAATGCCTCATTCATTCATAGCATATGTGGAAAAAAATACTCACACAAAAATCTCTCAATTCTAAACATTATTCTTTACGTGTATTATGAGTGTGTTGGGCAAGATTGGCATTATTTTGCAGTTTATTTAATGAAATTGTGAATGGTGGTTGGTATGATAAACATTGACTTCTTAAACATGCATTTTTTTTTGTTATTGCGTGAAAGAAAGTAATGGTTTTGACTGTAAAAATATTTTTTCTTTACTGACGGCAGATTCTTTCACATTTTGCATGCAGATCAGGCCTAACCTTATTCATTGTGTGGTGGTGAGCCTGAATATATCTTAGTTGGAACTTCTCAGCCTCGCACACCAGCTCGGGCTCCTTCCCTGCCAGAGAGATTACAATACATATTCCTTGAGCTGGTTTCTGTAGCCGGCGATTGGATTGGACTCTCAATTTTTGTGACTTTGTCAAAACATATTGGCCAAGATTTTAATTGTAATGCTTCTCACTGCATTGTGAAAATAAAATGTCTTCTGATAAATGTTTTTCGACAATGTATAAGCAATAAAAAAAATTTTCGACAATGTATAAAGCAATAACATGAAAATCATGATAAGAGTGTTCAGTGATTTAAGATTTCTGACCATCACATGCTATTTTAATTTGCGTCAATAGGGGGCAATGCTGTCTTGAGCGCAACATGAGCAGCGTTCATGATCAGCTTCACCTAATACGATTACCTAAATTTAAAGCGATTGAAATTCTCTTTTATTGTATTGCATTAAAATGCGACTTCAGTAAACGAACTAAGTGATTATTTATCTATATAGCCAATAAGGAGTACAGAGTACTGTCTTCCAGAAAACAATAAAACAGTTAACTTAATATTATTATTCTTTTTTGGCCTAAAAGCAAAACAATGAAAACGGTAATTAAAACAAAACAAATTGTTCTTCACCTGACAAATATTTTGATGATTTCAGAATAACCATATCACTCGTATTACTCTCGGTGGACACTTCATTTGGTACAGCAGTATAATAATGAGATCTGGTATAGCATATAACTAAAGAAGGTAACCAAATTATTAGACACTTCACACCACTGTCAATAAAAATATGATAAAATAAGTTGTTGCAAAAATGTCACAAAAAATATGACACTGTGGTGGAAACACTTTGTGCTTATAAAAATAAAATAATACCGGGTGTTCATTTAATAAAGGAGAAAAAACTACTGCTGAATGTGTCATGATGGTCCTTCATCTAAGCATTTAGTATATTACCATTAAAAATGCATAAAGCCCCTATTTAGCACAACGTAATATTTATTGATATTTAAACACTCCTTTGTAAACTGCCAGTTGAAATGAGCCACTTGCCCAATGACAAATCTTTCATGTCCATCTCCCGCCACTACTTAACAGGAAATTTCAGTCTGAGCCGAGGTGTGGGGGTGTATGTATATGATTGTGCAGATGTGAACATATTAGAATTCTGGGTTTCATTCATCCACAACATTGGAAAAACAAACCATTTGTCATGATACCGCCTACTACTGCAATTAATTCCATATGCTCTCTTATTGTCAGTGGTTTAAAAGTACGATCATTAAGCTCAATTTTCACGTTTACATACCACCATTAATTATAAACATAATCATAAGGTCGTATTTCTTTAAAGCCTCATTCCACTGAATGGGATTCAACCTTGTATATAAGCTCAAACTGTTCATCACACTGGTAGCCTTAAAACAACCCCTTGACCCTCCTCAGGCAAAGAGGCAAACCTCTCTGATAATATTTTCATAGGCTGAGAATTATAAGCATTTTAAGGGGCACTAAACTCAAAGTTACTCTCATACTGGGATCTGCTTTCCATCATTCAGCCACAAAATCTGCTGAAAAGGTTCGGGGGCCAGGATTTAATTCAGGCATTCATCATGACAATTATTTGTATAAGATCTACTATTTAAGAAAGTGTATAGTAGAAAATACAATGAAAGATGCAAGCCTAGTTGATTAAAAAATAAGTATAGAGACCAAGAAATATTTAGTCTTTCAAGTAAAATCTCAAGTTATACCAAAGAGTGTGTTTGCTTTATTTGTTGTGCAGTCAAGTTAATTCTGCTTAGGAGAAGTGAATTGTCTTTGTTTTTCTACACATTAATCTGAAAGCTTTTCTCAGCAAAACCGACGGCTGGCCCGGGCTGCGGCTAAAAAACAGGCGGGTTGGGAAACTACATTTGTAAGGAGAATCTTAGCTGGAAGTACGGCGTCAGTGGAATGCTAGATTCCATAAAATGAGTGAGATGCATTCACAATGACATACCGGTTGTCTGAATGATTGTTATAAAATACATTGATCGAAAATCCCTACAAATGTGTCTTGAAAGAAATTCTAAAGGTATAAGTGATTTCCAATTCCGTTATAAAAAATATAGAAAAATGATTGGTGCCTTGATCAGCTTCACATGTTGAATGAATCTGGTGAAATAAACTGTCATAGTATTTGTGAAGAAGTCATGTAAAGAAAGGAAAAGTATGTTAATGAATCATAAATGAAAAATAAAAAATAAGGAAATTTAACAGACACTACCAAGGCACAATGTGTAGCAATTTAAGTTGAATCATAACATCACTACTCACTAATTTTAGATACTGTAATTTGTTTTCTTTCACTGCATTACACTCAAGTCCTACAATGACACAGAAATGATCAGTTCGTTAGAACATTTAAAGACATACTTTATAATACGAACCTACTCAAATTATCAGACCAGTTAAAAACTTGTAATAACTTTGTAAAATCTGAAGATATAGTATTACAATGAATTCTGACACCAAAAATATGAATAATTGTCTTTGTCTTATCCTCTTAACATTCTAAATAAATCTTTCAAATAATCTGCCCAAAAATGTAGATTTCTGTATTCCCGATACGCCACTACAACGCTAGAATGATATGTAATGTACAGTGTAATAAACAATTTATTTGTCATAAATTGCTGTGCCTCCTATCCCGTAGTCTTCTGGTGCACCTTAAAAGTTGAAAATAACTCATTTAATATATTGTTGGACCATTCATACATTTTGTTGGGAGCAGTAGAAAGCTAAGGCTGATATTCAAATTTGTGTACAATGTTTGTCGAAACTTTGACGCAGATTGTTAGTATGTTATAATGTTAATTGTCACAATTTATTGGCTTGACTTCTTTAGCAACTGACCATGTCTTTATCTGTTGATCTGTTTATTTGCATTAAATGCTGCAGATTTGCAGTCCCTCTGTGAATTCAGAGCTTTTTCTTTCTTTATTTTACTTTGTACAATACGTGTTTGAAAATGATTATATATCTATATATCTCTAGAAATCTATCTCTCTCTCTCTCTCTCTCTCTCTATATATATATATATATATATTTATTTATTATTATTATTTTTTTTTAATATATATATTTTAAATATAAAGATATTAAATGTTATATTTTTTTCTTTTTTACACATATGTATGTTTGCAGGTCAAACAAGTTGGCATGTTCGGGCAAACCTGACGAGAATAAGCAGTATAGTGAATGGATGGATGAATAATGTCCAAGAAAACACAGGGTCGAATGATCATAACGCTGTTTGTGAGGAATTAGCCTTTCCTTCTGCCTACCATGTTGCACCACCAGTAAAGATCTCCAACCTGTTTGTTTTGGCCTGTGTGCGACCTTGGAACTGTCACTTCATCAGAGCCGACTTTTGTTGTCGTTGGAGATTGTAGGAGGATGTCTGTTAATCTGGTTTAAAATCCTCATGCTGGATCTGGCGGCTTGCTGCAAACACCTTTTGATTCCATAGCAAAGAGTCACCCAAAAATTCAAAATCTTTGTCAGTTTGAGAGATGGACTGTTTATAATAATTTATTTATATTTATTTATGTTATATGTCTCCTTACTCTAACACACCTGATCCAAATGATCAGCTCATTAACAAGCGATGAAGAAGCCTGATAATGATTCTGATCATTTGAATCAGGTGTGCCGGAGTCGGGAGACGTAAAATATTCATAATTTATCACAAGTTGAAATTTGTTACAAATGGCTAAGTACCGCATTGTAAATCGTCAAAGGATGAAAGAGATAAAGCAATGTAAATTGATTTGAATAATATAGCATATTCATAGTTCCTCTTCTGTAATTATTATACTTTTTTATAATGTACAGTACATGTTTAGTTCTATTCATTGTATTCCAGCAGGAGTACTTTGCTATAGGAGTCTAATGTCGACCTGGCGTGTTAATCTATTTTCATGGCTTTGAAATACAAACTACACTGTAAAAAATGGCTGTGAAATTAACAAAAATATGGCATAAAATCATGACGTAAAAATTCTGTGATAGGAATAATAATGAATCAGTGTATATTTTACAGCAACATATTGCGCAAACTGCAAAATTCTAATTAGAAATTGATAATAAATTCTAGAAGGTTATACATATTTTTCAACGTTACCAAATAGCTCATAAAATATTATTATTGTAGCCTGCCGTTAATCCACTAGACACCTACTTCTCTGCAGGCACAAGCAAAAATATACATAGTTTTACGATTGTTCAAGGTGCTCGACATTGAAAAGTGTAAACATTCACACATCAAGGCGTAGATAATAAAGCAAGATTAACTTCTGTTAATGTTCTGCTCATGAACATTGTTTATTAATCAATAACCATTCACTGTCACTTTCAGAGCAATAGAATAGCTTAAATGAAAACATTGTCATATTAAAAAAACACTTGGAGCATATTCTGTATTATATGAAAATGGTAAATATTTAAAGCAAAATTCTATAATGCAGCAGTACAACTGTGCACATACAGCATCTTAATTTTTTTTCCTCCCCAAAACATGCATTGTATAACAGATTTTGGTAATGCATGGCAATCTGACAGATATAATGATAATATTGTGACTTTTTAATCAAATCTGTAAAACAATCTGGCCAAACCTTGTTGGAGAAGATTCCGGTTTGCATTTTGGAGCTTGACATTTTTTAATGTCTCAATAGTCACCTGGTAATTATTCAAAAACTGAATGAGTTGCACACACACACACACGCACCCCCACCCCCACTCGCACACGCGCACACCACACGCACACGCACCCACACACACACACGCGCGCGCAAGCTAAACCGCTATATAGTTTAAACAGCTGTTCTTCTTCTGCATATCCAGCTATGTATATATACAACTTCTGTATTTTCTTCACTCCCTTCTCCAAGTTTTTTTTCCTGTCTTCAACTGATTTGTCTGATTTGGAATTGTGTACTCCTTGATAACAGTGAGCTCATCTCTCTGCCTCCTCCCTCACCTTGCGGCATCAACACTCAGTCCTGCATATCCCCTCCCGCCTTTGTTTCACTCCTCATCTGACCCACTCTACCAGCACATGTGCCACTTAGTAAATCTCCAACCGTAGACAAGTTGTGCATTAAACACATCATCTGGCAATTTGCCAACCTCGAATCACACTTCGGTTTGGTTGACATGTCTTAGGATGTTTTAATGTATCATCTCTTCTCAGCACGCCGTTACCTTTTTGTTTCTTTCCCTTAACTTTGCCATTTTGATGGAGGCGTGCGGGTGCTGGTGGCTGAGATGCCAGAATTACACCGGCAGTTCAAGAAAATTCACAGTTTGCTGAAATTCCTGATAGCCACTTTGGCCTTGAGTAAAATTTACGCATGTTTGCTATGACACAGCATTATTGAAGCATTTTTGGCTTATTTGGAATCACTTTGCTTATTTTAATGATGCAGGATGGTGGCTGTTCACCGTTTATTGTTGATTGATTGTTTCTGTTCATGTCGCCGCATGGGCCGATGCTTACGCCATGCTCGAGCGTGTTTATTCATCATTGCTGATTTATTTATTTTATTGTGCCCCCGAAAAGCTTTCTCTCAAACTTCTCACCAAACTAAATGATGGCACATGTAGCGACTCATTTGGATATAGTGGCTATTAGTGCAGTGACCAACCACTATTTGAGGAAATGCTGTATACAAATCAACATTTGTCGAGCGTAAGAATCATCACTGTTTAAAAACATTTATTTTGACATTATTGTAAAGTTGTAATGGGAAAAAAAACTATGATAAATTGTGTCTTGATGTATTGTATTTACTGTGCATTACTTTTTTTTATGCAATCCTAATCCTATTTCTAATTCTGAGACAGACTAACAGCAACTCATTTTAGAGGATAAACTATAAAATGTATTGCAGTTTCAATAAAATGACACACATTGCCTAAAAGAAAAAATACATGAATAAATCTAAATGAATAGTTGAAAATACTGTATTAAAAAATAGCCAGTGAAGGTGATGATATTTAACAAGACTGACTGATAATATATGATTGTAGATTTGCATCTCTCTTTCTAATACAGGGGTGGGCAAACTTTTTGATTGGTGGGCCACAATGGGTTCTAAAATTTGACAGAGTGGCTGGACCAGGAGCAGATGGATGGAGTGTTTTGGTAACCTCACCTAATCAAAGAAAAAAAAATACATTTAATTTTAAATGAAAATGATCAAATGCATTACAACAAAATATATGTATTTGACACACCACAGTAATTAGAAAATAAAAAATTAACAAGGTTTATTCATTTAATTTTTTTCCAAGTTCGGCGGGCCGGATTAAAACATTTAATGGGCCGCAAGTAGCCCCCGGGCCGTAGTTTGCCCACGCCTGTTCTAATGTCAATCACCATCCCATCCCAAGTCCACTCACGAATAGCTACAGTTTGTGGATCAGCACATGCTTTATACTGTACTCTATATATTTTTTACTATTTTCTTGGACTATTACCTATTACATTAAAAGTACTGGGGCAAAAACAGCTAAGTCACATATTTGTCAAATGTTCTGGGATATCTCCTTCAATGATCACACCGATCATGCTCCTTGTAGCTTTGAAAGGTTCAAATACCACACTAAATGCAACCTTGACCTCTCTGTACGTCTCAAGTTTTACCACAATAACAAATCAAGAAATGCAAAATTATTCCACATTGCATGAGGGAAGTAATTAGTGGCCCCCTAAATTCTGTTCTACCTTACCTTAAACTACAGACACTGAAATAAATATTGGTATCAAAGGTAATGTACTCATATTCAGTGAAGTAGTTTCCTGTCCTCCATCAGTGTTACTGGTTAAAGATGTTCCAACAACCTCCCGTACTCCATGTACTGTAATCAGAAGCTGCGTTTCTTCCTCAAATCGACAGCTTCTGTTTGTTTTCAAATCCAATGTTGTCTCCTACTAACCGTGCTATAGACTGAAGGGCAGCCCAGTGAAGAAACTTGAGATCTTGAAGCAGAACTGGCTGGGCCTGAGTTTGTGCAGCCACAGATCACCTTGTTAGTCTTGATTTCACATTCGGACCCAAACCTGGAAGCTCCATCTGAGAGGTTCAGTTCAAGGTTGACTGAAGATCGGGTTGCCCCTCCGACATCCGGTGTATGCGCACATGTGTATTAGAGTATGCAGTACATGTATGCATGCGTGCACATGACATGAATGTACTGTGAGTGTAAGTCTGGCCGTGCACGAGTGTGTGTCCATTTGCGTTTGCCTGCTGATGGAGGGCCAGGTATGGGTTGAAAAGAAGGATTGATGGTCCAAGAGGGACTCTGCAGCTGGAACAGAGTACGCCAGACAGACAAACGGACGGATGGAGAGAAGCAGGGGAATAAATCATAGACAAGAGAAGGACGCTGGATGGAACCGTAGAGATGGGAGAGGCAAGAGCACAGACGAGGGATCAAGATGAGGGATGGGGGGGCGGGGTGGGGGCTGAGCAGGAGGTGGGGAATCATAGAAAATTGATTTCATTAGCCACATTCTTCAGAAATGAAGTGATGTAAGATTTCAATAATAAGCCAGTAGACTGCAACGAGTGCCGTCATTCTGAGATGACAGGAAACCAGAGGAAAAATATCATGGTAATGTATCTGACCGCAACCATTCTTGATTCTGCACGCACACACCTCATACCTTCACTTTCCATTTCTCTTTTCTTCTTTTTACCACATCTCTAAAATTTCTTACTGTTGCTGTCAAAGCACGCACACAAACACATACACATTCACGCACACACACGCACGCACACACACGCACACCCCCACACATGCACGCAATACGGCTTTTTTTCTGACCACATCCCCTACTCACTCCTCTCCTCTCCTCTCAACCTCAGGTCGTGTGGTAATGAATGTGTGACGGAGCCTCGTGGCTACCAGACTGGCAGTGGTATTTTTAGCACTTCTGGTGGTTTCCAGCCTTAAATGTGCCCCAACGTCATATTTCAAGGTTGAAGCCAACCTCAAAGGGAGGAACGCATTTGCCTCAGGAAGGTTAAACTATTAGCCGAAGCTGTTAAATTGCAGATTGACAGGCCGTGGTGCTAATTGGTGATAAATGAAATGAAACCATCATTATTGTGACGTCAGGAGGTTGAAAGAATCAAAGTGGAAAAAGTCACAGTTGCAGAATGCACCTGAAGGGGAAAACAACCTCCACTTGGATAATTAATCTTAAGATTGTGGACTGTACCAGTTGAACCAGTTATGGTGGTACAGTGCTTGAAATAATAACATGGCAACATGACATAATAGTGATATATAAATACAGGGTAACTGCTGCCACTTTAATTGGGTAAATTTTTGAATCTAATCGAGTAACCATTAGGGCTGCCAAAAGTGTTAACTCTGGAGAATAATCTAAAAAATGTTGATGCAGTTAAATATTTTAACTCTTTTACCACAGTTTTATTCACTTAAAAAATATTTTGATACTCTGTAAAACTGACCCCATTTCGATCGCATTTGGGGATCAAAGAAAGCTTTCAGAAAAGTCTTTGAATTCAAATGTAATTTTTGTACATTCGTTCCAAGATATTTTTCAAGTAAATGTTTGTTACAAGCTTCACAAAAAACAGTGGTTGAAAAATGTGATTAATCACAATTAATTATGGAATTTTTCTGCGATCAATTAGTTAAAAAATTTGATCGCTTGACAGCACTAATCAGAATCAGAATCAGACCTCCTAATTCTCACTGCAGCGGTTCGCGGCCAAGTGTGAAGCAGTTGGGATAAAAATCAGCAACTCCAAGTCTGAGACCATCGTTCTCAGTCGTAAAAGGCTGTCGCGCCCTCTCCAGGTTAGACATTTGAGATCTTGCCCCAAGTGGAGGAGTTTAAGGATCTTGGGGTCTTGATCGCGAGTGAGGGGAGGATGGAGCGTGCGATTGACAGGCGGATCGGTGCAACGTCTGCAGAACTGTAAAAAATGAGGGGGGGGGATATTTACTAGAAAAAAAAATCTAGTAAAGTTTTTTTTCACTCATACATTCTCATTAAATTTTACAAGAAGAGTTTTTGAGTAAATTTCATTCGCGTATTGAATTCAATAAGAGCCACTCAAGGGAAGATAGCTTTTACTTTATCACATAGCTCATTTCATACACGAGGTGACTCAATGTGATTGAGTATTGAGCCGACAACCTCCGGATTTGGAAACGGTTGCTCCACACCTAAATTGCGGCTCTGCCACTTGGGTTGTAGTATTTTGATGGTATCTTCAATAGGAGACAAAAAACTACGCGTTGGGGGTAGGATTCCGATGTTTGCACCTGACACCAAAAATATACCAATGGACTGAAGCAGTGGCATGGCTCAGATGTAGAGTGGCCGTCTCCCAACATTGAAGTTATGGGTTCGATCCTCCACTGCATTGAGCTTCTCGCTTTATGAAATGTGTGTACAACAACCTAAAGTGGGTTCAACCTTGGAGTGACTTTTCAAATGTAATGAACTTGTAAAATGTACTCACAAACTCTTCTTGTAAAATTTACTTGCGTGAGTGAAAAAAACTTTTCTAGGACTTTTTGAACTTTTTTAAGTTAATATCACTTCTCATTTTTTACAGTTTGTGACGCGGACCCTGGATCGGTCAGTCGTGGTGAAGAAGGATTTTGAACAAGATCTCGGCTACAAGCGGCCAAAATGAGTTTCCTCCGTAGGGTGTCCAGGCCCTCCCTTAGAGATAGGGTGAGAAGCGCGGTCAGCCGAGAGAGACTCAAGAGTCGAGCAGCTGCTCGTCCACATTGAGAGGAGCCAAATGAGGTAACTCAGGCATCTGATTAGGATGCCTCCTGCACACCTCCATGGTGAGGTCTGGGCACACTACGGCCCGGGGGCCAAATGCGGCCCATTAAACGTTTGAATCCGGCCCGCCGAACTTGAAAAAAAATTAAATTGTGATCTATATCTTTGCGTGATCTATATCTTTGCTGCTGTAACACCTCAAATTTCCCCATTGTGGGACTAATAAAGGACATCTTTATCTTTATCTTTAAATGAATAAATCTTGTTTTATTTTCTAAATAGTATGGTTTTCCAAAGACATAGATATTGTTGTAATGCTTTTGTTCACTTTCATTTCAAATTAAATGTATTTTTTTTCTCCGATGAGGTGAGGTTACCAAAACATTCCATCTATCTGCATCTGGTCCGGCCCCACTGTCAAATTTTAGAACCCATTGTGACCCGCCAATCAAAAAGTTTGCCCACCCCTGCACTGGGAGGAGGCCCCTGGGACAACCCAGGACATGCTTGAGAGACTATGTAACCCGGCTGTCCTGTGAATGCCTGAGGATCCCTCCGGAAGTGCTGAAAGACGTGGCTGGGGAGAGGGAACTCTGGGAAATCAGCTGCTGCCTCCATGACCCGACCCCGGATAAGCAGCAGATAATGGGTGGATGGAACTGTTTACTTCTCCTTTACATCCCACAACTAAATTACTCAAAATTGAGGTAAACATACTCATCATTTAACCATTATTACTCAAAATTGAAGGGATACTTCACTAATTTTGCAATTTTCAGGAGTAACAAGTTACATAATTAATTTGACAACTTCATTATTTTTGATTTACAATTTACACCTTAAAAACTGATTTTTCCATATGTTGTCGACTGAAAATGCATTACTACAGACTCAATGTTTTATGCTTTTATGTCACAAATGTTTATCAAGAATAAAGTGTCTAAAACCTTTCTTGTTACACCTTTATTCTACCATAATGTACCCCAGATCCCTTTAGTGTATGGGGTTCTCAACACAAGCGTGGTTGTGCTGGAAACTAATCGTGGAAAAAAAATACATTTCGATATTCATCAAAGATAGGTTATTTTTCTCTGCGTCAAAGAAGAGCTTTACAACTGAAAGAGGCAGGTCACCACCTGAACTGTTTGCGTTGTATTAAATGTGTTACATCTCAGACAACAAATAGCATAGACACGTTTTTAGTACAATAAAAAAGTGGGCCAGTGGGCTGTTAGGATGAGCTATTGTGGCCAGCGTGCTAATTTCAGAACTCGCAAATGAAGAGCTTTTGGTGGACTCCGCCAGGCCCAGAGTGACTAACCTATGCATGAATTTTTGGTATGTGGGAGGCAGAAACCCACGCAGGCACGGAACACAAATTCCACACAGGATGGCTGGAGTCGGAATCAAACCCTGCACCTCTGCACTGTGAGGCCATCGTGCTAACAGGTCTTGAAAATAAGTATTAAAAAAATACATGTATATATTCTTCTGGTGAATTTTACAAATTACAATTTAGATTATTGTGTGGCTATTATGCAATGAGATCAGATATCAACACTCATATGAACTGAGCACTGAAAAACTTTGTTAGGTAGTCACAATTACAATCAACTCAACTCCAACTGTGATCTGGGAACTTACTCTTCCATGACTCTGTTAAAAAAGAAGGTTGCTGTAGGTGGAACAAGAAATGCCAGCCTGTGAGCCAATCAGACGCTGTCTCTCATCATGCATCAGATTCTCCAACAAAGTTGAACTGGCACAAACATATAAGGCATTTATTTACCTGGAGTATTGACGATGAGCACTCTGGAGCAGCGACATCATCTGAAAGTCATCACATGCTGTGTCTACATATCATTTTGCAGATTGGTAGTGTTTCCTTCCTTAGACGAAATATAGACTTTGCAAGCAATGCAAGTTGCCCTGTTAACCTTTCTTGTAAAATGTAAACAAAATTTAGACTGTTATCCGCCATGTTGTTTACTAGGAGCGCTATTACTGACATAACATCATTCCTCAACATGCATGATGACGTCTTTCATCGAGGCTCAAATTCTCAAGAGAATTGTTTGGTAAAACAGCAAACAATGACAAGAAATTCAAATTCTGGGAACTGGTTCTCAAAAAGAACCAGTTGTCAATTCCCATCCCTAACATCTACCCAATTAAAGTGGCGGCAAATTGTACCCTACATTTACTGGGTAGAGTCTATCCTTTTTTTTTATACAGTGTACATTTATTGAGTAGACTCTGCAGTTGTTGTGTTTGCATAATGGCGGAATATTTTATTTATTTAATTTTTCTCGGTAACACTTGTTGCTGATATAAAATGGGTGCTGTAAGTATAAGTCACCGGTTATTTTATTATTCCTTTCCTACCAAAAATAATCTGATGAATTTTAAATGATTTTCATGGACTACATTTGTCACGCTCCAAAATGTTTGTTGTTGTTGTTGTTTTTTGTATTTACAATGTAAAACCAACAGCACACTTTGGAAAGTCAGTCAGTCTGTTGAAACCCAGAGTGACTTCAGGTTGTCACTGGACATCCATTTGATATGTACCATACAGGTATTGTGTTGCATGTGGTTGGACCACACTGGAAAAAGATGATTGTGAAGTGTGCCCAGCAGTTTCCAAGAAAAGTTTGCTGACCTCTGGCCATAAAGTGCTGCATCATCCATATTTGGTGTTGATAGAAAGTGTGTCATGCATTGCTCACTTTTTTTTTCCCGTAATGCCTAGCCAGCTGCAGCACACAAAACACACTGATCACAGTAGCGATTTTACATCGAGGCCAAAAAAGGCAGATCCACCAGATGGGGTAGAGTTGAAAGATGCATTTTACATTTTCTCTTTCCAACAGAATTACTCACGATGTAGTTGTTCAGTCACCTTAGTTCCAGAGTGGGTTCAATGTTTGCCTGTCTCTATACGTGCCTTGTGATTGACTAGTAACTGTCCAGACCAGTCTGGGCCATCTGGTCTTTCTGTTCATTTCCCAGTGGACCGTTAGGGTGAGCTATTGTGGTCAGCGGGTTAATTTCAGAATTCGCAAATGAAGTGCTTTTGGTGGACTTTGCCAGGCCCAGAGTGACTAACCTATGCATGAATATGCTTTACAGACCGTTCGGGACAATATTTCGTGCCGTAATGATCACGATATATATATATATATATATATATATATATATATATATATATATATATATATATATGTATATATATATATATATATGTGTGTGTGTGTGTATATATATATGTATATATATATATATATATATGTGTGTGTGTGTGTATATATATATATATGTATATATATATATATAGTATGAGAATATATGGGTAGATGGATAGATGGATGGATTAAACCAAGAAAAAAAAACTTATATAAACTTATATATTTTTTATTTTTTTGGTTTAGCTACAGTAGAGAGAGCGTTGAGGCCTCTGTGCTGGAGCCAGGCCAAAAAGGAAGTACCACAGCCACCCCTTGAGAAAAAGTACAGAGTTAACTGGACTTCCCAACATCTAATTGACATCATCTGAACATTGGGCTTTGGTCCACATTCCAGCTGTGACATGTGTCCATAAACATTAGGAACAGAATAAAGGCCATACTGTAATTTGTGTGCCTAAGTCGACAGACTTGGACTCACACCCAATCTTTCTAAAAGTCACAAACTCCCTTTTATGCATGCTGACCCATTCTTTTCTGCAATATCAGTGGCAATGATAATTGGACATACACGAGGAAAATATATTTTGGATCAAATTTATGATGGGATTTTTTTTTCTATAATTTCTCCTTGTTAAAGATCGATCATGCATGATTGATAGCTCACAGTGGAGCGGAGAACTTATTCGTTCTTTTTACTTGAGAGCATTTACGTTTTTACAGAGAGCTCCATTTTCTCCTTCTTTATTTCTGTTGGCAGGCTCCTGTCATTCTGCCTCATCATCACTGCTGCTATTTCACAAGGAGCTTCATTGTCCATGGCAGAAAGGCTTGCTTTATGGCCCATACAAAGACAAGTGGCAGAAGTTCCATTTCACAACTGCACTGTATGACTGCCTGGGTCATTTCATTTTAATGTCAACAGAAGCTACTCTTTCTCTTGCCCAGATCTTCATAGTATTCTCCTATTTCCGAACATAAAAATGTATTACCAAATATTACATGCACAAATTTCACAGTGGCATTGTGCGGCTGCCCTAATATTGGTCAGTTTTATACATAGCATATGAACAGTGTTTTTTTTGTGTTTTACCATAAGCATATTTATGTCTCTTCTCCAGTTATCCCTCCGTCTTGTCTGTATTGTTATTTGAGTCTTTGCAGGCATGTCTGTAAGCCTTCTGGAGAGAAAAGTTCTGAAGGTGCAGATTCTTCCCTTAAATCATATTTTTATTTTGGGTATGTGCGTTAGTGCAATGTACTATAAAAAAGAAAGAAAGAAGGAAAGAAAGAAAGAAAAAGGCCAATGCACACAGAATGGCATACTCTTATATGCTCTGTTGATGTCTATGATGCTAAAACACAAATGAAGTCAGTATATGCTGAAATACAATATTTAATTAAATTTAATAGCAGAATAAGGCCTGGAAAAGTGGTTGTATGATATATAATTTTGAAATATTGATGGCCTATGACAAGAGTATATCAAAACAACAAAAGGCTGAATTTCTCTTGGATTTAAGGTGTTGTATGGTAACACTGAGAGACATCACAACCAATCTATGGTCCACCATGTAAGAAGGTGTACCTCACAGAAAAATCAAGCGAAATCTCGAATCTGAATCTCCACTTTGATAGCCCCAAAAAAAGTCACCCAGATAATTTTGAACTCTGATACGAAGCGTGTTTGGATCTTGACGGTTAGCCAACCTCCAATAAATTAATGAGAGTACATGACCCAAAATAAGACAGCAAACGCAACCCCGCTGCCGTCGTATGTATGTGAGCACGAAAGTTAATCTATTTTTGACTTTGCCTTGTGTTATTGAGAGTAGAAATCCTTTGTGCCGGGAAGCCAAAGTTCTGCCTCCGCGCCCTTGACCATTACTGCAAAGTAATAGCATTCGTGTAGTTTTTTTTTCTACTGGTAAAAAGCTAAACAAAAAACATTTTGTCAAACAAAGAGCTTGTAATATTGATAGGTGCAACAATTGATCAATTAATCAACAGCTAATCGATTATCAAAAATTATAAGAGAAAAGCAATTACCGTATTTTTACGGCCATAAGAGCGCTACAGTTGAGGCACGCCACACAACAAGGCGCTAGCTCAGCTGCTCGCTCTAGAGTTCAGCTCAGCTCAGCTGCTCGCTCGCGCTAGCTCAGCTGCTCGCTCTAGAGTTCAGCTTGGCTCAGCTCAGCTCAGCTGCTCACCAGAACTCAATCCCCTAAAGGACTGCTGCCAGAGGTATCACCCCGTTTCAATGACAGATGTCATGAAACTATTAGGAATCACTGTGAATAACAATGAATCTAACCAATAAAAGGTGTCTTGGCAGTAGTCTACTAGACAACGTCAGGGGAGGGACTTCACTGGTCACCACACTACTTAGAGTCACGGTTTCAAATCAAAACCAAAAAAAAAACTCAGCATACAAGCAAACAATGAAACTAAGAAATAAGATTAACACAAAACATGTATCTCTCATGCCATCTATATACCCAAAAGAAATAAAAATAACACAAAAAGATTATAGCAATAGCTTCTTGGGAGCCACTCAGCCTTAGCCAATTACAGCAATGGCTTCTTGGGAGCCACTCAGACTCAGCCAATCACATGGCTGTTTAGAGAGATGTGCATGGCTGTTTAGAGAGATGTGCATGTTGTGCTTTGGGCTTTTTGTCTGTTGTCTAAACCTGGGACGTTTCTTGCTTGCAATAACATAAATGATAAGACAGACTACAACATTGTGGACAGCTGCCCTTTTGTCCAGCTTTCTCCTACACCATCACCCAAACACGGTCAATTAGAAGCATAGATGACTCAGACTTTGACCAGCAGGGTGTGCTAACATGCACTCCGAACAGTCCAATTAGTAAAAGGGTTGATGGTCGCGAGTGATGCTTAGTCCATATAATGGGCGCGTCGCTTTACAAGGCACTTTGTTTGTTTTGGGGCAGATTAGGGACTTTAAAGAGCGCCCTATGGCCCGGAAAATACGGTAATCATTGGGAGACAATTTTTTTTTCCAAATCCTTAGGCTTTCACTCTCAACATTAAATCTTCTCAGATTTCTGTAGTCCTCGATGAAAGCAGAATCAATATCAAAGTGTTCAATGGAAAGAAGGCATTTACAAACATTTGCATTTGCATTGAAAAACAATGATTGATATTTTGGTTATGGGCTAAACAACTAACAGAAATATATTTTTCTTTGTGCATTTTCCGCACTGTCAATTTGAAAATGTGATGTTTTTTGAATATAGGAAAGGAGATGATTAATCCAATTAATCAATTATTCAATAAAACAATGAACAGATTAGTTGATTATTAAAGTAATAGTTAATCACAGATGTAATATTACTATGATATAACACTACTAATTATTGTGATTATTATTATTGTTAGTAGTAGTAGTTTTTAAGGTACTACGTGTGTAGTACATTTATACTGTGCAACACCTCTACAACAAGAAATACACAAAATGTACAATGCCTGCATCTTTCCACATTATATAGTGAATACCAGTGGTCTCCAACGACCTTCACTTGTGTTTTTGCAGAGTGCCCTGACCTCCACTCTGACCACAAAACCCAGCCGTGACTGCCAGGCGAAACTGCTCGTGGAAGTGGCTACAAATCTGTGGCACCAGAATTCCACAGGGCGTATCCTGCATTTCCACCTCACGGCTGCATGTTGGGTATATCGTTTTCCTCACATACATTATGCTCCATCTACTACATCTTCCCAGAGAGCAAATTGAGCTTTTCAAAACAAGCAAGACTGCTGTGTAATGGACATGAACACCAGGTCAGAAAGTTGGCAGCTGCAGACATTGTGCGAGATTACTGCTGACAATTGCTGATCGTCTTAGATTTCATGATGCCTTATGTTTTGGATTCATGTTGACTATTTCACTCAAACACAAATCACACCCTAGAGTTCTTTAAAGTGTGGGCCAATTTTTATATTCCTACTGCTCGTCTTAACAGATTTACAGTTATGTTTGTGTTGGGGGAGATCTATATTATGTTGCCTATGCAGAAAAGTGTTTCCACAACACCCTAAACTACACTAATATCCAACCACTATTCCATTTGCTCACAAACTCCTGAAACACTGCACTAATTTACATCTCTTATACTTTTTGGCATTGTGCTTCCACCAATCAAATACCAATTTGTGATCAAATTGATCTCAGTCACCGCGGCTCAGCTAAATTGCTGAAGGCTCGAAGCCAGCTTAACACACATGCCGATGCCAGTAAACTCTACAGGCTCTCGGAGGAACTCTCTGCTGCTCATCACGGAACATGTTACGCAGCCAATATTTTGATAGTTACAAGAAGTACACACCTAAGCTTCCAGTATACTGTAAGATGACCATCAATGTGCTGAAAGATGACCTAGAAAGTGCCAACTGTCCTGTTTGTTATTTTTCCAACCACATCTCAGACTAATGCCCCTTTTTCCATTTGAACTGCTGCCAGCACACAATCCTTCTCATATTATAAAAACATTAGGAAAGATGCCCATAGAAATTCAGTTCTGTATTTTAAAACGTGAGATTATGAAATGCTTTTCCGACCACAAAGGTTATACACAATTAAGCTGTGACTGAAGTTGTGGAACTTGCCTCATTCATTTAATTAAACACAGTCTGAATATTTCAAACCAAAATTTGCTTGCTTGCTTATGCAATTCCGTTGCAATTAAAGTTTGTAAAAATACAAGACTCCAGATTGTTTTCTAGTCATGTCTGAGTGGTTTTTCATTTTGGAAAAAGAAATAAAGAACTGAAGTTTGGGATCATAGAGTCAGACTTCATGCACACGTACACAGATCAAATAAGATGGAATTAGACCTGTTGGCCCCCTCTGTAATTTTCAAATCTAACACCAATTTCCACACCCAACCCACAACCCTTATAATGAAATGGTGGGGGACCTTAATAAGTACCGAAGAACAAAATGAAAAATTAAAATGTATGATACGTATACGGTGGGCAGCTGGTTAGCAAAATACCCTCACAGTGCAGAGGTCGTGGGTTCGATTCCGGTTCCAGTCTTCCCCGTGTGGAGTTTGCATGTTCTCATCGTGCCTGCGTGGGTTTCCTTTGGCACTCCGGTTTCCTCCCACATTCCAAAAATGCATGGTAAGTTGATTGAACACTCTGAATTGCCCCTAGGTGTGTTTGTGTGCGCGGATGGTTGTTCATCCATCCGTCCAGACGGAGGATGAGAAGTTTTTCAAAAATATTGACTAAGCGGATGGAAGTTGTTTTCATCCATCCCTTTAATCGTCCCTCACCAGGTCAAGGGTATAGAATTAAAATATTTTTACTTGGAGCGCAATGAAATCTTGTAATGCTGTTGTGTGTACTGGCCCCTAAACTGAGAGTTCAAATGAGCAAAGAGAGTGAGAGAGAGAATGAGAGAGAGGGTTAGAGAGCTTGAGAGAGACACACACACGGAGAGGGAGAGACGCTTGCTCCTGAGCTAATGCTTGAGTGATCTCTGCTGCACGAAATATTGTCCCAAACGATCCATAAAGCAGGCTGACCAAAAGGACGGAAGCGATACGCGCGGATGTGTGAAGAAGCAATTGAGAGCCAAAATAAGCATCTTAAGTTGCATTTAATTTGAGCAAAGGGACTAAATGCAATAAATACAACCATCTATACAGTGTGACCCTGGTCCAAGCTCATCTGTGAATTTGCCTCATGTGACAAGAGTCTGAGAAAGTGACCATTTCTGCTTGTAGATGTAGACTTGTTTTATTTTCTGAGTTCTGACACGCAATTAATATTTTAGATATTATTTTTTATTATTTTTACATTCAATGAAATGTAAGTGGATTTAACAAAGGATAAATCATTCCCAAGGTCAAAAACAGTGAGAGAATTTTAAAAAGTGAAAAAGACAAAATCGTGGCGCCCATATTATGCATTTTATCCTCAAGTAGAATAGGGAGCGAAAATGTAATTTAAGTACATGCAACCATAATTTTTTTTTTATTGGAGGCCACCCTTAATAGAACACTGTCACTGTATTAATTCAAAAGTAAAAATAAACAGTATTTTCTGGTTCACAGAGAATGATCAAAGCTAAAATAGTGAACGGAAAGTATGAATGCATTTGAATGTTGAATAACATCAAAATGTAATTGCAAGATCTCAGCTCATGTGTTTCTTAGTGTAACATGTTCGGTAAAGCCGTGTAAGTAGAATTCCTGAGCAGACTCATTTTACAAAATACACATTTATTAAAGAAGAGCGCATGATAAACATGGGATTGAACAAAGGTGCATGCATTGTGCGAAGATTAAGAGAAGCAACACAGTCCAATCCAATAACAACTACAATGCCGAGTGCCCTCCTATTCATATTTCATATTTATTTATTTAAAAAGGTACAATGCAAATTAATCAACATCATGCAATGTAAATGTTCCAGACTACTTGCATTGGGTAAGTTCGTGGAGAAGAAGAAAGAAGAAGAATCAGATGAAGAAGAAGAAGAAGGAGACCAATAAGTAGGAGGAGGAGGAGAAGCAGCATGGGGCCGAACAATAGAAAAAAGATAAAGAATTTTTCGTCTTTAAAGTGGTCCACACTGTTTCACAAAAAATTATTGTGTGTTGTTCGGTTCTACAGTGTTTTACTGCTGGTCTTAAAATCGTGGTGACTCCAATAGGGATTCTAGTGGGCTTGTATACATAATTCAAATACAAAGAACAGAATGAAATCTTGTCATGCTGTTTTGTGTACTGGCCCTTTAACAGAGTTCACCGCTGCTCACTGTGTAAGACACCTAGCCTATGTGTGGGACAAGTTCACACCTACAACGTTTACGTATTCGTCAAACCATTAACCCACTTTGGTTAGAACGGGGTTGGGGCCCGACAATTTAAATAAATAAGGCCGTGGGGTCGAGGGCGGGGGTCTGCCCAGCAAAAAAGGGTCCAGTGCCCAGCTCTGCAAACTAGTGTGAAGCAAAGTTCTTTGCAGTGAACACAAGGAAAGTTAAACAGTAATAAAAGAAATCCACCCATCCATAAGATAGTTCGATAGATAGATCAGTGTTATCTTTGTCCATCGTGCAGTTATACATCAAGAATGCACGCCTGGTGAGTACGAAACCAGCTTGAAAGAAATACATTCCAAAAAATAATATGAAGATGAAATTAATCTAGGATGAGAACGAGCACATAGACAATAATTGGAATCAAATTCATTACTTGAATGTACCCAACGCGATATGTAATGTTCGCTATATTTTGGCCCGAAGCTTTTGCTACTTTTACCCAAATGAAATTATGAATGTGGTCATGGGTAAGTATTGTTCTAAAACTCAATGCATGTTGTAACTAAGGCAAAGCCGTGCACCTTCCAGGATGACTCAATTCAATGGGGGAAGACGGACAGTGGTGGATGACGCGACTGAAAAGTCCTCCCCTACACATCAACTAAGCTTGCAAGGCTTCCCCATTGCTATAGTATATTTCATAAAGTGGATTTATTTGATGTGACGGCGGGAAAATCTCACTTGCCTCCAGACCCAGAAATGTATATTTAGCGTGTGTGAAGGCCTGTGTCCTGCGTGACTGAATGACGTCATCGCTAGAGCAAGACTAGCCGTGTCTTTCATGCAGAAAATCAGTGGGTATGGCTTGCCAGACACAATACACTCCCACCTAAAAGTATCTGTCTGCCTGTGCGCCATCAAAATTGGGCATGTGGGCATTCCAGGCAAGTCGGAATCATTGAATGATTTAGATTTCTTTTTCTTAAATTGGAGTTCAGCAGCCCAGATTAAAAAGATTTGTAACATCTTCCTCCCACTTTGCAATCCCATCAGGATCGGAAAATTGCTTTCAATCTGGCAACGTTATTTTTTTTAAGTACGGTAATTTTCGCGCTGCTTTACAGTTAGTGGGCCTGTGTACATATTATTAATGCACCCTTAAGGCTACTTTCTTTCTTCAAGATGTAATTGGCAGAGTGTGAAGACCATACAGTTGTCATGTACTGTGAAAGCTGCCAACAGAAATACTCACCATGACTAAACCAAGTTTCTTTTGTTCTTCAATGTGCTTGCTCGCACACACACACATATACACGCACACAAACATTTTTAACGCTAGCAAATAAATAGCCAAAGGGACAGAAAGCAGGCAGGCACACAGTCGACTAAATTTATTTTTTATAATTCATGATGATATAAATCACCTGCCCAATTTTTGGTTGGAGTTGGACATGTTTCTTTTTCCTGAAATTCCTCAAAATGATCATGTGTGATTTATGGTGTGTTTTCCACTGAAGAGACTGATACTGGGTTCTGGATTTAAAACATTGCTCGGCCATGTTTATTTTCTTTTCATTTAGTTCTGCCTCCACTGATACGTTACCTTGGTGATTTAAGAAGGCTGTGAGTGCTTTTGGAACAAAACCAGCTGGCATTCTTTGTGTATACGTGTGGGGGTGAGTCTGCGTGTGTGTTTGTGTATCTGTATTATCTTGTGCACATCCGTTCGACATCAATTTCACTAAAAAATATGAGTAAAAGAAAAGCTGGAAGCATCTTTACCTGGCACAGATGTTGAGATGCACACCTGCCATGAGAACATGTGCTCAGGAATCCAAGGAAAAGTTTGGCATTTTGAAACCAATTTCTAGTTTTGAAACCCAGTTCACTGCATGACTTGGTATAGGTTTGTCTGTATACATATAGTAGAACTGGGCCCTCTTCCCAAAATGACAAATTTTAGATTGCCATCTGTCTAACTTAAAAAGGAATGAACAACAAAAACCAACAAGGAGCTTCACAATTTGCAAAATCACTCTTGAACTGTTCTCTTCACTAAAAATAAATATTTGGTAGAGTACGCCCCATCTGTATAAAACAAATATGGCACCCTTCTTTTTCTTCCTCTTTTTTTTCATTCTGCCATCGCAAAATCACAAATAGTACACATGACTGTTCCAGCAAATCTGAAAATAATTCCCACAATTCCATGGGTTGGAGGTCAAAAAGCCAAACCATATTGTAGCACATTTGTGGGGACGAAGCTGTAGAAATAGTTTCAAGTAATGTCTTGTTGTACATTTGGTTTCTTTCTGGCAGTAGGAAAGTATTACAGGTGGCCCTGAGATGATAGTCTCTTTTTGTTGAGGTTTTCATCATAAATATGTATTCCTTCAGCCTGACCAAGTCTCCACAGGGGCGAGAAAATGCTCCCCTTGCTTTTGGTTGTTTGTCTCAACATAACCCAAACAGCAGTGTCAAACGGGCTGTTTCAGTGGATTGGTTTCATAGGGCACAAACTCCACTTTTTTGTTTTTAAACGGCACTAACTCAGCTTAAACTCCGCCCTTACTAACAAATTGCGCAGGTACAGCAGGACTTTCGGGGAAACAAAAAATGTTTATTATTATACAATACGTCAGAAAATTAAGTAAATAAACATTGTTGATTTGCAATTGTGTGGTTTTCTTATGTCTACAGTGCACGATTTGCGCTATTTTTTTCCCCATAATGCCATGGGGTATCCGGAATTGGATGTAAATTATCTGTGGCATTATGGGAAACACTGCCAAGTGGGGAAAAGATCCATTGCAAACAATGATAAAAACAGATTTTTTTTTTTACAATGTTATCTTACACGACTTTCTAATGTATTGGTACGTTTTCTATTTGGTATTATTTCCCACAATGACACGGTGTTGCACATGAGCAAATCCATTGCCCGCGGCATTCTGGGAAAAATGCTACGTTTGAAGCATTTAGCCTACAAGTATGCTGGAGCATCCCGTCTTAACAATCAAAATCGTTTTACTCCGTTTCACACAACCCATAGGCACTGCTGTACAAAGGACAACAAAAATGTTTTTTTTCTCCCTACATTCGAGCTACAGTACGGCTTGTGGTTGGACTTAATTTATGAATCCAATACATCCAAACAACTCCCAGGACCTGTGTTAGTTTTTTGCAAACATTTTACTGACGACTTCTTCAGCAGTTTGGCGCAAGACAAATGTAGATCTTTCACTTATCTCGGGATACCAACTCCCTCTGGAACAGCAAGTTACCTTGTCCGAGTATGTCTGTTTGCGGAATAATTTCCTTCAGTTTGTGATTTATGGCGGCATTCTTTGACTTGGTAGCTTCGTAGGGAGCAGACTGGTTTATGGAACATCAATGTTAGCTCAAAGCATGTGAGTAAGTAAAATGTTGAGCAACTCATTGCAGTTATAAACGAATGTTTTTTGTAATTTTTCTCAATTAAAAACAAAAGTCTCGGGTATACTTATAATACTTTTTTGGGTATGACAATTTATCTAAAAAACCATTTGCTCAATACTTTTGGTTTTGTTATCGTAAAATAGGAATTCTTTGGCTGCCAAATTTGGCTTCCACATGATCTGATGAGCAGTGTTTGGTATCAGTCTACTAGTCACAGACCATATGCCAGTGGACTGACATGCTGCCAACTAAAACCTCCTTAGGGAACATTTGCAGGGTGAAATAAGGATCTTATTAATATCAAATGTTGCGTAGACTGCCAGGTGGCACTCTGCTAGTTGTTAAGTGTTGCTCATCAATCAACATGCTCAATTCCTCATTCTGTCTTCTGTCATCAAGTCAGCCTAACCAACTCAACAATCAGATGATCATCAGTTGAGCGGAAAATGTATACATAGCCTATCATCATGAGCTGCTTTTTTTCTGCGACATTAACCGTGTCAGTCAAGTGGCTGGTAGTGTGCAGTCAAAAGACTTGAAGTGAAGATAAGTGTGCTCGATGGGGGTGATTTTGTGTGTGTATACATCCATGACCACAAGTTATTTTCTATAATACCCCACCCGCTTCATTTCAGGTTTGATTTGGGTCCAGGTGGCTGGTGTTAATGCAGTCCAGATGGAAGAGACACTGTGGAGAGTGGCCAGATTTTTCCAGAGTTTTGATCAAGCTATGGCCTTGTTAATAAAAGCAGAGGAGATTTTCACAGTTCCACAGACAAAACCTCGCGTTCTGATTCTCCAGGGGACCGGCAAGCAAGAGGGACCGCAATGCTATACTTTGTTTTTATTAAAGCGGGATGATTGACAGCTCGGAGAGAATTTTCCAGCATTAAACCAAAGTCTTATTGGAGAGGACAGAGTGGAGAGCAGAGGGACCTGGCGAAACACAGCAATTCTCTGGCAAGTTGCTACCGATGGAAGGCTTGGCCCCTCTTGCAATCCTCCCCTCCTCCCCATTCCCTAATTTCTCTTGTCTTGCTCTCTTGCTTCCTCTGTACCTGCGCCCCAATCTGTTTTCCACACGATTACTTGCTTGGTATTACAAAATAAATATTAACACGATAGATTGGAGTATTAATTGATTTGCTTAGAATAATCTTGAGAGGTTATTTGAACTTTGGTTATTTGTCAATGTGTGTCGAGCGATTGGCTGGCAACCAGTTCAGGGTTTACCCCGCCTACTACTGCACAAAGACAGCTGGGATGGGCTCCAGCACGCCGCGACCCTTGTGAGGAAATGCAGCTCAGATAATGGATGGTTGGATGGATGGTTGGATGGATGGATGGATGGAATGACTCTCGATAAGTAGAAATTGTCGATGGTGGTTAACATAAAAGTGCAAAAATAAAATAGAAATTCAGAAGCATACTCTCTAAAAAAATAGCATGTTCCGAAGAACTTGCTCCAGTAAACATATATAACGACATAAATGGATAGAAACGACACATTGCTTTTGAGCTGCATGCCTACGGGAATGCTAAGCTAATGTCCATACTTTCCATTACCTTTGATGGGACAGTCGCACCCGCTAACTCGGCCGCTATGTATGTCCATGTAGTGCCTTTGATTGTAAAAGTTGTCCCTGCCAACATTAACCTACTTAAACTATCTGCGACCCTGCTCTGATTAACTGTACATCTGAGACAACAACGGGTCAACGCATAAATACTCGTACCAGCCTGTGGATTGCACCACATTGCCGTTTACTGGCCGTACAGCCACTTCGACAGGTACTCACACACAAACACACACACACGCACCCCCCCACACCCCGACACACACACACACGCACTTCTAATTTTTTTCCTTCTTTTGCCAAATGTAGGTGAAAGAGCCACAAAGCCAGATAAAAAGAAAACCTAATGCACATCTTTTGATGTTTACTGAACTGAGGTCTTGTATGGTACATTAAGTTCTCACTTAACATCATGTACCTTTCAGGCAATATTTTGCCCCCCAACACATGGCTTCAATAACGAATTTTGATTAACCTGAATTTTCAATATTAATTGTTGATGGATAACCACTTTGTTCATGGAGTGATTATGCTTTCCATTCCAGACACCAGTGAGTTGCTCTATAGGAGTGCTCTATGTGTAAATCTCTATATCACCCCACATAAGTTCATGGGAATTATATATTATTTTTTTTCACCATTCAAAATAAATTCAGTTATTTTTACTAATGCTGTTGGTCTAAGGAAATTACTAAACTAGTAGATCAAGTTACACTTATACAGCTGTATTATGACTGTTCAGTTGGTGCTGTCTGTTCTTTGGTGGAGAGCTGGTGCCCTCAGGTTTTAACTCAAGATTATGAACACATGGAGCCAGACATGAGCAACTGTAGAAATGGCATAGCAGGCGGTGACATCACTAGTGGGCTCCTAATTATATTTGTCTTTATTTTTTTTGTTTCCTCAGTCTTCCATGTTCTCTCTGGCTACTCACTTTAAGTACAGTATTGTGTTAAATAACATCATACACGCCACTGTGAAACCTCCGAACAATGAATAAGCAAAAGTTAATAAACAAAAAATAAAAATAAAGATGGCTCTAAAGTTGTCCAAAAATACTGTCATAGAAGAAAGATGTGACAACCACGGGGTCATAGCTTCTTGCACTTGTTGACAGGAAAATTGAATCAATCTCTGATTTCGGCAACGAAAACTACAGCTACTTGTTTACTTTCAAATTTAGCTTGTAGCAAACATGTGTGACGTCATGCTTGCTAGCCGGTGATCATAACATCAGTGATCCACTGGTGAAAGGAGATTTTGTTTCTCTCCTTTTCATCTACAAGCCAAGTGCCTCTGCCTTGAGGAGTTGATCCAGTTTCTACTGTCAATTATACTGTCAATTATACTCACACACATATATATATATATATATATATATATATATATATATACAGTGAACCCTCGCTACTTCGCGGTTCACCTTTCGCGGGTTCAGTGCTTCGCGGGTCTAAAAAATATTCGGGGGCATTGTAGTTTCGCCGAGCGGCACGACGGGGCGCTGGAGCGGTTAGACGGCCGGCGTGCGGCGAAGAGGAGAGTGGACGAAGAAGAGCACGTTCCCCCGCGCAAGATCGGGGGCGACGTTTCGCGCGGTTCGGACCGTACCAGAGCTCCGGAGGAGGCCGGCCGGCGTGCGTGGCAGTTAAGCCGAAGAGGAGCACCTTCCCCGGGCACGGGCGGTGTCAAGCGGCCCCTAAGTTGGAAGCTCCGGAGGAGGAGGGCATGCTCGCGTCACAGTTAAGCCGAAGAGGAACAACTTCCGCCCGGGCACTAGTAGGGCGACATTTCGCTCAGTTCGGGACCGTGCGAGAGCTCCGGAGGAGAACGGCCGGCGTGCGTGGTAGTTAAGCCGAAGAGGAACACCTTCCGCCCGGGCATGAGCGGAGCGCAAGGCTGTCAGTTAGGAATGAATAAATAAATAAATGAAGAATGCCACCTTTCATTTCACAGGGCACACCGGACGGCGTACCAGCAGGTAAAAGTCGAAGTAATTAAATAAATACAAAAAGAAGTAATTGAATAAATACAAAAATAATGGCTGGGGAATAAAAAAATAATACGTTTTAATTATAATTTTTTTTTTTTTGTTATAACATGAATTTCACTCTCTCTCTCTCTACCCGTATATATATATATATATATATATATATATATATATATATATATATTTATTTATTTATTTATTTTTTTAAGCATTTTTGAAGGTGCGCCGCTACTTCGCACTTTTTTTTTTTAAGCATTTTTGAAGGTGCGCCGCTACTTCGCGGATTTTCAGTTTGCGCGGGTGGTCTCGGTCCCCATTAACCGCGATAACCGAGGGTTCACTGTATACACAAATATAGAAGATTCTCTCAGGAGAGACTTACATTGCTTACATTGCTACAATCAGCAGTCTCCACCATGCACCAAACAGCAAGAGTTGCATTACAGACACTGGCACCTTCATTAATATTCTAGAATATTTTTTCCTTGTAGACTCTGCGCTCTGTCTTTGTATTGTCAACAACGTTTCCATGTCTCTACATATAACTCCTCTTGCTGTCCGTTGTTTTCTTAACTACTCCTTACGAGCTTGTTTTTGTTGCCTCTCCTTGTTCTGTTTCTCTCGGTCTCTCTCTCCTCAGAGTGCTGTAACTGTTGCCACTTTGGCTCCATGCATTCAGAGAGGAATTGACGATCATGGAGCTAGAAGAGCTTTTTCGGTTGCGACCGACACATCATCATGCGAGCCTGCCTGAGAAATAAGACAAGATGACGGTGGGCTCATGTGAAGTCCCGGTATGCCGTAAAAAGTCCCAGTACGCTAAAGGCAAAAATTGAGACGTGCTGGTACTCCGTACGGGTGCATGCAATACAACAAGAGCAGACAAATCAACAATATACTTTACTTTTCTGTGTTCTTTTCGAAAGTCACTCAAACAAATGCATTATAAAATGAAGTGTTGCTGAAGAATTATTTTAAGATTTTGCACCATTTTTTGTTTTTGTCTGATATTTTTCAAATTTTTTTGGGGAAGGTTATTTTTCTCTTTAATTCTTGATTATTTTTTCCACTGTTTAGGGCCTTTTTTCCTTCTAGGTATTTATTTGACTTAAACATTGAATATATATCATCTTGTTTCTGAAAACGCATTCTTGAGAGGGCAGGCGTAGTACACACTTAGTCAGTCGTGACATAAACCACTAGAAACAAACAAACAAAAATGGTACGTTTCATTGATATTTAATCAGAGAAACTACTTGATTCTTTTTTTTCATTCAAGCCAGTGTACAAATAAAATCCTCCATGGGGTTTAATGAAGTTAAAATAACTAATAATGGTAGTAATTATTGGATTGAAATAGGATTTTACTTTGACTGGAATACTTTTTCCAGACAGACATTAAATCTGAGTCTAGACAATCGGAGGATTCTAATGAATGTGGAAAACTGACGGAATAACAATGAATGAGACCATCAGGAATCAAGGCACTGGCTGAATTGACAACATCAGCTTGGCCTTTTTTTTTAATACTTCTTGGCCAAATCAACTTCAACCACAAGCTCGACTGCGTGAAAAGATTAACAAGTGGAGAAATAAATGGGAACAAGACATCTTGCAAAGCGCACCATGATGATTGATGATCATATGAGTCAGAAACACTAACAGGAATGTATGTGTGCATAAATCTGGGCTGCAATGCAAACTGACTGTCCCCCTGCTGCCCCCCCACTGCTCACACACATGTCACGACTCACAGGGTGGTATCCTCATCAGGAGGAAATGTCTTTTTAACAAGCAATTTAAGGTGACACAGACTGCGAGAAAACAGGCGCAATGTTTGCTTAGGGTACAAGAAGAAGAACGGTGAAGGAGAGAAGGGCGAGTGGAAGTTGGGGGAAAGCAGGAGAAGTCCATAGAGTGCTGATAGAGGTGGAGTCCAGGAATCGGCACTTTCGCAGGTGTGCACATCAGGGGGGTTGCAAAGGAAGGAGTTGGTGTGTGTGCGTGCGTGTAGCGGCCAAACTGGCCACCTGTCTTTGCCTCATTGTAGCTTTAGTGTTTCCTTTCATCCGGCCCTCAGCAGCACAGCTCCCACTCGGAGCAGTTAGACTCCCGCCGAGAGCGACCGCGTGTGTCTTGAGTGTGTGTTTTCGTGTCAGTGTGTTTGCATAGCTCTTATCCCAGTAGGGCTAGAAAGACGAATGCTCCTAAAGGTGCATTTCCCTCCTTCCTGCACGTTTTATACCTTTGTTCTTTTTGTTTTATTGAGACAGGTTGAGTAGAGGCAGGAAGTTGGCCATCAAGCTGACAGAAAAGGAGAGTATACCGGAGGAAACGTATTCTCTAAAGTCAACAAGGTTATGCTCCGGGAACATCCTTGTTGCCAATCCATCATTAATTAATATATCTCACTCAACGGAGTACCATCTGAGCACAAAAACAAGAATGGCTTCTTAATCCTCTGCTGTCTTTCATGGTCGATAGTATTTAATTTGTGATTTTCCTCCTTTGAATTCAGAAACAGCTTGTGCTGTTTGGGGTCGCTGGGAGCTGTGGCCTTTTCAATGTGACTTTGGGCAAAAGGCAGACTACACCCTGCAGTGGTTTCAAATCAGTCACTTTTGTGACACACTACTTTTCACACTTACATGAACACTCTTGCCGAGTGGGGAATGAACTCAAGCTGCTAGTGGGTCAGTCAGGCAAACTGCTCCATCATCACTGACATATGGGCTTATAGACATATAGTGGTGAACACTTTGATTGCAGTGGTAAATGCTTTGGACTAAAATACCTACAGTATTTTCCTTCCTTCATTAATATTCCTTGCAGTTTTATTTTGTGGATCTCAGAGACAAACTTGTAAAGAAAATGAACGGCTACATGATTCAGAGGAAAATATTGAACATTTGAATAAATTCAATTATTTAACATTATACAGGACATTTTTCGAATCTATTAAAGTACATTTTGGGGATGAGTGTAGTTAAGGTGGCATGATAGTGAGTGGTTCGCACATCCGCTTCACAGTTCCTTCTCGTTTGGAGTATGCATGTTCTCCTAGTGCATGCATGGATTTTTATACCAGACATTCTCTCATGTTCCATAAAGGTGCTTCTTCGCTTCATTGAAGATTACAAATTGTCCTTAGGTGTGAATGACTGTGTGAATTGTTTGTCGACACAGTATGTGCCCCGTGCAGGCCACCATTCCACCTCTCCCCCAAAGTCAGTTAGAACAGGCTCCAGCCCACCTGTAACACTAATGAGGATAAGCACTAAAATGAATGGATGAATGGAATGCAGGTAAAGTCAATCAATTGTTACATATAATTTCATCAGATAATATAAAAGTGCTCTGTTGGGCAAGAACCAAAGCCGATTGACTCAGCGGGCTCCATTTTCGTGACAAGCACAAATCCAGCACCAGTCACTTAGTGTGACTCTGCGAGGAGTAGGGATAAGGCCGGGTGTTGGAAATTTCATGGCTACGGACAAGCCTGTCGAGTAGAAAAAACATCCCGGAGACATCTCTGCGTTTAAAAGGAAGCGGCGAGCCGTGAGTTCCCTCATTAACTACGGAATGAGCTGCGACACTGGCGACAACAGTATGTCAGCGGACCTCATATATCCATCCTCACTGTTTAAAAAATATAATAATGATGATTTGTCATTAATGCGTTCAAGTGATTTCTGTAATTTCTATGACCTGATTTTTCAATGATTCAGAGGGTTTGATGCCCTCTGTTGTCAAGTTAATGAATGAAATGCGGTGACATCCACCCCACATTTCTGTCTGCCTGCCCGTCGATGAAATTCACCAAAATTGTGTTCGACCAGCTGTCCACTTTGCATCAAGGAGGAGAAGGCCTAGGTAGACTTTCAGCGACCAATTTGTCAAATGCGCGGTGCGGACGTCTCGTCCAGAACAGCCAGGAAAGTGGCCTGCCAAATTCCTAAACAAGTACATGCCTTGCTGCACGGAAGTCAGCATATGCATTTGCCGACTCGGAAAATAAAGCCCTGCATGTGAGTTTTGCTTATCGTTTGTTTTTATGTTTGTTTTCTTCTAAACAAAAAAGAAGCCCAAAAAAGTCCATCCATTATCTGTCCCGCTTGTCCTCACAAGGGTAGCAGGGGGTTCCAAAAATATGTATGGTCGGTTGATTGAACACTCTAAACTGTCCAAAGGTGTCATTGTGAGTGTGAATGGTTGTTCGTCTGTGTGCCCTGTGATTGGCTGGCAACCAGTTCAGGTGTACCCCGCCTACTGCCCGAAGACAGCTGGAATAGGCTCCGGCACTCATGTTACCCTCATGGGGAAAAGCGGCTTGAATAATGGATGGCTGGATAATATGTTATGTGCCGTCACTAGTCTAAACATTGCATTCTGATTAATATTGCGTTTGCAGATTATGGGTTAAACAGCAACATGTAACGACCAATCATGTCTCACCTGTTTTCTGAAGCCGAGCCATGATTGGTCGCAATCTGAGCCCTGAGCATCTGTGATGTCCTTTTCAGTCGACAGCAAATGACCGCCCCGAGAGATGTACAAAACAGGTGAATTTTACTGCTTAACTCATATTCCACAAACGCAATATTAATCAGAATACCGTATTCTGACTAGTGGGGGTGCATAGAACATATTCTTGTTGAGAAATTTTAAGGATTGACTTCCCCTTTAAGTGTAGCGCTGCAATTGTGTCATTGTGCACTGTTAACTTCTTTTTCACAATTTTGCCTATACAGTTAATATTATGTGGAAATACTGTTAAAATGTTTTTGGAATGGCGGTATGATCTTGGATTTCCATTCCATTATTTCCAAGGGGAAAATTTCTTTTGAAACAACATCAAAGGTTATCTGTGACATGGAAGAAATAGTGCACAACCTTGAATGGAGTTCATTTCACTGTATGTCACTTCTGCAACGTAGGTTGGCCTTCCTGATCCGCAAACTACTGCAGTGTCTTTCATCCATTAATTTGTCACAGCTCCAGCTGTTGAGAAATGCGCTAAATAAATAAAGTTCGACTGTATTGTAATAATGCACTATTTCTGCCAGAGTGAAAATTTTTACTTATTGTGGAACTCCAACAAATCTCATTGATCCAAAAGCAACAAAGCAAAATTGAAGCATAATGGCTTGAGGTAACTTTTAAGTATAGGTACAAGCTCACAATGCTATTTAAAAGAGGCTTGGTAAAGCCTCCAACTGTTTTGTTGCTCATCATGAGACAATGAATTCAACGTCTTACATTATTATGAAAGACTGGATATTTTAAATGGTAACAAATAAATTGAAAAAAGTTCATTTGTGTGTTGGAAAAATGTAGATTTATGTTTGTTGCCTGTCTGGCGTCAGTACATCAACATGGTTTTCCAAAGAGCTCTAGCCCGATAGCTGGAAGAAAGATCAAATTGGACTTGCAGTCTACAAGTCAGCATGAATGATTCAACATAATTCTTTTACTTACCAGAGAACATAAAGTCATAGGTTTAACATGTTTAACATGTGATCATTTGGATGGGTAACATTTTTCCATTCAATTTTTTATATTGTTTCATTGTCCAGATTAATTTACCAGCATCTCTTTTACTTCCTCATCAGCCAGATTTCCATGAGGGCATCTTCTTCAGAGACCATTTTATTGTTCAGAAGCCTGCCAATCGTCCACCTCCGGTTCACCTTAGTCCAAAACCGCCCACTGGAAATACGCAACAGCAGTCTGCCCCTCAGCTGATCTGTTTTATTCAATGTTAAAATCAGAGATCATTAGACAGCTAAGCTATATCACAGACCCTGTTAAGTGTGTATGACTGCACAGTCACGCATGTGTCCACTTATTTGTGCATGGAAGTTCATCAGTGTGCAAACTTTCATCTGTGTGCATGTCTGCGTACGTGCATGTGTAGGCGGAGGGGGAATCTGATCTGGTCTATGTGTGGGAGGAACTGGCCCCTTCCCCCCTCTGCTGCCCAGACAGACGGCCTGTTAGAGAGATCAGACTGTCAGACCGACTGAACCAGAAGTCATTAGTACACACGAGACATCAACGCTTTCTTTTAGCATACTCAAAGTCAGTCCACATTGACTGTCTCAACGCCAGGGGCGCTACCAGTGATTTGGGGCCCGAAGAAATAATACCACTATGGGCTCAACCTCTCCAATACCATTAATTGAAAATAGTATTTTCCAAGCCCGTGACGATACACAAATCGAAACTGAAATCACGATACTATATATATATAGTAGATGAATAAATATATAGTAAATGTAATTCATGTAATAATGATAATGATTTTTTCTATTCTAATTATTATATTAGTATTTAGTTGTGAAAACGTCAATCCATCTTTGCATAATCTGAGCCGCTTATTCTCACAAGGGTCGCAGGCATCCTGAAGCCTATCCCAGCCATCTCCAGGCAGGAGGCAGACCGTTGGAATTTTGTCACCAATTAAATGCAAATTAACTAAATATTAACCTTAATTAACTAAAGGTACTCAGTGCATCTTCGTTTTTATATTCAAGAAATAAAATGTCAAATAAAGACTCAACTACTAATCCAAGTTTTGTTCCGGTAGTATCTTCAATTCGCTGGAGTTCAGGAAATAGTCAGATACCTGGGCAACTTTTCATATCCTTGCAAGAACCTGCATCAAAGATGCAGACAGAAAAATGGTGCTTTTCTAAAAATCGGCCCTCACATTTATATGATTCACACGAGACAGATTTGGTTGATTGAAATCTCTCTTCCCCTCGTCTTCCGTCACACGGGTCCAAAGCCCAAGGCCACCATCTGGTCCCGTGGCTTATCCCAAGGCCTAAGGTCCCCGTCTTCTGGGAACCTGCAAAACCGGCAATCTTGTCTGAGTGTGTTTGTGCAATATTCAGATCTCAAATTGTTGTGTCAAATTGTTGTGTCATCATTTGTATATGCAGACTGACTCTGTGTGTGTGTTGCAAATGTGGAGTGCAGGTTATGAACATTCTACAGAATTCAACACATTTAAACTAAGTAATATATGATTATAATATATGAGAATAATATAAACTATGATAAATGTTTTTTTAATACATGCTTAACACCTGCAGCAAATCTGAACCTATTAATGATTGACATTCTATCACGTAAATGCCTTCGCTAATGCTACGAACATAATACAATCCTTCAAGGGTACAATCTGTATTGGTTGCCAGCCAATCACAGAGTCCACAAAGATGAACAACCAGTCTCGCTAACAATCACACCTAGGGTCAATTTAGATGGTCTATGCATAGACCTTCAAGGCATGGAAGGACACTTTGCCCTATTTTTCCAGTCCGGATTGCGTCCGTGACCAGGGCACCCTTTCGTAATCGTCCCTCCATAATTATTGAAAAAAATAAGAATAATAGTTCCCAACTTCAGGCTTCTAATCTTCCCCTTAGATTCCAAACACATTATTGTTTAATTTAACAATCCAAAATGTGAGGTGTAAAGATGAGTGTGAATTGTTGTTTGATTGTATGATCCATGTGACTGACTGGTGACAGTCCAGGTTATTTTATGCCTCTTGCCAAAAGTCATGTCAGATTGGCTCCAGCTCACCCATGCCCCTAATGAGGACTAGCAGTATAGAAAATGAATGGATGGATGACATCATAAAGTCTGATTGATGCTTGATTGGTCAAAACCATGCAAAATATCAATGAGGTGTTGAATGACATTGGGTCAGATTCATTATACTTGCACGAAGGCAAAAAAATAGTGATGTGCTTGTACCCACGATTTGCAGTATGCATATAAACCACAATCCTATTTCCCTCTAAAAGGGACATAGTTAAAAGATGACATTTCACAATAGGTGGAAATTGTCATCATGGTTCAAGGAAAACCACACGTTTTCAAGATATTTTCCACAGGAGTGTCAATGGCCCGTACCATAGTTCCGGTGAAGATACCGTGGTTTGATATGTAGGTGAATGCAAACAATAGGATATTGGACAGGAAACTGGAGGATGAGTACACCTGATCTCACTCCACAGGATGAGTGATTGATAATCAGGTTTCCACATAAGTGGTGTGTGGGTGCGCATGCATGCTGAAAATAGTAACCTGTGCACCAATTTTATTGCGTCATTGTGTATTAGTGTACCAAGCATATTGAAGTTCAATTGCAGTTTCTAGTGGAAAAGTCAGACAAGCTATGACCATGTACAGTAATATTGTTATGCTTTTATTCCGAAGTTATCAACCTTTTAAAATAATGGCCTCAGTCATATTTTGACCAAAAATATTGTTTTTGGGTTTTTTTTCCTCAAACAGCTCCCCAGGATACTGACCACCACTGCTAAAATTGCCTACATGCTTAGTTAAACAAATCATTAACTGTAACCCAGAAATGAAAACATTAACACATATAATATGATCAGTATTTGGTGAAGATTTTCATGTAGTCCGAAAAAAATACAAAAATTACAATTATTTTAGGAAGGAGACGATATGAACAATCAATGTGGTGGCTGGCTTGACCTAGATGGCTTGGCCGCAGGCCAGCAAATGCCACACAAGAAACTCCCTCACAACGGCGGTGGCGGAACACGGCGAGAATGCTGACGAGACTCTGCAGGCAGCTGTGTATCGCCAAGCAGCGCCTTTTGATGGTTCATCAAAATATGTCTCTTTACTTGCCTGTGGTCTAAAAAAGATTGGGAGCGATGCCTTAGAGAATTGCTATGAATTGCACTCAGCAGAAAATGCAGCCCTAATCTGCACGTCAGGCAAATTGATTTTTGAAAATAAAATGGCTAAAAATTAATTTAACCTATTTCTTTGTGTGCTGACATTGTGAGTACAAACCACATTTACAGTTGTTTTCTGTGGACTCAAAAATCATTCCTACCAGGGCAAATTCCCCTCTTTTCTCCACTGTGCAGGAAATAGGAATGTTGCTAAAATGAAGATCACAGTTGGAGGTGGCACATTTTGAAGAAAAATAGTTGGGCGAATGGTCGGAAAGCTCACCAAATACAGCGACAATATGACCTTGTTCACTTGCACTGCCGACACACATGCACATCTAACAAAAAAGTTGGATTCATGAAGGCTATGAGTGTCTTGGCCCGACTTTGCCCAGGCGTGCTTTAAAGCAGTGGTCCCCAATCACCGGTACGCGTCCCGGTCCAAAGTGGAGCGACAAATGCCGAGGACAAAACGCATCCTCAGGCCGGATTCGTGCCGATTTCTATTGCCGGTCCTTCCCTACAGAATGGGCTCCCAATAAATGTGAGACAAGCCCCCTCACTGTCCACTTTTCAAACTCGTTTGAAGACACATTTTTATTCTTTAGCTTTCGACTCAACATGAGACTGTGGCTGTTCTGCTGTTCTTCTGGTGTCTATGGTTTATGTGTTTTAATTTGGGTTCTATTTTCCCGCTAATTTATATCACATCATTTGGAAAGGGCAGAAATGCGCTCTATAAATAAAACTGCATTGTATGAAAGGAAGAACAAACTTGCAATACTTCTGGTTTATTTATTATTCGAGACTTTAAAGTATACGTACATCCATGAGATCAGTGGGTTGAAAGGGAAATGAGTACCAAACAACAACCAATGATGATCATTTGGGAACCACACCAAAATTGTTGCATGCACCACTGGGAATATAGGAAACTCAGCCATCCCTTTCATTTGTGAATTGAATGAGGGTAAAAGTAATTTTCATTCATTTCAGACAGATAATTATTTGTTCCTATGTGTTTTATTTCAAATACACGCTCATATTTCACCTACCGGGACATGAAGCTTTGAATTGAAAATTCTAGCTGTTGAAAAACAACAACACCACACTATGCCCCTCCCTCCACCAAAATTTACACTTGGCACAATGCAGTTCATCAGTACTGTCCTCCTGTTAACTGCTAAACTCATCCATCAGACTGCCAGTTGGAGAAGTATGATTTATCACCCCAGAGAATGTTTATCTACTGATCCAATGCTGTTGAGTCCAGAGAAAGCTGGATGAAGTCACTGCTGAAGCTGTTGCCCATCTATTATAATTGATTTTAAGTGCATTTCTCAAAACAATTTGTACAAATAACAAAACATGGTTTCTTTGGAAAAGCTATTTTATTTCTCAAACTCTTTAGTACAGGCATCACCAAATGGCGGACCGCGGTCCGGATACGGACCGCGCGATGGTTCGGACCGGACCCATGGCCAATCTATGATGATTTTTTTTCAGGGCGCATTCCCAAACGTTGGCGCTGCAATTCTAGATAATACGGAAAAGCCGTCACTGATTTGAGCCAATCAAATCCTTTGTTTACGATCCACTGCCAATTGCGCAGCAGACCGAAAGAGAGTGCTGCTGACAGTATGCCTTGCTAAAAAGTTAGCGAGGTCGATGCGTCTTGTTTTAAATGAATGGACGGAGAAATTTAGTTTTGTTCTGGCTGCAGCCAATTCAAAACCAGTGTGCATCTTACGCTCCGAAACCGTCGCAACATTGCGAAGCGCCACTACGAAACAAAGCACCGCCCTTTTGTGCACAGTTATCCGCTGACGTTTGAGGTGAGCGCACGCAAAAACATCGACTTTGAGTGCAGTACAACAGATTTTTACATCTTCGTTTACATCCCAGCGGCATGCAAACGAATATTCAGTAAAAGTATCATGGATTTTGGGGAAACATAAAAAAACGTTCAAGTGATGGGGAAGTTGTGAAGGAGTGCTTAAATGTGGTTGCGCAAACATTATTTAAAGGAAAACACAAAGGCCAGATGTGTGAAATAATCTACCAAATCCCAATGGCCCTGACTCCGTTCCAACCCAGATTTAAGTCACTGGCAGGGCAGTCACAAACTCATTTTTCTCATTAAGAGAAGTTAAAAACATATTCAAAAGAAAAGGTGGTGTTTTGAATTAGTTTTTCATGAGGACAGCCATTTTTATTGATTGTGTACTGAACATTTTGACCTGTTTTCCTTGGATAATTAGGCTTTCCGTTTTTTATAGGCTGATAACTCTTTCATTTGAAGAAAAAAAGGTAAAAGACGTTAACTCAATGCTTAGCACTTGATATATTTCTGCAGGAGATATTTTACAGTTTTTTTCTGGAAGTGGCAAACTTAAGTTCCTGGAGCCACATTTTCTTAAATGTGAAATAAACGCCTTATATTTGTTTGAGTGGCAAAGGTGTTTAATGGGAACATTGCTAAATATTTAGTATATAAGCACGCTCTGTTGAAAATGACTAAATATTGAAACTATATAAAAATGTGAACATAGGCTAGACATTAAGGGAAGTTGGACTTTGGTTCGGACCTTTTAATTGGAAGAAATTTTAGTCGTGGACCTCTGTGACTTTTAATTGAATACCTCTGCTTTAGTATATTGGCATATAAGTATGAGTAAATAATGGTGCCACTCTCAATATCAGTGCAATCAGAATTCCATTTCTTTCGATCGTATTTTGGTCGACTGGTCGCAGTGCGCTCTGCGTAAAAACGGGTGTAGCTTAATTTTTGTGCTAGCGTAAGTCTAGTCTACCACATTTGGGACCGTATTGCCCCTCTCTGGGCGTTCTGCACATCAAGTTGAGATCATTCAGTGCAAAATTGCTGGTGATAGCCGCTGGCAATCTCAATATATCGACAGACCTCCAGGGCTTCAGAAATCAGAAAGCCCTTTATTGTCATTGTACTCAGTGTGCAACGAGATTAGAGACCTCCCCTCTCCAGTGCAATACAACAGTAATTTAATTCAATATATCAATTATTAATTAAAGATTAAATAATTAAATCTGGGTCCCAACCCTTCACTTGAGAACCTCTGGTATAGACCTCGTTCAGCCACTAAATTGTTGGTTACCAAAATGTGCTAGGCATAATGTCAATGGACACACCCTTGCTACTCAGGAACGCCCACCTTGGTGCAGAACGGTCAGCAAAAGTCCCAAAAAGGCACAGCGAGTCTTGTGCCTGCATGAAAATCAGGACGCGCCAGTCTTTCAATGTGATCAATAAATATGTTAAAATAGAACAGATAGATAGATCGATAGATAGATAGAAAACAAGGTAACAAGTGTTGTGAGCCTACACACCCTGGAAAGTCATCACCACCAAGCCAGTAGCCCTCCAGGGAAAAGGAAGGAAGAGCCAAAGAAGAGGCGGAGAGAGAAAGAGCATGTGGAGAGGTAAGGAAGAGGACAGCAAAGGGACACAGGCAGATGTCCAAGAAGCTATACCTGCAAATTCAATTCCACCTCATCCATCCCTGCTTTTTCCCCCTCTTTTCACATTCCTCTCTGCTCCTCTTATCCGTCTCATCCTGTATCCTTCTGTCTCCCTCAGCTCTGATCTTGCTGCCCCCAAAGAGTAGAAAAGGGAAAAGGGGAGGAAAGACGAGTGAGAGATTGATGTGGGGGGAGGGTGGCTAAAGTACAAGGAGAGGAACCTGAAAATCAAAGTGTACTTTAGGAGGAAGCAATTGTAGCTGCTTATCATACTTTTCAGGATTTTTTTTTCCAATTAAACAGATTGCTAATTTTCTTAATTTCACCACTTACCTCAACACAGAGATTCACAATGAGATGTGACGATTGAAACTGGAAATATGAAAAGTTGTGTGCCACCAAAATATTAATTCAATTTACTCCTGTATACAAAACAATTTATTGACCATCTCGTTTTTTACCAGCACAACATAAAAATATATTCTCAGAAATAAGAAAACCACAACAAGAGTTCCAGCATGTAACCACCATATAATGCCATAAACGTGTGACAAAAGGCAATATTTTGTGCAAGCGACTCTTAATTAATTCTCAAGAAATTGATATGCCTGTTAAATAGCATAGTTTCATATATAATGTTATGTCATAAATATTTATATTACAGTTTACACAGCTTTTGATGCGTACAAATTTGTCTTTCATAGATTTGTGTGTTTTTGTGATCATGTGCCAAGGGCTCTTTACACTCCGTGACTTGTCCCACAATTAAAGGGTCTTCATGGCTTTTATATGCATGTCAAAGAGAGTCTTGAAATGTTGTTTTTCCAAAGTGAAAACACTCAAAAAGTTCCTTAAGAGCACGATAGAAAATGTTACACAGACAGGTTTTGTCAAATTTGTGGAGAGCGTCTGGCGAGAAGTGCTGTAGTACTTGAAGAAAAGTCTCAGAATCACGCATGATGAGTCCTCAAGTTACGATTTTCAAAAACAATAAATCACTGAGAGCGTCGCCCTTTTCTCCATTTGGTTGTTAACTTCGGATGGCCGTCTTCCTGTCTCTGTCTTTGTTCTGCAAGAGAAAGCAACTTTCAGATCATTGTGCACCCAACGCAATGTTCAAAACAAAGTGCAACCAAACATCCTTTTTTCAGAATCACCAATTATGCAGCAGATTCACAACTCCTGTTTTTATTGCTAGAAATTTAAAATTCACAGTTACTCGTGTTTTAAAAATTAAGTGTTAATTGTCCAATTTGATGAATTCAACACACTCATATGAAATAAATTTCAATGTCAAAGAAGAAAGTATTGAAATATGGAAAGGACAGGGAACATTATAAAATTGTGATTCAATTAAGAAATAAAACTACGACTAGATATTCATATACATTATGATAAAAAGATGCATAACATTGTAATAAACATGGTTAAATCATAGGCATAGGACAGAACTATACAAAATACAGTGTACATCCACATTCGTTCTCGATTTAGCTTTAATCAAAAATGATTTACAAATTAGAAACATCGAAGTAATGAGCAGTAACAAATGCATAAATCATGTTTTCAGTGTCGCAGCGGGCTATTCAGTTGCTGCATTCATTTAAGAGCCTCGTTAGGTCATGGCGCTCGAGGTTGGGCTCATGGTGATTTTTCAAACTTCTCAGACTGATATTTGTATTACGTGGACAGATTAATGTGCTATGCCATGAACACATATTGGTAAACGCAACACTAATCTCTCAGTTGTTTTGGCTTCATTTCAGCATACCTTTTTATGTGCACTAAATATGCTAACCCATTATAATATTCACAACCAAACACACACTTTTGACACTGCGTGGTTGCTGTGAAATAGTGGGAAAAAAAGCATCATAATTTTGGAAAGTATTTAAATTGAAAATCATTTTATCTTGTGTGTCGTATGTTTTTAATACCCAAATGTAGCGCTGCGACAAATCCGATAAACTCCTCCGGTGAAAGTGCTCTAAGCTTATGTGACATGATTGAAAGTTCACCTCACAATGTAAAGTTTGAGTTTTTAACGGCAGAATTAACTCTTAAGTGGGTAGCAGAGACTGCTGGCTTCTGATCGAATGTGATTTCCGTCTGACATCATGAGCTGGCATTTGACAGGAGAGTATTCATCTGTGGTATCAGAACAGCGCACTCTTGATTTCCTGGCTGCTGGACCGCTTCTCTATCTGGCCAGGAAAATAACATCACTTTTTCCCTCCCCCTCACTTCTCGGCTACTATTAAACTTTCAAGTAACGCTCGAGGGATTTCAGCAAACGGACTACTGAGTGATATGCAACACATCATCCCTGCTTCGTTTATTGTTTTTCAGGGCTGATGTTTCATAGATTAACTCACAGCTGACAAAAGATATGCTGCCTTTCATAAACAACAGAAATAATATCCAGAGAAAGCTCATTTAATTTGGCTCTAAATGCACTGACGCAGTAATAGTAGGGTTAAACTATCCTTTCTCTCAGGTGAAGAACAAGATGAAAAAGAACTCTTTCTTCTTGGCAATCACCCTCTCCGCCTGTCCTCTTCTGACCCCCCTCTTGGATAGTCTCGACTAACTTTGTGGACCGAGTCTCTTCGCTTCCCACTCATCAGCCCCAACACCTGTTCCACATTTCCTTCCAGACTATGCAAAAAGGTGGAGGTGTTTGGAGAAAAAAAGTCATCTTGGCCGACATCACCAACAGTGGGTAAATGATAGATATCAGGCTAAAATGAGGGGTGAGATTATTGGATTAGGGCTGGAATGTGTCCTCCCACTCACTAAAATGAATTGGGAAATAAAAATCCTTCATTCAGGCAGCTGGATACAGAAACTCATTAAGAGACTTAAATTGTCTGACAGCTGCTTTGTTTACATGCACAAATTGTAAAAGCATCATGTAAAAGCCAATGGGACAAGAACAAATAATAATCACATGAGCTGCTACTTGGCCTTTTGTGTACATTCATCAACAGCAAAGAAAGAGTTAGTGTCATAAATGGATGACTGTCATTGAAAGTCAGAGGTTTTGGTTACACAATGGAAAATTTGCCAAGGGACCCATGTGAGCATTTAAAAATGCTAGAGTGATTAATGGATTAAAGGAATAGTAAAACATAGTGTATATATATATATACACATATATATACACATATATATATATACATATGTGTGTGAGCGTGTGCGTGCATGTGCGTGTGGTTGATTGTTTTTTTTTTGTCCTCTGTGATTGGCTGGCAAACAGTTCAGGGTGTACCCCGCGTGCAGCCTGAAGACAGCTGGGATAGGCACCCAAAGACAAACAACCATTCACACTCACACTCACACCTAGGGCCAGTACAAATACAATTTAATGCTGCATTCCATTGCCCTAAAATTGTGTCTTTAATTTGCTAACATAATTGTACTTCATATGGATGACTGGCTTAGAGATATTCACTGCGTCATAGTAAATTGTGTGGGTCCATTTCACACCTACTTATGGGTGTTTTTTATATATACTAACCAAGTAAGTGGCATATCTGATAATGGATTCAATCACTTCACCATCAACCAAATTAACAACATTGTGGGGAGACAACAGAATGAGGGAAAGTCGCCACATGAATCATATAGTCCTACAATTTGTACAATTATGAATTTACTTCTGACCGCCATCTCTGGTTATTGAGTGACGGTGCCACAGCTGCGGGTGGGGGAGGAGGGCAGTCTAGCTGCGGTGTGACTACTAGTTCAGTCAAAACAGGGGGAGGAGGGTGGAGGGGGACTTTAAGGCTGGGTAGTCAAAACAATCTCTTGAAGACTAATTCCGGCTCAGTCATCTTTCTCTCACCAAACACACACACACACACAAGCTTCCCATTGAAGCCATTTGTCCGACACTAATATGATTACCTGATGATGTTTACTTCAGACATGATATGACCATATTAAAACACTGAGCCAGTATTATTGTTTCATTAAGTTGAAAGATCCTTAATGGGAAGACAGTAAATGCTTACTTATCAATGGCATAATTGAGCTTTAAAATTATTTTCTTGTGAAACTAAACCCAGGTCCCTCTTTTTCTGTGGATTTTCCATGCGTTCCGTCTATTTCCCTGTGTTAATCCATCCTGTCAAATGCAAACATCTAATTCAACTCCTGGCGGCAAAAAGAGAGGAATAAAAAAAAGTATGGAAAATATGGCCCAGGCTCTGTAAATCATATATGGAGATTGGTATCCAAGCATGAAATAAAATAAAATGTGTTCATATGCCGTCAGTTCAAGGAGTGAGCTATAGTACTGTTTATACAAATTAGCACTCGGAGTGTCTCATACATGCAGTAATTGCCTCCATAAAGATTCATCCACCTGACAGGAGATTAGATTAAAGGCTCACATCTAAACAGTTCAGCAAAGTAGACGTCGCAAGTGAAGTAACACACGAGCTTAGCCTCACTCTGCCATTATGTGGCTTTGATACATTAGACATGCATTTCACACTCACTGTGGTTTGCAAATAAGCATCCTCGTGGCTTCTGAAAAACACTGGGTTAGTTTTTGGGTGCTTAATCCACCACATGTACAACTCCACAGTTTAATATGATGTTATAATTCACAAATTAAGATGGGCATTATGTGTCTGCCATGGTCAGTCTTCTTAAGTAGATGGTTATAAAACCACATCTATTTATCTAAATATTGAGCTGAGACTCGAGTAAAAACATTAATCTAAGACATTAGAGCAGGTGTGGGCAAACTACGGCCCGGGGGCCACATGCGGCCCAGTAAACGTTTTAATCCGGCCGCCAAACTTGAAAAAAATTAAATGAATAAACCTTGTTAATGTTTCTAAATACTGTGGTGTGTCAAACACAGATATTTTATTGTAATGCTTTTGTTCATTTTCATTTAAAATTAAATGCATTTTTTTTCTCAGATGAGGTGAGGTTACCAAAACACTCCATCCATCTCCTGGTCCGGCCCCTCTGTCAGATTTTTTAACCCATTGTGGCCCACCAATCAAAAAGTTTACCCACCCCTGCATTAGAGGCTTTGTAATTAATTTTGATCGATTGCGTTTAATCATATAACATTATTTAACATTTTAATTTAGTGGAAAACTGGATAAAATAACAAAAACAAAAACATATTTGAATATTTTTAACTTTGGAAAAATGCATTTGATTGCATTCCATTTCAAAAGAGTAGCAAAACAAATCACAGGCCAGAATTTAACAGTCCAAAAGTCAAAGTGCCATTCCCCAGAGCAATATTGCCTTTCAATGTTTTTTCCATGACAGTTGAAAAGTTGGTTCCCGTCACTGCAGCACATTTTCAACCCGTTTATCTTCTCCAACTAATAGTGGACGACTGTCCATAGCAATCCACTTTACAAATGAATATGCATGTTTGATCGAGTTTGCAGCTCCCGGGTGGCTTCTGCGCTTGCTGCAACAGGCATTCATTTCAATGCTACCGGCCACAGATCTGAATTCACCTTATTCCTACGCCCCGTGAGCCTTTGCATGAATTATGCACACGTCTTCCTGAATGAAACAAAAGCAGCATAATTTTTACATGTTAACACTTTCTATCACACTTACAGACTTAAGCATTGTGGGAGCGACAGTTGTTGCAGCTTCAAAGAGAAAACATTTTCAATTCCACTTTGAGTTTTGTCGCATGTCGACAGTCCTCAGCTCCGAACCCAAATCATAAAGCACCGCTCTGTCCAAGTGACTTCAACTATAGCGGTGAAACGGGATGTTATATTGCTTGCTAATTCAACTGAGGATTCATTCAATGCCATTTCAGCAGCAAACATTTTTCGATTGCACTTGCACTGAGTGCACATGCTCCACACTACAGACTCATATATAAGCTCACACGGCCTTGTCCTCACTCCCGTTCCTTGTCTTCTCTTCTGGGATCTCACCCCGCCAAAGTCCACGTCACACACGGCGGTAACCGTGCGCTCCACTGAGCACTCCATCTCTCAATTGTCATGTAAAACATCAGTTAAATTACACATGCTAATTGCCAAATGGGCCAGTGAAAAACTATTAAACCCAGACATTGTCATGAATTTATAAGCTTCCCAGACAAGGTGAAATTAAGTAGACATGTCCGGGTCAAAGATGGCGCTTGGTTACCGAGAACATTTGAAAAAAGGAACAAAAAAAGGTGATTTATTCCCTGTTCCCCCGTTGGGACTATACAACATTGTGAGTATTCCGCACAATGTGCAGGCATCCTTGTTATTTTTGGTTTTCATGACATTTGTAAGCATGAAATGTGCTGACACTTTGTTCCTACTGAGGGTTGTGCACGCAGCTCAAAGAGGCATATTGCATCTACCTATACTTCTAATCTATGGAACGAGACAGTTGAAGCGCTCCGGTGGGACGGAAACTGCTTTTTGCACAATTTGCACTAAAACACATTTTTAACAAAGCTTCCATCAGGTATTTGTATTTTAATTTTTTTTTGTATCCTCTACGTTATAGTAACATGGCCAATTTCTCTGTTTAGGTAGCCGAACTGAGCTCCAACGTGTCTGGAATGGGTGTACCAGCAGTAGGTGCACTCACAAATGTTCCCTCATTGTTTGAAACACAAACTATGATTAAAATGATCATCAAAAATCTATCTGTCTATCTATCTTGTTTTTCCAAAACGTAAATGTGTTATTGTCTGTTAAAATATTTTTCTATAGTCTCTAATGAAATGGAGAGAACTATTTACAAATGTAGACATAATATAGGAATATGTCTGTATTGTGTGTATTTTAAATACAATACTATTACTAATACTTTTACTACTACTACTATAAATAATAATAATAATAACAATAAAATTAATAATAATAAAAATCCTCATGCATTCATCTATTGATTTTTTTGGTAATTATTATTTTTGTTGGAGGGCATGTGTCAAAAAACGTTCCCCCTTGAGAGTGAATGACAAGAAAATGATAGTTTTACTAATAGCTTTTGTTAGTTATATGACCCGGCTTCATCTGTTGCTGTTAAATTGGGCTTTAACTGGTTCCATCTGTGCTGAGAACATACAGGCAGGTCCACGCATGACGGCACCAAGTCACACGCACTGATCAAGGCAAACACACACACACGCCGGTTGTGGGCAAGAATATATGTGAAAATTGCCACTCCTATATTAGCCACCTTCGATGCACCTCATTAGCATCAGTTAAAATTAGAGGTAAAGTGGCAACGGCAGCAGTATCAGCAAATGAGGGTAATTTAGTTTTCATCTATGACCTTGAAATGTCTACTTTCATGCATACAAGTGATGTCATGCTTTTTTCCACCCAAAACAGACTAATAACCAAATGACTGTAAAAACCACAGTCATTAGTGTGCTCCTAAAAGTGCTATCCATGCAGTTAGACTCTCATAGACGCATGCTCCATTTGGTCTCCAGAAAGAAGCAAAGTGGAGTTTAGCAAGAAAAAAAAAAAAAAGCTAACTGTCCAAACTGTAGGACAAATGGCAGGCTGATTATCCCACTGAGTCTATGGCTATTTCTCTCCCTTGTTTTCTCTCCCTCTCCATGTGTGTTTCCACAACTTCCTGCACGCCATTAGTTAGGACGTGTTGAAAGGGCTGTCGTGATCCAGGCCTCCTTAACTGAGTAATCATATAGGGGTTTTTGGATGTCTCGAAAGCAGCAATGAACTGCTGTCTGGCTCTGGAAGAAAAACGAGGAGACTCGGAATGACATGGTTTTGATCAAGTCTGTTGCGTGCTGCACACTGTGCCCAATGAGTGCGTGGTTAGGCGCACAGACTTGCTTGTGGGTGTGTGTGCGTGTGTGTGTCTCATAAGGGTGTGAGCAGGAGGGAGTTTTTTTTTTTTTTTTTTAAACAGAGCACTTTCCAGGCTTCTTTAACGTCACCATCAAAGCTTAACGTCAATGTGTTTCTAATAGTAGCAGCTGAATTAAGCACTGGCTGTACGGGCCTCAGTGCAGGATAAATCATTTTCTGAACAATTAGCTCATTTGTTGCTCTGTACCGGCAATGACTTCCAGACTCGGAGAGTAAGTGTGCGGTGTACGTGCATGTGTGTGTGCCATACGAGCATGTTACCTACTAAAGTTGAATCGTGGTGTCACCGAATACACACTCATATGCCTTCAGTGTCATTAACAATAGTAACCCTGATTCACCAAAATGATGGGCCTGATGAACAAATCCACAAAAAAGAGGTAATTTGCTTTCCAGCTGTGCTTTCGTTCTGCTCAACAACACACATTAGTTACAACGAATAGACTTTTAATTGTAATTAAAAAAGTTGAACAAATCTGGAACAGTGAATATTACTATTTCCACAATCAGAGTAATGGCATTCCTAAACTTTTTTTTTTTCTGAACATTTACAGAAGATTCTTAAATGAACTTTATGAATGAATTTGAAATAATGTGTGAAAATGCCTGAATGGCAAGTTTCAGTGACTTGAAATTATACTCTTCGTGCTTTGGGCCAGATGATGTGGCCTAATTTGTGCAGGCAATCGGTAAAACAAATGTTTCTTTTTTTTTCTTTTTTTTTTATCTGCTGCATGAAAATGATGAATTCAACTCAAGAGCTAATGCAAAATACAGTGGACCGCATGCTGCAAGGTTGCAATTTCTTGGCATTTTGTATGAATGTCTCCATCGGTAATGGAGATACAGTAAAGTTTTAAAAGAACGTCAATATTGATAACAGGCGAACAACGCATCCCTAAACTTCAGCGACAAAATTTACAACCTAGAAAGGGAGTTGCCACGAATGAAACATTTCAGTTGTGACATCATAAACTGCCATATCAGAATAAAAAGTGGTTATCAATTCATGTTAATAATACGAAAAACAAACTTTAGTGATATACAGTAGTATGCAGAGTGAAGGCATGTTACATCACTTTTGGCATTTATGTTTGTACTTTGTAAAAGGACATTGTATACTATTATGTTTATTATCACTGCCGCCATATTAATAATAATAATAATAACAATAATACATTAGCTTTATACTTTGAATCAGAGCATAGACCCACCCCATTTCCAGTTCTGTTTGTTTTTTTTAATCACATTTCTCCTTATTGCTATCTCTAGTAGCTTTTCTGTGGTGAACGTCTGTCCAAGTACCACAAAAAAAGCTAAAACAGCAAAGCAAAAGCAAAAGACTGTTGGAATTAAAACTTTAGATGCACAGTAAACTACGACAAAAGCACAAAGAAGACACAAAAATTGGAAAAAGGAATTGATGTGGTTGGTGAAAAGCGGAGTGACCGCTGAGATGAAAATCAGCGACTAAAAGAGAGTACTCAGGACACCAAGTCTCCATTCACCTCTTATTCCCCCCCGATACAGTATCACCCGCTCCGACTCGGCCATGGAGCACACTTAAATGTGTCTTGGATTCTGTCAATCAAACTTAACCCCCTCAAACACCAGATGGTTCTGGGCTTCCTTCTTTCACTCTATGAGAAATAGCAGAAGTGCTTATTCCATTTTGGCAGCTATGCGACTTTCAATATTTTCACTGCTGAGACATGGGATAGGATACAATTATATGGTTTGTTTGCTGTGCTGTATTATAAAGGGGCGCATGAAATAATGCTGTCATGTGAGCGAAAGCCCGGGGGAATATTGTTGTCAGCTAAAGAGACCCGCACTATTGTCATAAGTGTCATAAACTAAATGTGTCAACCTTCAGTGTTGCAATGGATGACTACATTACGATTAATACGTGCACTCATTTATTTGGAGTCATTTTGCAGCGCACACGTTGCTGCTGATAGAACTTAGTGGCACATTGTTGACTGTTTTACTCGACATTTGGTAATTGTCAATCATTTTTGTTCGGAGCACCTGCATGAATAAATACATTTGGAGACGAAGGCTACAGAGTAGTAGTAGTAGTTTTAGTGATTATCATTTTAATGAATATAATCCGATTAGATACACCAAAACCGATAATTAATCAACAACACATGTTTTTGCATTTCGGGACTGACTGGAGCCTAAAGGTGCTTCTTACATTTTTCTCTATTAATGGTTCTCTCCTAAATTGTGCTGATTTGCACAACTGCAATGAACTGAAAACAAAGCGATATTAAACGTTCACTGACAGCATCAATCAAACCTGACCATGACTGTCTTTGTGAAGGCCGAATTTGAGAAACAGTTGTAGTGGATCTCAGTAGAATATGAAGGCATGAAAAGAGAAATGTCTACAATAATATTAACAAAACAACAATTATAATAATTACTTGGAATCGTATTATATCTTCCAAGGGTTCTAATAATACTACTGAAAACATGCTGCATTTTGAGAACAGTGAAGAGGATTTACAAGGATTAGTTTAAATGGACATAATTTTATTTCATTTTACACTACATTCCCTATAAAAACTATACATCATTTAAATTATGAACGTTTACATGACACTACCATCAAGCACAGCAGTGCAGCGTAAACGTGCACATGCCATAAAAGCACACACCTTCCTCAAGGTCGAATGGTTCTCAGTCCATCTAACCAGTTTGATTTGAAAATAATGACACAGTTGTACCACTCAATGTCTGTAGGCGGTGGTAATGCAAAGAGCTACACCAAAGTGTTTTTTTCTTTTTTTTTTTTTATAAATAACTGCAGCTGCTGCTACTAGGTCTCGTGGGCCACTACCCCCAATACAAGCAGACTAACTGCAAAAAGCAAAAAATACAAACACTCGACAGCCAAGTATAAGTGATATTTGTTATTATTAATAAATGACAATTAAAAGGTAACCTCTGTCCATATGTTTGAGGTAATTACCAGGACAGTGGTGGTGGAAGCAACTATGCAAAAATAACAGTCAAAATAACTCTGTAACGGTGTAGCATTTTTTAGAATGGGTATACTTGAGTGTACGGTGATTATTGCTGGCACCTGAACAGTGCCCCACATGAACACGTAAATTCATGTCCAGCATACAAAAGGCTAACAGGAAACAGAAAAATGTGGCTGAGGTTGATGCTCTGGAGACACAGAAGTTTCAAAGCAGCTTTCTACCCAGCATGCATTTCCAGATCCATCATGCATCAGCAGCAGCGAGTTGACAGCAGCAGATCGTTTTACACAGCTCCTACTGACAGCGCTGACCTCCACCCGGCTGATCGATATGCCGACGCAGGGGTGAGTGAATGAGAGAAGCTTGGGGAACGGTCTTGAGAAAAGAAGTGAAATGGAGACGAAGGTGAGTAGTGGGCACGTGCAAATAAAAGGAAGGCATGAAGGAGATAGTGGAAGGTTGGAGGTCAAGTCATGTTAAAGGCAACTTTTAGTCGATACCATTCTTAACTAAACGTAGACTCAAATTTGGTTTTGGCTGTACACCGCATTGCTTTCAAACCTGCCAAGTCAAATAATTGCAAAAAAACAGTAAGAAAAAAAATGAAGTAACGCCAGAGAAAATGCGTGTCAAAAGATTTTTGCGGTGTTAACATTTCTCAATGGAACAGTACATTACTTCGTCCGGTTAAATTTAAATAAAATTACGATCGCGAAATACTGGCCGAGTAGTTATATTACAGATTTCAGTTTTTTTTTTTTGTTGTTGTTTTTTTTTGCAGGTCTGTGCTTACTGTAATGGGTTTGAAAATTTCATCTGACCACAACATTTTTGAATGACCTTGAGGTTAAACATTCAAATTTTTCCTAAGCGACTGTTTGGAAGGCAAGTGTTGGGTTTAGATATCGAGGATATCTCTAACTTTAACTCACATAGGTGCGGAGGAGGGGGAAACGTACCGCTGAGATTCAGGTTATCCCTCAACAAAAGGGTGTCTGGGTTTAGACAGTGAGGAGAGTATTGGCTTTCACACACTGCTAGGCCAAGGGGGGAGTCTGCCAGATGTCAGCTCCTTACTCATAAATCCTGCTAAATGGGCAACGTCCAGATTAGAGAGGCAAAGCCGAGTGACTGGATATCGCCGCTCTATCACTTTTGCTACTGATGTCAAATGGGATTTGTGTGAAATTCAAGGTACATATTTGCATTTCTGTTTTCACAGCCCAAAAGCGTGCTCTCCATCCTACCATCCAATGTATCTTCTGAATCAATTAAATGTACATTAAAACTGAACTATGAATAGTTTATCGCAGTTGTTTTAAGATTTTGTTAGTTTTTGTCTTCTTCCTGAATTTGAGTTTGAATTGATAAGATAAGCTAAGCTGAATGAGAAAGTACAATATGTGTTATATATTGGAAAAAATATCGCATCCTTGCCAGCTACATTCTTCATTATGTCAGGTCAGCCATGACTAAAACTTTCACTTTTACGATGACATCCATACATTCTTGAATAGTCTGCTCTGCCATGTCAGTTTTAAATGACTAATTTAAACAAGAATATTAAAGAAAAGAATTTTCACTGATGTCTTTTTCTTCTTAAAGACATGTCTGCGACAATTTCTGTTGATCTGATTCATCCTTCAACTGTGAATTACCGTTGTTCGACGTTTGTGCGGTGGTTCTGTAAACCACGGCGATCCTTCAAGGCACCTGCCTAACTAAAATTAAGTCCCAGCAGTAAGATTTCACACAGCTGTTCAACCCAAAAGCAGACTTTAAAGTGTTTCTGCTTTTAATGTCCCACTGTGCCAATCAGGTTTATAGGCTCCATCATTGATCTCGCATCAGTTTTAAACACCTTAGTGACCTTCAACCAGTGCACTGTTGCGACCATATGTTACAGTTTGGGGGGAGTTCAAAAATGCTATTTTTATATAATTTCGAGTGCACTCTCATTTGGGTATCTTTGCCATTTTGTATTTACAGAACTGGATAATGACAGTTTCAACAACTTTTTTTTTTGTTATTTTCTTGATTTGCTCACCATTTTTCTCTGGTTGCTGAGGCAGAACGTACAGATGTGCTTGGGCTGGCCTGATTGGTCAGATCCTCGATTGGGGGAGGAGTTGACGTGGAAGAACGGCGGCGATGGAGCGTGGCAGGGCTGTCCATCATGAAGCCCCTCACCCAGGAGCAAAACGTTCCCCAGATGACTGATGTAGCTGCTGGCCAAGCGAAGAGTCTCGATCTTTGAAAGTTTCCTAGTGTTTGAATCAAAGCAACATTATCACAATGTCTAAGCGAACCATGAATCAACGTTAACGTGTTTGTCTAATTGTGTTTGTGGGTGTTTTGTGTACCTGTCTGCAGGCTCAGTGGGGATGAGCGTGCGTAGCGCCGTGAATGCCGTGTTGACAGAATTGGTTCGATCCCTCTCGCGAGCATTGGCTGCTGTCCTTTGACGGATTTCAGTGGGGGGGGATGAGCCAGGGGGTCCCAGCCTCCCTAGAACAGCCTCGACCGCTGCTGTGCCCGCTGCTCCCATGCACAGCTTTCTCTTCCGGCTCATCTTGATGTGAAAGGCAGAAGGCGACGAGGATAGGCGATAGGCCGCCGAATTGGTAGAGCGCTCCTCTGAGCCTGAGCCTGAGCTGCCATTGTCATCATCGTCTTCGGAGAGGAGAGCGATGTCGCCGTACAAGAAGCGGCCTGCGGGAGATGCCGTGCGCAGCATTGCGAAAGTCATCTTGAATGCCACAAGTCAATTCCTGGAGCCTCTTTTTGACAGGTTTGTTGAAGGGAAACTATTTGGTAGACACTTAATTGGCTAAAAGTGGCCAACCAAGAGAAAATTGGCTCAATGACTTTTGTTTTTTATAACAGCGGTGTGTCTACCAAGTGATGCGAAAACTTCAATGCAACAGGTGGCCGCAGCTTCCAGGATCCTCTTCTCTTCACATCCCAAGAATCATTTCGTAAATGACTTAAATCCTCTGGAAGAAAGTTTAGTTATAATGGCACACTTAAGTCCCCACACGTGTGTTGTTGATTTGCTTCAAGCAACCTTGAAGTCAATTTGGCTGCTTCAGTCCCGACTACAAAAATGACTCACCGCCTGTGGCAGCAGTTTGTTTCCCTCTCTCTCTCTTTCTCTTTGCTGCTGTGCTCCACGTGTGCCTGCTGTCTGAGTGTTTCCGTCTGCCTCAGGGTTTATAGCCAGTGGGAGGACCTAAAGACTCCCCTGCTCCTCCTTCCGAGAGGCGCGGGTCCCTCTGCTGACGTCCAGAAGTAGGCCAGAGAGACCGGAGGCAAGAGGCAAACTATAGGCAGGAGTTTGTTTTGGCTGCACACCAGAAGCTTACGGGGGGATTCCATGCACCCTTTAACGCAAGCTGCATCGCTCTCGTTTACTCTGTGGCTTTGGTGCCCACTGACACTCATTTCTATCAATGAGTGGATACAACAGTAATGCGTCTCTTCTGGACAAGGCAAACAGTGGCTAGATGAAAGACAAACCTCAGTTAGTAGTAGTTTGCATGTGACTAAGAACATATACACTGTACATATCAACAAAGTGCATACATTCTGTTTCCACAAGTTCAGTCCAGCTCACCAATGGAACGTTTTGGCAAAGTTGACCACATCTAGAAGGGTTCTCACTGCTGGGCAGTGATTTAAGTGAGCCGATAAGCAGCAGAATGCAGTACCAGCGCTTCTCTCAATTTTCGCCTTGAGTGTACCAGCTGACTTATTACTGCGTCCAGGGACTAAAAAGCAGGATTTTTTTTTTCTGCCTTCGGAAACAGTTTATGCAGCGTGTGTGTACCGTCCAGAAAGCTACAATCATACTCATGATGTCACATGCCACCAACGCAAAGCATAACAAATAGATTGAGGCTCTTATTTTGAAAGTGGCCCGCGTCATGGCGTTTTATTACTGTTTATGTACTTGACCTGTGACTCAGTTCCATAAACCAATCCAAACTGAGTTTTTTGATCCATTGCGCCAATAACTGGTCCATGCCACACGCCTGTCCCTCATGAGTCGAGTGTGTGGCAGGAAAAGGATGAAAACAGTTGACTCCCTCAATGTTTGTGTGGCTCCAAAAGGGCCCAAAGGCAACCTGGACTGGTGAAGAAACGGGTGATGACGATGGCCAGCTAACAGAAATGTTAGCACTTCTGATTCACTTGTTGCGAGGGATGACAATAATTGCACAGAACAAAAATGCCCAAACTGCTGGCTAGTTGACCAAATAAGATATTAATGAACTTTTCATTTATTTATTTATTTATTTTTAAATCATATTATCTATTTCGTCTTGTGAGCATAAGCGGTGCGGTGAATGGATTGATGACTTGGAGGCGTGACAGGTTTCTCCAAATCCTCGATTTCATTTGATTTTCGATTTTAGAGTTACGACCGCAACTCTGTACAGGATAAGCGGCGTGGATAATGACATGACAGTGTTACGATTCACTTTCATTTTCTATTTTTTACAGCACAGATGCCTGTGCCATATTTAGACTGGTTGGATTTAGTCTTTGAACTTTGTAGCGTAAATCTACATATAAGTAATGCAATTTCCATTATTTTGATCTATTACATTAGAGGCACTAATGGACAAATTTAAATAAGCTGTTTGGAAAATAAAACGAACAATTTTGTATTCACAAAAGCACGCAAGCAAGAGCGGCTATAACCTCCGGTGTCACGCCTCCTTTATTTACGTTGCAGGGCTCTAAACTAACCTTTTTGTACCTGTTGCACTGGTGTGCCCGACATTTT